>NC_134455.1:356999740-357365990 GCF_047948215.1 Lycorma delicatula | reverse complement strand
CAAATGATCAATTTAAATTTATTAAACATAAATTGATACGGTCGCTGTTGAAGTAAAGTTTTTTTGTAAATTTAGTATTTAAGACTACAATAAGGAGCATTAGAAAAGTCCTAGATAATAATCCAGGACTAGATAGTATCAGTAAAAACAGGATGGCTGAGGGGGTCTGAAGCTGTTATAGATGTTTAGACAGAATTGCAGGCTGGGTGGCTAGAAGCCCACTTGGGTGTGTACTTCGCTACGATAAGCGTTTTGGCATCGAGCCCCGCTTAGCTTAGTATTCCCTGTTAGAATATATGGAGAACTCTGCGATAGAGCTGTGGTGTGAGCGGGTTTAGGCATTGACCTCCCTTCCGAAAGCGGTACAGAGCAGAGAGAGATAGTGTATGTTTTCATTAGACGCTTCTTAAATTTGTCAATGTATTTCTTGATTTTTAACCGTGGAGAAGTCGCGCCGATATGCATCACGTAAAGAGTCGCGTACGGTGGAAACGACCAAACATCATAAACGGTGTTATAAATTGAGTATAATTGCTTTTTTTCTTTGTAATATTGTTTATATTTTTATTAGATGATCTTTTTTGTGTTTTCTTTATTACAAATATAGATACTTATTTAATTATGTTATAAAACAATACAAATAATCAAATATTTCGAAAATGTATTACAACATACATTACATTACCGTACATTAACACTGAATAAAACAGTATATTACAAAGAATTACCTTAGTTATTACAAAAGAAATAAAACATTACTAGAAATAATCTGGAATATTATAAATTGGGAAAAACGCTTTTATCCTACTCATCAACTACCTCGGAATTTTCATTTTCATTTTAGCCCATCCGGTACACGAAAATACTGTTTGTTCCCGGCAGATGTAAGCTTCACAATGAAACTGGTAGTTTTAGTTTTTCTGTCTTTTGAACTGTTACAGAAAACGTATCTTCCAGTATTATTACTCTGAGTACCATTTTCAGCTGTTTTATTCACTAATTAAGATTTCTTTCTAAGAACTTACTGAAGTTTCAATCGAATTCCTAGAGGAATTTTCGGTATTTCTATACGCCTCTCCAGAAATTCTCTACACAATTCCTTTGAAAGTATTTTTAGAAATTTCATCAGTTTGTTATAGCAATTTTATTCCTTTGAAATATGTAATTGTTTATTCTTCCTATATTGAGCATGGGGAAAAACAGCGTCAAACTCTGTCTGTTGCGTTTCCGCGAAACTGAATAGCTACCTTTCATTTCGTCGACGATATCGACCCCCTCCCTTTTGTGAGATTGAAAAACTTTAGTACTCACAACATAAAGTGTTGTGTAAAACATAGTACTACATTGTAGATAAAACAAGGCCAACTTTGTTTTTATTTAAAGATAAGACCGTAAAGGGCATCCTCTCCGAACCAAAAATCCTGCTACTTACAGGTTTATTCTTCGTTTCCTCAAATAAAGTATTTCTTTCTGGATTTATCTAATAGTACATACCATTGTCAAATTGTGGTTTTGTAGTAGACAGAGTGCAAAAGGTATAATTGTCTGTTATGTTTCGTCCCGGTCCAGAAATCGGCAAAATCAATCTTTCGATGATCGCCTGTGGGCTGTTCCTTGCAAAATGGTCCTTCAGGATGTTGTCCGGCGTATACCTTCATATTATAGTTACAATTATGTAAAACAATCACTAAGAGCAAAGTGGCAAGGTGACTGGACGGCTAACGTTGATAATAAACTCCGGCAAATTAAAGATTCTGTGTTGCCATGGGACTTCTCATGCAGAAAAACTCGGCGTGAGGAAGTAGTTCTCTGTCGATTGCGGATAGGACATACGAGGGTCACACACGAGTACCTGATGTCAGGAGGACACGCACCCCTATGCGCATGATGCAACTGCCGCATGACTGTGCGCCACATACTCATAGATTGCATACGTTATGCGGCGTTGCGTCGTAAATTTAATCTACCCAGTAACATCCGTGGTGTCTTCTACAATGATAAAGAAATTTTAAACCGGATGTTTCTATTTTTGCGTAGTACGGGGTTAATACAAAAAAATTAATGTTGTCGTATACATTTTTTTTTTTTGTTAGATCTTTTATGGTTTTTAGTTTTCTTTTTAGTCTTTTTGTTATCTGAGAATGGGCCCTTACACTCATCTCGGACTTTGTTAAATTCTATTTACTTTTTATTTTAGATTTTATCTATGATATTAGTTGTAAGTTTTATTCATCTTATAGATTAGCTTTATTTTCTTTTATTTTTTTATTAAAAAAAATCCAGGCGATGATAACGTGCAGGCGTTTTTCGCCCACAAAAAAAAATTAAGGTGTTCTGGCGTCGGTCAGCGTGAAGATCTTAATACCTTACTTTGCTGCTTGTTTGCTATGTAAATAAATATTTAATAGATTAGTATAATAATATATATTATTACTTGCCTACGAATAAGTCAAATATGGCAGATAGAAGTTGAATACGCTGGACAAAATATATAAGGTAGCAAGTCGCGCACGGTGAACACCGAATTTGAACACCGATAGAACTAAACGCAGGCCTGTAAGAGAACGGTGTAATGAGCAGCAAATGTATATACAATCCCCCGTCAGCATTCCAAAGAACGATGACACAAAGTGATATTACCGTGGCTTAATTACGATAAATGTTAACAGTACATGTTACAATACGGCCCCCGTAATACTACCTATCACCGGTTAAGTAAACCAAGAACACTTTGAGTAAATTGAATTGTGGGACAGGACTGTCGTTGCAATCAACACTTGTTTTGTTAGTAGGAGGGTACTATTTCTGATGTTTAAAGACGCAATCAAGTAAATGATCTGAGTGCATAGTCTAACTGAAGTTAGATATATGAAGAATTTTTGTGTGAAACCTTCGGTTTTAGAGGACGGCGCGGGGATCGCGCTTCCGTAAATCGGTTAATTTGGTAGTTTATGTTTGTAAGTTATAGTAGGTGTTCGTGGTTGGAAGAGGCGATACGAAGGCAATAGTACATTATGTAAATGATTGATAGAAATGTCTACCGAAGCGTTTGCATCGGTAGCATCCTGACAGAGGCCAAACTGATGACTGTGTTGTGTTATCAAGTTTACAATGTCTAAAAGACGACCTCCAGTAAAGCCTATCAAGGCTGGGAATAGAAAAACATTTTTGGACCTGATGGACTTTACCGGAGGTTGTGGTGTGGCGACCGGGATCGTCACAAGACGATCGATAAATCGATCGTGATAAGACGTGTCTTACCGTACGGAGGTCAGGATGTCAGTAATAACAAAAATTGAAATAATCAAAGGAGGAATTATTTTAAATAATTTAATTAGTAATTTTAAATTATAAAATTAATCTTTTTAGAATTTAGTATTACATCACTGAAATTTTTACGAAATGAAAATTCGAGCAATATGAAACTGAAACAATATATTACAATGAAAAATTGTGCACTTCTTTCGATAAATTAAAAATGCTAATACATCTTAGAGAACTAAATACCGTGGATAAAAATCGAAATTGTCCGAAATTTATGAAAAGATTAAAGACTATTGCGTTGATGTTTTGAGATTCTGTCTAGTTCTACTCAATTATGTATATAAAACAAGGTAAGAATAATAACGGAAAAGATTGTTACTGTACGGTAATTTAGAATTTTTAGTTACGTAAATTGTATATAGATGATCATTTTTAAATTTATGTTTAGGTTCTAAAATAACAATTATTTTATTATTTACAGATTCACTATAAGGATGATTCATTCTGACTGCAAATAACCACATGGATGCTTCCACATTACATCTTCAAAACTAATTTTTGAAGTCTTTTCTTTTTGCTGTAATCGAAATAATTATTCCTCCACCTCTTTCTCATCAAACATATTAAATTAAAAACAAGCTCTTTACAAGCAAAGATCTGTTTTATTAAAGAAAGAGATAGAATCATACAAAATACATTGCTTATAATCATATTACCAGTAATAATTAATATTCATCGCACTGAGGACAAATTTTGGACATCCTTCTTAGGTTGGAAAATAACTAAAAAACAACCGGTCTTCCTTAATACAACAGTATTATATCCAGGATTATAATATAAATCGAAAAGATTGCTTTAAAGATAATTTTCAGGAAAAAAAACTGAATCAGAAATTGAGCCTATATTTTCTTCTTGTTCAGCTTATGACAAATATTATCTTTTACTAATACTGTATTTTATTTTACATACCAGTACTATATTAAATTCCTCTATACAATTCATTCCTTCAGTTGTTGTTTTTAGAACGTGAATCTAGAAAGATTTTGAAAAATAAAGAAATAAAGAAAAACATAAGTAAATCAATATAACTGTACGAATTCAAAAGTGAAATACGTTTCTTATGAAGAAGTAAATAAAGTTCACTACATACGAATACTTAGATAATGGCAAAAGAATATGCAGTCTCACTACAATAAAAAAGATAGATATGACACGAAACTTCTTTTACTTAATTTAATGTAATCGTCTATGTCAATATCGACTTCTTCAGATTTATTAAGTGATTACTAAATTTAATGACATGCCATATAAAAGATCAATTTGTATTACTATTGTAATTCACCTAGAAACAGATTTGATAAAAATTAAAGGGGAATACAACTGTTAAACAAAGTTTTGGTAGTTTGAGGAACATTGAATTTCAATATCAATGTCGACAACTTCAGAAAGTTATTAAATGTTTAAAAAAATGTAATGCCATTGTCTAATCTGGCGGTGACCTTTCCTTTTTCCTGTTTAGCCTCCGAGAATTACCGTTTAGGTATTACTTCAGAGGATGAATGAGAATGATATGTATGAGTGTAAATGAAGTGTAGTCTTGTACAGTCTCAGCTCAACCATTCCTGAGATGTGTGGTTAATTGAAATCCAACCACAAAATAACACCGGTATCCACGATCTAGTATTCAAATCCATATAAAAGTAACTATCTTTACTAGGACTTGAACGCTGGAATTCTCGACTTCCAAATCAGCTGATTTGGGAAGACACGTTCACCATTAGACCAACCCGGTGGGTATCTGGCGGTGACCTTTTTTTTTTCTCTCAGCTCCCCTGGGCCGGACCGACTTGTTGGTATTACGCCGCCCAGGGGAATGTCTTTAAACTCAAATAGGCCTCCCCACCTACCGGCTATATATATACCGGCATGATGGCAGGTCGGCCTACCGGTTAGCTCTTTTTGAGAGTTCTTTATTAGTATTGCCCTTTTGGACACCACGCCAGACCCAGTTCGCCGCGACGCGGCGCCGGGTCCCTTCAGTATTCAGTGTGCTGTTACCTGGCTGTTACCCGTGGAGTCCTTGGTGGCTCATCAGTGCCAACACACCGCAGCATGCTGGACCTCACCAGCAAGGCTGTCCACCCAGTCCTATTCTAGCCAACACCTTGTCTTCTCTCATCAGAGTATTTCTGTAGAACGACTTGTCTAACAAAACTAGCAAAATTATTCCAGTTTGACTCGCTTCTTAGCATGTATTTTATTGTTGTCTCTGGAGTTATACATGTGACTGCCTTACTATGTCTAAGTGTGTCCCACCTATTGCACTCAAAAAAAGTGTGCTCAGCATCATCTATCTCGTTGCAGTAGTTGCAAATTTGCTCTTCTCTCTTGCCTATTTTGTGCAGGTAGTTATTGAAGGAACCATGTCCTGTAAAAAACTGCGATAGGTGATGATCAACCTCACCAAATCTTCTCGACAACCATGGCTTGATGTTGGGGATGAGGGTTCTCCTCCATAGACCCACAGCTTCCTGCGACATTCTTTCCTGCCAGATATTATAAACAGCATCCCTGACCTCTTGTTCTGGCTTGCCTTGTGCCCTCTCCACTCTCTTTTTTGCGATTAGGTCAATAGGAGGTGTACCCGATAACACGCACAGGGCGGCATAGGACACTGTCCTGTATGAGGACACAACACTAGAAGCACACACCTGTGCGTCTTCGCCAGTCTCTCCTTGTTGCGCCTGATGGCGATAGAACGCCACCAGGCCGGAATGGCATACATAAGCGAAGACACGACGGTGGTCGCCAGTAAACGGCGACCCGTTTGAGGCCCGAGGGGCATTCTGCGATGACATAATGATGTTTAGACTTTTTATCATCCTTTCTGCCTTGTTGCATACATTGACTATGTGCTCGGTGTATCTACCGTTTTTCTGGAGGATAACTCCTAAGTACTTGATGTTATTCGCTTCTTCTATAGCATGACCGTTGATGGAAATATTGAACGGTTCTAGCACTCTTCTACCCGTAAAGGCAATATACCGGCAGTTTTCCGTAGACAGTTGCAGACCCCTTTACCTCAACCACTCCTGTATAGTGTCGATGGCCGCATACACCCTCTCCCGCACCTCCAAGACCGTCCTTCCCTCTACGAGGACTGCAAGGTCATCTGCATAAGCCAGGATCTGGCGGTGACCTGTGAGAAGTCATCCTCACAAGAATAAAGTAGTACTTTGTAGATTTTTATATCCTGAACTAAGTATAGTATATATTTTGATATCCATCTAAGTAAGCACATAATTACCGTAGATTTGACTTTCAGTTTGGTATATGCATAGGTCGGCAAGGTCACAGATAGGAATAAAAACTTCTAGTACTACTAGAATTTATGATCGTAGACAACGTGAATCTACGCCACATGTTCTCATAGACTTGAAGAGTAACGTATACGCTCGGCTCAAAATCAAGTTCAACCGTCTAGAAATATGATAGGCCTCAAATCAAATTTTGATTATTACGATGAAATTGATTACT
Source organism: Lycorma delicatula (assembly GCF_047948215.1). Classification (NCBI taxonomy): domain Eukaryota; kingdom Metazoa; phylum Arthropoda; class Insecta; order Hemiptera; family Fulgoridae; genus Lycorma; species Lycorma delicatula. Next base: position 357,359,189 of record NC_134455.1, on the reverse strand, counting down.
GAATATTTTTTACCATTAATATACCAAATAATGGAATGATGAAACTCCTTGACTCTGCTCTGCTGGGAGCAAAGTAGTTCTTGAATAACTTCAGTATCTTCCTGATTTCATTAAAAATTTGTTTATGGGAACAAATCTTTTATCTAAATATTTCTTAGGTAATTGTAAACAATATAATACCCTACATCAAAGGAAAGATGTGAATAGCGACAACTCTTAGAAAACAACCCACAAATAATTACTAAAAAAAAAAAAACAATTACTTAAAAAACTTTCCAATTTTTGAAGTTCTATATGCATATAGCACGAGTGTAGCCGGGAAAGATGTTGATAGTTTTGATATAATATTGTATTAAAATTTTTATGTATTTTTTATGCTAAATGTAATATTTTATGTACACTTTTTATTCAATACTTCAGTATATTTGTAAAATGCTTTCAACTGTACTGGAGTAAAATAGGTTTTATTATAAAAAAAGTGAGTAAAAATATAATTTAAACATCAAAACTATATAATAAACGAATGTTTCCAACCTCAGTCGCTGAAATAACGAGTAATGAAGTATCCTGCTACTCTACAATTTGTTTGTAAATAATTAAAAAATTGCTTTTATTACATTTGCTTTAATTAAATTGCTTTATTTTAATTAAATTTTTAAACAAATTAAATGTATTATTTCCATGACCAACATCATCACACTAAAGTTTTATTTGATCAGTAAATTACACAGCATTTTCACTGCTGTTATTTATTGTACATTTTTCAAGTGATGTAAATTTGTTGCTATTGGTTTTAACACAATTTCTCCGCTTTAAAATTAGTGTTTATTTTCAGTAATATAATCAGTGTACAAAAAAAAAATCTTGTAAACTTTCCTAAAAGAGGGTTTTTTTAATTTCCATTTATTTTTCCTCTATAAAACCAGAGAAAATTAATTTATTTTTTTTCTTGTCAATGTCGATTTCATTACCGGAGTGGTAGAATCTCTACCTTTCATTGGAAGGTTCTAAAATTGAGTTATGATTAAGGTTTTTTTCCCATGTTACGAAAAAATTCATTTCATTACTATCTATCTGCAGCTGTTACAGGATGCCAAACCAGAATAAAACAAAGTATAAAAGAATTAATTGCTGTTGGACTTTATCTTCTTCTAGCGAATTATAGGTATTCAATACATTTATTTATTGTTCCAATGGAACAGATTGTAGATATTTAATTGTGTAATAACAACAAAAGATTCTTGCGCAGTTCTGCGCAGAAAGTCTTTTCGTTAATTTAATTTGGTTTTAATATTAAACGTCAACGTTCCGATTTTCAGCATCATCACGAACCATACAAAAACGACTCTACCAATCTTCATCAAATTTTTACATATACAAATTCAAATACATTACTAGCATATCTAAATTTCAATGAAATTGATCTTTTAGTTCTGGAGATTTTTGTGCCACAAAATTTTATATAAGGAAACCATTATTTAAATGAATGGATTTTCGAACTCCTTATACGTCAAAAAGTAAAGGAATCAATTAAAAAAATTCAAACGTCAAAAAAATTCATTTTCAACCCTCACTCCCACTATGCAACCGAAAGTAATACCGTATTTTTCTTCAAAAATTGGTAAAAAAGAAGTTGTTAATGAATTGCTTAATATTTCCGACAGTACATAATTCTTATAAGTAAATTGAGACAAATATATTTTATTTAATTTACTTTTTCTTATATAATAAAGCTTTTAAATTTTCAGAATTTTTAGCCGATTATTAAAAGAAACTACAATAAAAAAAGTACAATTAAATTTAAAAAAACAAAAAACCAATTAAATATTCAAATCCCGTAAATTTTTAAGATCCATAAATGTTTTTAATTTTTTAAATTAAAAATTCCTCATTGGAATTCAATTCTAAAACTACCATTACTGAATTTTAATCACTTTTTTTATGGAATTTAATTAAAATAGAAACAAAACCCTAGAACAACTATTTTAAAAAACTCATAGAAAAAAAACATTCAGAACATGTTTTTTATTCTAAAAGATTACTTTTGTCTGTAAATGAGTTAGCATTTCCAATGTTCCTACTCTCCTATGAATTTACAGAATAATTTCTCTTTTTACTTTCAGTCAAAAAGGTTTGGTAGTAGAACTATAAAATATAGCTGATTATTTCTCTCATCGTTTTTGTTAAATTCGATCACTTTAGTTGTAACTATATAAAGCTAGCGGATATCATTTTTTTTTCTAATTGCTTCGTTTTTCCTATGCAACCGACTTCGGCTATATTCAAATGAACTATAAAATGGATTATTTTGTTAAAACAAGATGAGAAAAATATTTTATTCATACGAAACAAAGAGTTGTCAAAAATTAATTGTGTTTATAAATTTTGTTTATCTTTTTTCTATTATTTACAAACGGTTTCCTACACTCTTTGAAACCGTAAGTAAATCGATTGACAAATTGACAACATGAATGAAAACTATCCTCTGCTACCCCCTGTCAAAAACAAACAAATATTTATAATATATATTATTTCTCAACAACAACAACAACACATAATGAGAGCGTACGAACCCAATGGTAGATACAGGACAAATAATAATAATAGATAACTAAAATTAAAACAGCAATAACATATTTCCACAATAATAATTAGCGAAACAATTAGTAGTATAAAAAATAACAGCAAATAAAATTAATGCATTTATACAGAGTGTATCACGAAGTTCTCCCAAGCTTTTAAAACCTATTTTTCTCGTGAATATGATGGAAAATATACGCATAAACATATGTCCTTAAATTGCTTCGTTTGCGAGTTACGGCTAGTGAAAGATTTCTCTTGCATTTTAACTACCCCGGTGAAATGAGGTCGTTCTGAAATTTTTAGAACGTTAATTAAAGGGAAAAAGTGTTTATTTCTTATGGTTTTTGACCTGCAGAATAGAATGAAATAGTTCTCGAAACCGTATCAGCAGTAGTTTTTGAAAAATCTGGGGTGAAAAACAATAAAATGGGAGGTAAAAAACCCTGTGTTATATTTTTCACGTACAATACTTTTGTTAAATGGATAATAAACACAAATACTGTTAAACAAAAATGTACAGAATTTAATTCTGAACAAAATAATGTAAGATAATTTGAATAATACAAACAAAAGTTAGAAAAATTCGAATTTTATATAGAAACAAATTTCTCAGAAAAAACTTCTTTAATATAAACAAAAACCAAATTATTTTTTTGGTGGTGTGAAAAATTAGTGAAAACAAAACAATAAATAAGTAAAAATTACTTAGATAATATATTTTTAATTAATGACAAACACAATAAAATATTTGAAAAATCATTACTTTAAAGTTTGTTCTAAAATAACAACTGCTCTTCAACAATGAGAAATACTACTATTATATTGTTTAAATCATTCTGTAAGATACGTAAAGTACATCAAGTACAGTAAAGTGTGCTGTCGTTAGCGAAAGTTTTTTTGTGAATTTTAGTTTGAACTTGATCGGTTTGCCATTGAAGTAATGCCGTACTTATTTAAAAAAGAAGATTATGCTGATATGGTATTCATTTTGGATGAGTGTAATACTAATGCTACTGCTGCTGCAGTAGAATATGAAATACATTTTCCGAATCGCAGGATTTCAGATCCCCAAAAAATTAGCGCGACTATTCACAATCTCCAGAAAACAGGTCTACAACTTAGTACTCATACAAGCTATGAACGATCTGTCCAACACGATGATGTTATTGATAAAGCAGTTTGGCACAATCTAAGTATCGGTATGCATCAGTCTTTCTAAACGGATCGGAGTTTCGCAATCGATGGTTTGCAGAACACTAATTCAAAACAGTTTTATTCTTATCATAAACAATCATTCAACGTCTACACCAAGGAGACGGTCCGCTTCGCCTGGAGTTTTGCAACTGGTGGAATAAAAATCGACAACTCTACAAATATGTTTTGTTTACCGATTAGGCAAATTTCACACGAGTTGGCGTCAACAACTTACGCAATGAGCATACGTGGGCAAAAGTAAATCCTCATGAAACGGCGGAAGGCAATTTTCAGCACCAATTTAGCGTCAATTTATGCTGCAGCCTTCTTCATAAGCAGCTGTTTGGATTATTCATATTAATTGGCCGCTTAAATGTTGATGTCTACTTGAACTTTCTTCAAGAAGAACTGCCGCAGCTGCTTAGATGTTCCTCTAGCGCAGAGATGCAAAGTATACTTCCAGTACGATAGCACGCCACCCAACTTATCTTGTGACATTTTCACTCACTTAAATCATCATTTCGCTGAGAAATGGATCGGTTTTGAAGGTCCAGGTACGCGTTATACACTTTGCCAACAATATTATGTGTTTATTACCCATTTGACAAAGTTATTGTATGTCAAACGTAAAAAATAGGATTTTTTACCCCAATTTATTGGTTTTCACCTCAGAATTCTCAAAATATACTACAGATAGGATTTAGTTTTTAGTAATATTTTTAGATAAAATATTACTAAAAACTTACAACTAATATCACAGTCGGAATATTAACAATAAGATAAATTTATTTAAAAAAAATAAAAATAAAAAAATAAGCAATATTAAATTTAAATAAACATAAATAAAATTCAACAAAGTTCGAGCGGTGTGTAAAGGGTCCCTTCTCAGATAACAGAAAGAATAAATAACTAATATAAATATCATAACATTTAAAAGAAAAAAAACAACTACCTTAAAAAACTCAACACCAGTACAAAATATATACTCAATAAAATTAAATTTTGTGTAGAGTACTAACAGGTCGTAGATATAGGAACATCCGGTCTAAAAATTCCTTTTCATTGTCCAGGAATAGGCGTATGTTTCTGTACAAATTAAATTTGCGACGTAAGGCTGCTGCTGACATCAGATACACGTGAGTGGCTCTGGTATGCTTACCCGCAGTCGGAAGAGGACCATTCCTCCCGCCTAATTTTTCTGTATGAAGTCCCATGGCAACATGGTATCTTTGATGTGCCGGAGTTTATTACTCACTGTAGCAGTCTAGTCACCTTACCATTCAACATTTGATAATTACCTAAAATTGAATAGCTATTATCTTTTCCTATTCTAATGCCTAATTATCTGTAAAACATTTTCCCTTCTAAGCTGAAAATTTAAATAAAATAACGAAGGCCAATATTTAAAAAGTTTTTTTTTAATTTTGTGCTACAATTAATCTAACCTGATGTAGACTTTACGCTTGTCACTGATTCTCTACTGCAGTGTCCATTTACTCATGAAAAGTATTTCCAAGTTATTACCTCCAACTGAAGTTTAACTACATATATATACTCAGGGACGCAACATGATGAACTGACCCAGTAACGCGTTGCTACAGAAACAAAATGTTATGCGTTAATATTGCCATACGTCACACAACATTCATTGAACGGTCAAAACTATTTTCACTGAAAAGGAATTTGGCAAAATAAGTTTGATAATTTCATACATCTTTGATGGATTTCACATGAATATCCTCTTTTTTTTAGTCGTGAACATTTTCTTTTATTGCCGAATAGCTTATTTTCTTCCCATTGTACTATATTAGCAACCTTGACCTTCTTCCTCCTATTCCATTCACTTTTCCTTCCTTCTATGACGAGATTTTCTACATAGCTTAAGTCCCCACAAACGTGTGTTCCTCTTCCTTCTCTTCATCAAACTCTTATGTCTCCTATTCTTGTCAATTGTTTTTACAGATTTTTATTCTCCACAACCATATTTCAAAACTAACTTATAGTCTCTTTCCCATTTTGAGTTGTGGATACAGATTCATATAATAATATAGGTTATGTTTTCCCTATCTCACACAGCTTGCAATCCAACTCATCAAACTTTCCAAATGCAATTGATATACCTTACTTTTTTTTTATTGCTTCCAGTATATAAAATACAATCTTTATTTTTATCAATATATAAAATAAAAACAATATATTGCAACATCTATCATTTCAACTAAGTTCTACTAGATATGGATACTGTGAATAAATCAAATATTTTCTTTAGCCATAAGTTGTTTTTAAATAAATCAGTATTTATGAGTGGATATTTAGTTACATAAACTAAAATGTTCACTATGGTATGTTGTTGGTGATCCTGCCTCATACTCTTCATAATAATAATCTTCACTGAAATATAATTAAATTCACTAATAAATATTTTTAAAAGATATATTTTATAACAAATATTAGTTTTATAAATACAATGATTAATGATTTTACACAAAATATAAACTAATTTAAGCTAAAACAGGTTTACTTACATAATTTTGCTGAATATTTTTTTTAATATCCTTCAAAATGGAGTAAAACATTTGTGAATTATTACAAATTCATTCTATGGAGCATAAGTATAAGACATTGAAATTTATAATTAATTACATATGACAGTCTATGATATACAGAAAAGTTTTGATCATCAGCACTTAAGCATATACTTATGATGCACATAAGGTTACACTTTAAACTTCTTTTTAACTTAATTAAAAAATTTTTTGTCAATTTCCTCACCACCTTCGAGGTACAGCAAGTGGCGCGTTTTTTTTATATTGCTTTCCCCTGTAGGCCAAGTGCACTAGTTTTTATTTGTGTAAAATTTACATAGTAAATACATCAATAATTATTATCTATAGTACAATTACATCAATAATTTGTATCTTAATAAAAGTCCATGCTTTGATAACAAGTTATTTGTTTTAAAAAAAAAACAAACAATATTAAATCAAACACTATTAAACCTATTAATAAATAATACTCTTTTCCCTGAACATTGTATTGTTTCTTGAGAAATAAATATATCATAATAAAATATTTTTTGCTAGAATTTTTTTCACTCATGCCTCTGATGTTCATTTAATGGATTTTCTTATACTTCTACTATTAGCTTAAACTTTCCTGGCTTCCTAATTCTTTCATTGTGAAAAAACGATTGTAAATTTTTTCAGATAATAACAATATCTTAATTTTTCACTTACAACGATTTCATTTATTCACCTAAGAATCATAGTTGTGCAATTTGTATGAAATTGTTACTACCATTAAAAATCTGTTCGATATCAGATTAACAAAAACATCATTTTATCTCACAGGATCTCAGTCTGTTAAGATATTATGAAATCAATAATTAACCTGAAAAACATTGCAAGAAATGCACGTAACTTAGAATTTAAAATCTCATCACAGGCCCCAAGAGTTTGTATGATCAGAATTCATCATAGGTAAACAATTTGTAACATCACTGTCTTTCCTTACCAATCGCTTTTTAATTTCATGTTCCTTCCTTGAAAAAATACTCCAGAGATAAACTAGTTCCCTGTTCGGATTTCCGGGTGGTGACTACTAGGGAAGGGGTCACCAGAAATTAAAAAAATAGCATTCTACGAGTCGGAGTGTGGTATGCTAGAAGTCTAAAGAAGGTTGGTAGGTTAGAAAAATTAAAGAGGGAAATGGGTAGGATAAATGTGGATGTAGTAGGAATTAGTGAGGTTCGGTGGGAAGAGGAAGACGACTTTTGGTCAGGTGATTTTAGAATAGTTAACTCAGCTTCAAGTAATGGGCAGGCAGGAGTAGGTTTCATAATGAACAAGAAGATAGGGAAGAGAGTAGAGTATTTCAAAATGCATAGCGATAGAATCATTGTAATAAGGATAAAATCAAAACCTAAACCGACAACGATTGTTAACGTCTATATGCCTACAAACGCCCATGATGATGATGATGAGGTAGAGTGTGTATACGAAGATATTGATGAAGCAATTAAACAAGTAAAAGGAGATGAAAATTTAATAATAGTTAGAGATTGGAATGCAAGCATTGGAAAAGGCAAGGAAGGAAATATAGTGGGTGAATACGGGCTGGACAAAAGGAATGAAAGAGGGGACCGACTTACAGAGTTTTGCACGAAGTATAATTTAGTAATTGCCAACACCCAATTAAAAAATCATAATAGAAGAATATACACTTGGAAAAAGCCAGGCGATACTGCAAGGTATCAGATAGATTAAATCATGTTTAAGCAAAGATTTAGAAATCAACTCGTTGACTGCAAAACTTACCCTGGAGCAGACATTGATAGCGAGCATAATTTGGTGATAATGAAATGTAGATTGAGGTTTAAAAACCTGTAGAAAAGGTGTCAGATGAATCGGTGCAATTTAGAAAGCTTGAGGATGAGGAGGTAAAGAAGATTTTTGAGGAGGACATCGAAAGAGGTTTGAGTAAAAAAATAAGGCAGAAAATGTAGAAGAAGAATGGGAGAATGTTAAAAAGGAAATTCTTAAATCAGCAGAAGCGAACTTAGGTGGTACAAAGAGAACTGGTAGAAAACCTTGGATTTCAGACAATATATTGCAGCTGATGGATGAACCTAGACAATATAAGAATACCAGTGATGAAGAAAGTAAAAGGAACTATCGACAATTAAGAAATATTATAAACAGGAAGTGCAAACTAGCAAAAGTGTGGATTAAAGAAAAGTGTTCAGAAGTGAAAAGAGAAATGAACATTGGTAAAATAGACAGAGAATATAGGAAAATTAACAAAAATTTTGGGTACATAAATTAAAATCTAATAATGTGTTCTACAAAGATGGTACACTGATACATAATATGAAAAGCAAAGTCGATAGGTGGATGGAATATATTGAAGAGTTATACGGAGGAAATGAATGAGAAAATGGTGTTATTGATGAAGAAGCGGAAGTCGAAGAGGATGAAAGGGGAGAAACAATACTGAGATCTGAATTTAAGAGAGCATTAAAAGATGTGAATGGCAGAAAGGCTCCTGGAATGGGCGGAATTCCTGTAGAATTACTGCACAGTGCAGGTGAGGAAGCGATTGATAGATTATACAAACTGTTGTGTAATATTTACAAAAAAGGGGAAGTTCCATCACACTTCAAAAAGAATGTTAATGACTATAACACTTCTTTGGTATCAATACTAAAGAACGCAGGAGCAGATAAACCTGAAGAATACAGAACAATTAGCTTAACTATCCATACATCAAAAATCTTAACTAGAATTCTGTACAGAAGAATTCAGAGGTGAGTGAAAGAAGTGTTAGAAGAAGACCAATTTGGTTTCAGGAAAAATATAGGGACAAGGGAAACCATTTTAGGCATCAAATTAGTATTAGAAGGAAGATTAAAGAAAAACAAATCAACATACTTGGCATTTACAGACCTAGAAAAGGAATTCGATAATATAAACTGGAATAAAATGTTCAGCATTTTAAAAAAATTAGGGTTCAAATACAGAGATAGAAGAACAATTGCTAACATTTACAGGAACCAAACAGCAACAATAATAATTGAAGAACATAAGAAAGAAGCCGTAATTAGTAAGGTTGTCCGACAAGTATGTTCCCTATCCCCGTTACTTTTTAATCTTTACATAGAACTAGCAGTTAATTTTGTTGAAGAACAATTTAGATCCGGAGTACAAGCTGAAATGATAAAGAAGCTACGATTTGCTGATGGTATAGTAATTCTAGCTGAGAGTAAAAAAGATTTAGAAGGAACAATGAATGGTATGAATGAAGTCCTACGCAATAACTACCGCGTGAAAATAAACAAGAACAAAACGATAGTAATGAAATGTAGTAGAAATAACGAAGATTTGTTTACATCAAAAATTAATTTAAACATCAGGAAAAGATTTTTGAAAGTATATATTTGGAGCGAGGCTTTACAAGGAAGTGAAACTTGGACGATCGGAGTACCGAGACGAAAAGATTAGAAGCTTTTGAAATGTGGTGCTATAGGAGGATATTGAAAATCAGATGGGTGGATAAAGTGACAAATGAAGAGGTGTTGCGGCAAATAGATGAAGAAAGAAGCATTTGAAAAACTATAATTAAAAGAAGAAAGAGACTTATAGGCCACATATTAAGGCATTCTGGAATAGTCGCTTTAATATTGGACGGACAGGCAGATGGAAAACATTGCGCAGGCAGGCAACGTTTGAAGTATGTAAAACAAATCGTTAGGGATGTAGGATGTAGGGGGTAAACCGAAATGAAACGACTGGCACTAGATAGGGAATCTTGGAGAGCTGCATCAAACCAGTCATATGACTGAAGACAAAAAAAGCATTAACTGTATATTCAAAAAAAGATTGGATCCTAATTGGCGTTCTACTTACACCGATCCAGACTTAAATTTTCCTGTGTTTTAATTCATGGGGGTTAGTTGTTGACCACAATCGTGTCTTTGGTGAATTAGTAAACACTCTCAGATGAAACCACGCTTCTTGTGTAAAAAACGTAATGACGAGGATACCTAGGGAATTTTGGTCAATAAAACTTTTAAACCGTTGACAATAATTTGTTCTTTTGCATGATCTGTAGACTTCGGTACTTGTACAAACATTACTTTGTAGGGTAAAAGTTTCAGTTCTTGTTCTTCTCTTACTGCTTTATGTACAGTAACAAGTCCGGTATCTTGCTGCTTGCGATCACAGTGTTTGTTTAATTACGTTTTATGTTTGTTTCGTATTCGTTTATGGACGAATTTTAAATTTATTTGACGAACATCGATGTATTTAGTGCAATACCAGGTAAGTAATTTTCGATTACGTTTCTTGGAAGTGGCTGGAGTTAACATGGTCAAGATTCATTTATTTTGTCTGCGAATTAGTATCATTAAAACACAGCTAAATGTTCACAGTTCATTTATTTCACAGTTCGCAGTTCGTTTAGATCGTTTTAATAATGTACTTGTTCTTCAATCTTTCTAGGTCATTCCCAAGGTTATTCAGAGTATCATATAGTATCCATTGTATTTGTAATGTTATTGTCGTGTACATTATTCATGAATCATTGTATTCACCTTATGATGTATTGTTTAATGTATAATGTATTATTTATTGTATTGTAAAATATCCTTTAATTATGTAAGATTCATAATATTATGCAGTCATTTTATTATGTGTGATACCTCTTCCTCCGATCGCCGCCTATAGGCCACGACGACCAGATCATCCTCGAGGTTGGCCTATATTTTATGTATACACATTCATACTTAAATTAGTTATATATTTATTTTACCACACCCTGCATTGTTCCTTGAACAATGCCTCATCCAAGTCGGTATTCTCCTCTGGAATTGGGAGACAGAACCTCCTCGTCAGAGAGGCTTCGATCAATGTCATATACTATGACTCGGGGCCTATGCATATGCTTGGGGTCAACCTTCACCTCAAGCTTCTGGACAGCCGGAAACTTCGTAGTGACGCGGACCGTCTCCTCATTTTCAGCGACCACTACCAGCCCTTTGCTGATCTCATTGATGTCTTTGATCTTCAGATACTTCCGATTGTCACGAAGGGCAACCTGGAAGTTTCGCTTGAGATCCTGACTGGTGGTCTTTGAACCCTCCGCCTTATTTACGAAAATATCCTCGGCTCACAATCAGCCTTGTAGTAAACAATATCTAAAATATGCACTGATTTATTTTTAGTATACGAGGTACAAGTGGGTAGTAGGACGCTACCCGCTGTTGATGAAAAAGGTTTTGGAAATTAGTTTAATTTTTGTTAAGGATGACTGTAATTATATGTTGCCGTGCCATGTTCGTATTTTGCTACTGCAGTATTACGAAAATACTCTAGGTCCAAAACCCTGTTAAGAATGTGTGTAGTTGTGGTTAGTTGGTGTACCTGGGGAAAAGTATTGGGAATCCTGATAGACAGATATTCTATCTATATGTATGTGTACGCTAAAGTAAAATATTCGGAAATATCGTTCAGTAATAAAATATTTTCTACATTAAGGTAACAGAAATGTATAGTGATTCAATACTACACGGAAATTTCAAGAGACAATTCTGTAGCCAAATATAAGAAAGTAATTCATATAAACGTAGATCAGAAAATGTTTCGTTAGCGATTTTCGGCTCGCGAAAACATTTAGCCATGCTTTCTGCTCCCTCTTTTAAATTAAACCATACTAAAATTCTTGGGGTACAAATTGAGGGCTAAATTTTGTTCTTCCTTATGGTTTTTGATCTAAGACATTCAATGAAAGTTATCTCAAACCTCTATTTTACTTAGGTTTTAAAAAAAACGGGGTAAAACACGAAAAGGTTTTGTCGGAAATACACTTTTAGATTTCGGATAAAATAACTTTGATAATTTTTCAATAAAGAAATAAAATAATTTTTAGTTAACTTTATACAGAATTTAATTCTCAGAAAATAAGATGTAAATAACGTTTATTAAAATTAAACAAAAATTTGAGAAGTTCAACTTTAATTAGAAACAAAACACACAAACTGGATCGGAAAAGTGATATGATTTTAAAAAGAACAATTTCCATCAATGTTTGAAAAACGTAATACAGATATAAAACTTATTAAGAGAAAAAAATTAATAAAAAATAGATTTAAAAATATAAAAATCACACACTGTTTGGATTCTTTCTAAAAATGATTAAATAACAAATCTGTTCTGAGGTGACAATTTTACTTATCCATTGCTAACTAAATGTGTTATTTAAATTATTTACCACGTCATGACAGAAGTGAGGGGTGTGCCATCATTGGAAAACCACATCTTCACTCTATCTGCAAGTGGAATATCGTCCAAGTTTCCCCTCAGATTTGTTTGCACACCACAAATTAAACGAAAAATACGTTTATAAGTTTTAAGGACAACCCACTGGTTGGTCTAATGGTGCACTCACCTGCACAAATAAGCTGATTTTGAAGTCGAGAGTTCGAAGGTTCAAATCCTAGTAAAGGCAGTTGGTTACTTTTATTTGGATTTGAATACTAGATCATGGATACTGATATTCTTTGATGGTTGGGTTTCAATTAATCACACATCTCAGGAATGATCGAACTGAAACTGTACAAGAATACACTTCATTTACACACTCATACATATCATCTTCTAAAATAATACCTTACGGTGGTTCCGGAGTCTAAGCAAAAACAGAATGAGAAATGACCGCAATTTGTAGGGGAGTAAAAGAACCTTTAAAAAATTACTTAGCACATTTTAAATAAATTTAATTTCTTTTAGAATTTAAAATACATGATGTATACATACAACACATATTCTTTAAGTTCATTTTTTTCTTTTACTAGAAAAGAGTATTGATTAAATTTAAACCTCAAAAAGAATGGTTGATTGTTAGGTTTAATGAAATTATTGGTAAATTTGTTTAGTGTACACCATCCATCATATTGGAAATTGCTGCTTGTGTTATACTACCGTAAATAGAGTTGTAAACAATTTCTTGTGATCCTCGATTTTGCGGATAATCGATTTATACGCTACCACAGTGTGTGCGGAGGATTATACTTCAATGATTGTATTATACATGTCGGTAAAGTTTATCCCTTTGAAGAAACCACTTCCCATCAATTTATCCGAAACGGTACACTTTTGATTAAAAATGATGATAGCTATACGTTTATATAGTTTAGTTGGGTAAATTTTGAACGTTGAATAAATTTTATTTTATTAAAAGTTTTTGTATATACTCATTAAATTTTTACATCTTATTTCAAAATATAGAAAAAAATTAAACCAAAATATTTCATCAAATACATAGTATTATTTCATTAAAAAGTTTACATAAATACGTAACTTCGTGGAACCAATTTAGAAAAGAAAAATTGAAATTATTTATTTAAAATTTAATAAAAGTTATAGAATAACAAACGATTTTGATTAACTGAATTTTTTTACGAAATTTGAGCTTTTCTTTCTTTTTCCTGTTGAGCCTCCGGTAACTACCGTTTAGTTAATTCTTCAGAGGATGAATGAGGATGATATGTATGTGTAAATGAAGTGTAGAGTCTTGTACATTCTCAGTTCGACCATTCCTGAGATGTGTGGTTAATTGAAAACCCAACCACCAAAGAACACCGGTATCCACGATCTAGTATTCAAATCTGTGTAAAAATAACCGACTTTACTAGGACTTGAACGCTGGAACTCTCGACTTCCAACTCAGCCGATTTGGGAAGACGCGTTCACCACTAGACCAACCCGGTGGGTCACGAAATTTGAGCTAGTTGAAGGCAACCACACTTTTCTTATAGATTTTTTACATCTTAGAAACATTTATTACTAATAATAGAAATGTAGATACAAAGGTTATTTTATGGAATTCAATCAAGTAATCTTATTATTATTTTACTTTTTCTTTTTTCCTATGGAGAAAAAATAGCGAATGCATTGGATAGAATTTATTTTTTAATTGAAACATGTAGTAGTAACTGGATTTTTTACCTCAAAAATGGTCAGTTCTAATAAAAAAGAAAATGATTTAAAATAGCTACTCATACTTCATGGCGCAAAATACTTTATAATATCTATTCTTTAAGAATATTGTAAAAATATTGAAGAGGTTTAATGTATTAATACTAGGAACTAGATGAAACTTTATAAAATTATCAGAAAGATGAAAAACCATAAAACATGTATACCTAGTTTACCAAGGCAAATCCTTTAGAAGGTAATGAATTTTCTGGTTGGACGTAGTGTACTATCGCGTGTTCGCGGTTCGGCAACGATATTGAGAGACTAACAATCAAACAAATTTTTTATAAATACAATTTACTATTCTAAAAATATATAAAATAAAATAAATAATAATAAGTATAAGAACATAGAAAATAGTAATTCACAAAAAGACAAAATTAATTAAATGTCAAAAAAATTATAAATAACAAAAATACAGTTCAGTTCAGTTCAATTTACTAAAACGTCTATAATGACTGATAGAAACTAATATTGCATTAACAATAAGATAACAAGAGAAAAATCTAAAATTTATACACTTCACTTTCTGTAAGTATATTTACTATTATTGCTTAAAAAAAAATTACTCTGCACTTTATAAATGAATAGAATTCTGTCACTTTCACACATAATTATAAATAACTCACCCAACAGCTTATTGTTTTCAACCACTGTCCAAAATGAAATACTCTTGCCTCACTTTTCTGTCGTTGTTACCCCACACGCTTACTAATATCGCCATCAGCGCAACCACGTCGAACTCCGCCTTGCGATACTACTCTGTTATCGCTTGTTATTGTAACTGCACCGAACTTCGACTTGCAAGACTCTCCGCTGGTTCCCGGCAGTGTTTATATATTCTGACCTGCAAAACCAGTACTCTGCCGTCCTTGTGATGGTTGAAACATAATAATTTTCATTGTACATGCCCTTACGTTTTTCTATAAGCTCTTTTTCCGGTCCGGTAATCCCTCTGGTCGAACAGGAGCTTTTAGAAGTGCCATTATCTCTATTCAAAAAAAAACAAATTAAATGGCCCGTTTATTCTAAAAAAAGATCCCGTTTAGTTCCTTTTAGATTCTTCTTTCTTTATTTTCTCTCTTTTTCTTCTTAATTTGAAGAAATCCGTTACACTGTCCCGTTACAATATTAAGAATTAGTTTGAAATGTGTAGAACGTTTTTCAGAAGTCTCTTGTATCAACTTTACTCAAAATTCAAACGAGACTAGCAGATATTTATTAATATGAGCTGTTACAGAAGCAGAATGATATAATGTACACCTGCGTGTTTCTCTTTATTCCAGACACAAATTCCGATTTTATATGACAAGATCTACGTCATATTAAACCAGAAAACTAGGGTAAAAGAATTTAACAAAATAACAGTGCTCAAAGAACTAATTAGGCCCTCGTAAAATCTAAATCTTTTCTTCTAGATGAAGAAAAATTGAAACCAAAAACGTTTACATTTTCCGTTTCATTACTAATCATTTGATCCGACTGAAATAATATGGGCAACTTTAAAACGGAAGCAGATGATTAATTGAAAATCTATACTATATAAAAAAAAAATTCAAATACTAAGCTGTAAGTAGATTCTACCCGGCAAGAGTTAAAGCCATCAAACATTCGAAGAATATAACATTAATGATAATTTGATTGAAAAAGAAAAAAATTCTTAATCTTGAAAGAGAATATGACAGACCATTCATTGTTCGTGACTTATAATTAAAATAAAAAGACTAAAAACAATGAAATGAAATTATCTTTGCCTTATCTTTTTTCTCTATTTTAATGAATTATTCACAGTTCTTGAAAAAGATTTTTAAAGAGACTCTTATTTAACTTTTAAATCAACGAAATATTATTTATATCGTAAATTCATACTAATTTAGTATATGATCAAAATTGGTGTCCTTTAGATACAAGGAGAGTAAAATATTATATTTTCAAATTTAATTATTGAGCACTATAAAATGATGTATTACCTTGGTAATATATAAGTTAGGAAAACTTTGAGTCATTGCTCAGAAAAGTTTTTTCTTCCTAACAAAATTTTTTATTAAACATTCACTGTTAGTTTCTTAATGTTTATTAAACCTTCATAATTTTACAACTCAAAATTTATCTAAATCTGGTTAATTCTCATAACCTCTAAGCTAACATAAAATAAATTGAAAGATTTAAAGTATATCATGTATTATACAGAAAAAAAAATAACACGATTTTCTTTCTATTTTTCATTAGTTTTGCTTCAATGTAAAACAATTTTTAAAAGTTTTTCTTTACTTTTTATTGGCTGTATTTGCATTATTTTTCTCAAAATTAATTTTTTTACAGGTTTTGTTCTAAATCTTCTGTATTCATTAATTATTTAACACAACTATTGTACTAAAAACCTAGAAAAATTAATTTTTCAAAACCGAATTTTTTTGTTTTATGTTGGATATCTTAAAAACTTCTGCAGTTACACTTTTGGGACCTATTTCCCAGAATAAATTACACAAGAAACAACCAGCTTTACTCCTTAACTTGGATCCCAAAAATTAAAGTTGGGAAGAAAAAGCCCAACTTTATTAGAAGAGCTGATATCCGGGCGAAATCTTTCGCTAGCCGTAATTCGAAAACAAAGCTTTTCTAGACCTGTGTTTATATGAACTTTTTTTGTTTTTTTTTTTATCAGTAAACTATATCCTGAAAGTATATTCGTTTCTTTGTGGGACACTCTGTATAACGATGAGTTATAGAGCCTATCAAATTACTAAAGAATAACTTTCCATTTTTTTTTTTTTTTGAAGCACTTATATCCTACCGAAGAAACTAAAAAACAAATACACACAAGGTAATAAGAGAGAATTCATGTTTCAATATTCCAGTATTTCGCATTATATCTAAAGGACATAAACAATAAAAAATAACCATTTAAACCTGAAAATAAAAAAAATGTGTAAAAAACTTTTATAAATCACTCTTTTATATTAAATGTAGTAAAAAGTAGAAAATAAAAAATATGTAAAAATAGTTTTTAAAACACTCCTGTTAAATTAAACGCACTAAAAGCTAAAAAATAATTTTAGGACGGTATCTCAGAATGGAATTGACAAGTTTTGATGATGTTATGTAAGGTTATGTGAAAGTCATAGCTTCAAATTAAAAATTTAATGTTTTTGCCAATTTTTAATGGTACATTTTAGAGCGAGATTGAACTGTATTTTCATAGGTGATAAATGAAGACAACACTTTGTTCCTTGTTGAATAATGATTTATTGAACTGTCGTCTTGACAGTTAATGAAATGAATTGTAACATAACGTATAACTTGACATATAAAAGTAAAAAATATAAAATTAAATAAAACAGTAAAGCTAACATCCATCCGAACAAAGAATGGACTTCATCCGGAATAAGAGTATGTCATGACCGCCTTTGATCAGATTCGAGCGCCAAATGCTAGGATGAGCGGAACTCTCCGGTGAGCGCTAGAACCCACTAGATCGCAGCACCGGACTAGATCGCAGTCAGCGTGGAACGGAACATTTACATATGCGTGATGAATGGCCTAAAGAGTGGTGTGTGAAGATTTGCACTTTGACATGAACACCCAACTCTTTAGGTCATACATCACGCATATTTAAAGATTGGCAAAAACATCAAATTTGTAATTTGAAGCTATGACTTTCACATAATCTTACATATCACCATCAAAGCTTGTTGTCAAATCCATTCTCAGATACCGTCCTAAAATTATTTACTACTTTTTAGTGCGTTTAATACTTTAATATTTTCTACTTTTAATATTTTTTGCGTTAGCTCTGAGAAGAGCTGTTGCGTCCGGAAGCTGGTGTCCGGCGAAGTAGAGGAGTTGTGGCTCATCCATTGAAATCAGATCGGGCTTCCCCTCAGCGGCAGTTGCGTCCCCATTACAGCGTGGCAGTGGTGACCCCCAGAGCCCCAGTGTCGGGTCTGTATCGGTCGTCTTTCGGCGGCGCGGCCGAGGCGGTTCTCTACGAGCGATCCCACGCTGGGCCGGTTCCTGCTGATGAGTCCGCCGGCCAGGGTGACTGAAGCCAGGCGAGCTGGAGCGGGAAGGTAGCGTCTGCGTCCAGCGGCTCCCTCGGCTGGCCGGCCAGGCCTGCCGCTAAGGCGGTGATGTTGGCGTCCGCCGGAAGGTCCCACGTTGAGGCGGCCAGCAAACTTCTTCTGTCTTCTTCCATCTTCTTCTTTTTCTTGGTCTTCTCCTGGTGGTGGTCGACGATGCATTAAAAATTCACTCTCGTGAACGGTCTTTTATTGGAGCCTGAGAGTGGTGGAGCCGCAGTGCTGCTATAGTGGAAGAAATGCGCGGTCATCTGCGTGGCGGGAGTGACGCTTGTACCGAAGCGTACCTATACTGGGCTCCCGCTGACATCTAAGCTGCCAACGTTGTCATCCGCCGATATAAGTTAGGAATTTATACGGTAAGAAGTTCAAGGGGTACTGTAGGTATATGTAGTTTGCGGTTGCATTAAGTTCAAGTGGCATTTTTCTCACTTGGCAACTTAACAACTTGGGACATCTCGGCGACTTGAAAATGTTGCAAAAATGTGTTTTCTTCAGGAGCAAACCTGCATGCAAAATTTCAGAGCGAATGGATGAGCGGATGTGCTTCAAAATTCGACTGAAAGGTTCCGTACCATGCATCTCACATACAGTCCATCTCAAAAACATAATTCAAGAGCGAGTTAATATAAGAGTGGTAGAAATCTTGAACTGCTGTATCCAAAAACATTCCCTCCTTCAGAGTACACAAATACACACCTCTTAACCAAAATTTGGTTTAATTATTCTAAATCTTCATTCTGAGATGCATACAACAGAACGAAAAAATTTTCAAATCAGTGAAACGTGTCTGTTAATCAGGAAATAGCCAGTGCTACAAGAGTAGATTATATTCATTAGATTAAATATTGAAATTCTATTACTCTCCTTTTTTCAGTTAAGATTTTGGGTTTTAAAATTTTTGTAAATAAATAATAATTAACTTTCCTAAAACTATTTCCAACTGCTGAAGGAAAACTATATTCGCACATCCGCGTAATTTGTTTATGATATCTCTATTCTCCTTTATTTAATTCCATAACAACGATATATAAACTCATTTTTTCTTTAGCTTTGTTATAGACGCTGTTTTATTGACACTATACCTTAAAATATTAAAGAAAACATATTTTAGTAGTTAAAATTAAATTTAGAAAATTCGTGTTTTGTTGAAAGTCATCAATCTGAAAACAAAGCAAAAGTTTGTGAAACATTACCTTAATTATTTTCAGACTTTCTGAAAAACTATTAATGTACTATAATTGATAAGTACAATGTCTGTTATATCTACTCTGTAATCTGTAAAAACGTGAAATTTGTCTTTCCCCTCCCTCCAGAATTCTATAACTTTTGTCGTATATGAACGATGTATAGACTTTACTTAGTAGAAATATTACTATTTGTGTAAAGATGTGGCAATCGCATCTCACACTGTTTAAGAACTGCAGATAGCTTGGCCGAGTGCTAGACTACCTGTGTTCTCCCTTCCATGTAAAGTAAAAAAAGTCTGGCCGACTTGGAGGACAGATAAGCAGATGGCAACCTATTTTCTTTGGAGTTAGAAACTATAGCAAAAGATGGAGGAGCCACAGAAAATGGTCAACAACATCGGTTTCCAAAAGCCCACGCAAAAGTACTGGTTAAAGATCCAAATGATGTTCCCGGGCAATCACGGCGGCGTCGTTCAATTAGAACACCAAATTGATAACCAACATTCCTTGACCGGATAAGTCACAAGAAGAAAAAGAAGAAGAAGAGAAATCAATATTATTTAGTAAATAGTGGATCTAAATTAATTGTATTTACTATTTTACACGACGAAACATTATATTTTTCATTGATAATCGGGATTATTCTATCTCCGCTGGTTTTAGCGATTTCTTAATAAAACTATTATTTTCTTTACGAAGCTAAAAACCCTAGCGTTGTGCAACTGTCTAATTTAAAAAAAATTAATTAATTAATGTAGATGTATTTTACACTGTTTCTTGTAAAAATGCATTATTTTATCTCTTACATTTTTACGAAAAGCCTCTTTTTGCTGAAATATTTCACAACGTAATTTATCCATAATATCGACAATATTATCAATAAAGACTAGACATATATGCAAATTAAACTTCAATATTTTCACTATTTGTTTCTCACCAAACTACAGTTAAATTCTTGTAAATACAAGAAATCCTTTCCAAAATCCAATCTTTCTTTTATTAATATTGTCCCAGAAATAACATCATCCTGATGTTTTTAAAGTTATTATTTTT
This sequence comes from Lycorma delicatula, assembly GCF_047948215.1. Taxonomy (NCBI): domain Eukaryota; kingdom Metazoa; phylum Arthropoda; class Insecta; order Hemiptera; family Fulgoridae; genus Lycorma; species Lycorma delicatula. The sequence continues at coordinate 357,338,558 of NC_134455.1, read as the reverse complement.
TTAAGGTGTTATTCCTCTTTGCTCTGTAATAGAATGTTAAAAAACTTCCGTTAGCTATTTAATAAAACTCTTCTTCATGCCACGAGAGCGATGGGTGTGTGAAGGAGAGGAGTAATAATGACTAAAATCTGATCACATTTGGCTCAAATGGAGCCAAATGGCAGTACTCAGGCTGCCTACAATGAGTAAAACTGACCAACATCTCTCTAGAATGCCAGACTCATATTTTTTTGCACATATACTTTTAGAGCAGTGATTCCAAAACTGTGCGCCGCGGCCTCTTCATAGGGGCGCCACCCCTATGATAATATTGTAAAAGCTTCATAATTAATTGAACCAAGACATTTATAATTATTGATTTAATGTTAATAAAGTAAAAAAAATAATGAAGATACACGATTTGACTACTTACGAGTAGTCATGCTTTTACTTAAGGTAGGGCGCCATGGAAAAATTTTAATTGAAAAAGGGTGCAGCGACTCGTAAAAGTTTGAGAACCACTGTTCAAGAGGATAGGAAATTGGTAAAAACATTATTTATAATTATTATTAAAATGCTCTTCCACGTAAAACTCTTTTACTTATGTGTAAAGCCCTAATGGAATCTTTAATAAGATTTCGTGTGGTGGTATGAGACTTGGCAGCTGATTCGCATTTAAAAGTTATAACCAAACTTCAAAAAAGGGCACTTAAAGTGGTTTTAGGCTTTCTGTCAAACGACCTAAATTTAAATCTTTGTAAGGATTGTAATTCGTTTACACTTCTAGATTACCATTATTTCTCCTTCTGTAAACTATTTTTCAAAAATAATAGATACATTTTTAATAAATTGCCTTCACATATTTTAGAAAAGGATAAAAAGAAAATATTTGAAAAAGAAGTTTTTAATTATTTATTGGCGGGAACTCCTTAGTAGTTATTTTCCTTTAATATAATTTTTTTTTTTGCATTACGTATTTCTTTTTTTTTCTTTTATATATATTCGTATATTATAATCGTTATTTTTGTTTTTCTTATAAAATGTGTTATTTATGTATTATTTATTTTTGTGTGATAGTTTTTGAACAATAATTTTACAATTCAGTTTAAAAAAAAAATGCGATTATTTCCAAATTGTGTGAAGCTTGAATTACAATTTCTATATATTTGAAAATTTAATCACATATAAAAGAATACTCATACTTTAAAATGCCTACGGAATTTTTCAAACATTTTGCAATGAATATCTTCCCTAATTTTTATCAAAATTAATTTTAAAAGACACAGCTTAAAGGTATACAAAAAGACAACGTTAATTAAATCCGGAGATATAACCGCTCAAATTTGACCACCATTGTGATACTTTTGGAATAAATTATTGTTAATAAATTAACAGATCGATAGTTATCAATAATTCACGTTTGCCACTATAATATTTGAACTCTTTAGTTAACAAACATGGAATTAAAAAAAACAAACAAGTCTGTTAAAATTGCAATTTTGTTAAAACTGCAAGTATGTTAAAAATTCCCTAGGCTCTCCTAGATAATCGATTTAAATTTTTGAAAATACATCTGAAAGTTTGAGTGTGATATGTGATTAAATTTTCAAGTATATAGAGATTTTATTTCAGACCCTACATAACTTGGAAAATCATATTTTTACTTCCTTACACGAAGTAAAGAAACTATTGTAATCTCGAAAAATATCGATTTTCAGATTTCATCATAATGGTCAAAATATCCATTTGATCATTCCTGAATCCATTTTGACAAGTGACGGCCTCTGTCCGTACGTAAATGACTGAACCAGAAGTATCTTAAAAAGCCCAAAATCCAAAGAAACTTGGATTTTGGACTTTTAACTTTTTCTATAGTGCAATAATAAGCCCTCATTGAGAGCTTTTCAACAGCTTTTCAAGTCGTACTTGTTTTCATTAGTTCCAGAGTTATTGCCAAATAAAATTTTAATTAATGAAATTTGTGGATCTTAGAAGGGTAAGGCACATAGGCTCAAATCCGACTTTATTTCCCTTTTTTAAATTTTTTTTTAATTTAAATATATTGATTTAATAATTATTAACCTCTGGTTGTAAAAAAAAATTACGATAAATAATAATTCAATAATAGCAATAAAAAAAAATTAAAAAATATCAGAAGTTATTAATGAAATAAAATTTTATATACGTTTACATTTAAAAAAAATGTGTATATATAATTTAATAAGCGTACAAAGAAGTCATGTGGTGACCACATCAGATTATTTTTTTAAACGTGATAATTAAATAAACATAATTTATCCATTTTTAAAATTTGGCGTGTTACTTTTTTACATCAAAGAGTTCTTTGAGGCAAAATTCCCCCCAAAGTTTTTTTTTTTTTGAGTTATTGTTCTTTTTGCATCAATTATAACGTATTTCTTGATATGCAACCGAAGCTATTGTGTGTAAAATGTAATAATAAAACTTTTCCTCTCTCGATCTTTTCTCTAAAATGGACAATTATTGAGTCATCTAGCAAAATAGTAGAAAAAAGTAAAAAAAAAGTTTTTTATATTTTGTTTAATAAAAATTTAAGCACAAATTGCTTAACTGACGCATAACGAAATAATCATTTCTGATTACACTCCGGAGGCATTAAAGCAAAAATTATTAGCGATCATATAGAAAAAGTTCAACCCAAAACAGACACCGCCTGGACTAGTATGCATTTATTAAAAATTATGTATATTTAATCTTATTTTAATTACTTTAAACTTATAAAATTATTTTTTTTTTGAAATCTATTTAATTTTATAAATTAATCTCGTATTTACTTAAAATAACTTTTATTTTCTTGTTTTACTTTCTGATGCACCTTAATTAAGTATTTAATAAAATTTTAATTATTATCTGAAGATATAAGTTAATTTTTCATTGCACTTTTTTATGTTATATTGTGTAATTAACTTGTATTCAAATTATTTTAACAGATCAACCTGCTGATAAGACTTACATCCTAGGGGGATCCAATATTGTACAATTTTATTAAAATAAATAAATAAAATAAATTATTATTACTATTAATAATTCGTATAAAAAATTAAAATCTATTTAATCCTAAAAAAAAAATTTTAATGGTTGTTGAACATTGCATGGTAATACGAACCACATTTATTGGTACTCTAAAACTTTCCTGACAAATTTCTTAATTTATTGGGAAGAAACTACTTAAAAGCTTAAAAGATCTAATCGTAATGTTATCAAAATAAATGAATGTGATATTACGTTAACGATAAAAAATAGTTATAAAAATAACTTCTCCAGGATACGTTTGATGGGTTATCAACTAATAATTCCCCATATATGGTAAACTAATAATCCATCGTTCACTAATAATGCAATCGCATACATTTTGCTTTTTACAATCGCAAACGCAAAATTACTTTTTCAACCAGACTCACGCTAGTTTCGAATTATAAATAACTACTTACACAGAATGAACGTTTTGTGTTGCTTTTCTACACCGATAATATATGATATTATAATGTATTTTCGTTGTTAGAGATTTTAGCATGTCTCATTGAGGTGTATAGGTATATCATAAAAATATTGTCTAAAAGGATTAATGAAAGCCTATTAAAATAAGCTTTATATTAAAAATTAATCAACACAAGTATTTTAAGAAAATGAAAACTTCAGTCAAAGTATAGTTATAATTTGGTAAACCAAATGTAAAATATCGTCCCTCAAAAGACAAAGGATATTGGATGGGAGAAGGCGTCTTGCACCGATCCGATTCACGGTTAAGGAACATGTCATCATCCCAGATACCGAAACGAAATACCAGGGCATCTGGCTGGACCGGCGGCGCTCTTTCTCCGTGCAGCAGGCAGTTTGCGCAGCGAGCTGAGACGACTGTTCGGAGTCTGAGCAGACTGCCTGGCAATGTCGCAGAACCCAGATCTCTAAGCGTAGGATATACTTCCACGTCGTGTCCTCTATCCTATTGTATGGAGTGCCGGTAAGATGCAAGGCCTTAAATGCAGCGCAAAATCGGCGCCTGTTAGAAAGTGTGCAGAGGCGGATGGTGTTACAGATCTGCGCTGAGTACAGGACCGACTCCGCTGAACCGGCCTTCCTTGTCGTTAGGACGTCACTTGTTGGGTTACTAGCGCAGATAAGATGTGAAATATACGCAGGGACAGACTGGCCTATTGGAGAGGTGGCAGGCATGATAAAACACCGCTACGACGGGCACTTCCATCGTACCCGTCGGCACGAACCAATCGCCTTGACTCGACGATTGATTCCGGAATGGGTCCTTGGATCACCAGAAGGTTTGGCGAGCTCAACTAGCACTAACGAGTTTTTGACGGGCCTTGGCTGCTTCTGACAGTACTTGTTTCGCTGCAGAAGAGCGGATGATAGCATGTGCCCACATTACAGGGAGCTGGATGATGCAGAGCATGTTCCACTGCCAAAGATGCAGAGGGACTAGGCTCAGTTTGGCCTCTTGACGCCTCAGAACATCATTTCGAGGATGCTAGGGAATGAGCGGACATGGAACGTCATCTCCCGCCTTGTGGGCAAATTTAACCATCGCAAGGCTTCGCGGGTTTTATGTTGGTGGACCGCTCGTTCGTGGAGCCGACGGTAGTCCGCACTTGCGGGTTGTCGTTTATTCAGTGATAAGGCGTGCGGGACTCCTTAAGGTTTGCGCTTACTGCCCTTCTGCGGGAAGAGCCGTGTTCATTACTGTGTCCCGTGATGACAGCAACATGTGCAAGGTAATGCCTTCATGGCGGGTACCTGGACATGTTGTTTTTAGGGGGTGGTTTTAAGAGAGTCCCCGCTCAGTGAGGTTTTGGCGGCAAACCTCACACACCTAGTACCACGGGCTGCTGGGCGTCTGAAAGCAGAAGATTCCTCCTTCCCCTGGGAAAGAAAAAAAAAGTAAAATATAGTTAAACCTCACAAAACGTATCGTGTTAAACGATTTTTAAACTTTATATTGTTTACTTGAAATATAAATGCTTTTATACTAAATATTTCATAGTAAATTATTTTAAGCATCAAAATTTCTCTTTATTCAAACCGGCATATATTTAATGGCTTTTGTTACGTGTAATGTTTTCCTTTTCCATGACTTTACAGTCAAGACGGTGAAGTTAATCATTATTACAATAACTTTAAATAATTATCCGTGACAGTGTGGATTGATTCAGTGATTAGATTTACACAAGCTCCCTGAATGACAATATTTACTAGTATTATCGTATTATAGAATAGAAATTTTATTCATTGTATTGACAATAAAAATTATTGTTTAATTATAGTCTCAGATCTATCAGATGATAAAATAATCTAATTTCCTAGCTCTAATTCATTGTTATTTTTAGGCTATAATCATTTATGAACCCTAATATGAACTGGAAAAGTATACAATAAAAATATTGTAGAATATATATTTTTTTTATAAATAACTAATAAACCTGTTTAGATTTTATAGTTTTAAAGGAGGTTTAAAGAATTCTGAAGGAGATAATTTCAAGTGTGGAATACATTAATTGTCTGTCATGTCTAATTGTCTGTCATGTCTATTCTAAACGACGACAGCTCTTGGGTAAGGTAGTCTCCCTACAGTAAACATCTACCAAATTCAGAGTTAATTGACGGTAGTGTGAAAAGCTTGTTTACGGATAGGTGATAGAATGGCATTGTTGTAGCAAGGCTATTCGGTTTATACTCATAAACCGGTTTATACTTCTTACTCAATTGATCTAACTATAATTTTTCCGTACTGGAACCTCGTATTCGACGCATGAAAAATTTATTTATTTAATTACAAGTTTTTTTCTTAAAAGATGTCTTATTTTTACAAATATTCCTTAGAAAATATCAGAATGTTTCTAACACTTTTATTATGATCAGATTATTATAATAGGTGTTTAACATTTACGAAATCTTCAATAATCTGGAATTTAAATTGTAATCGCGAAAAATTTGGTTTCAGATATCAACGGAAATATCCATTTTGACCAACCTTGAATCCATTTTTAATAGTTTCGGCGTGATATCTGTATGTACGTATTTACGTCTGTTCGTATATACCTCGCATAACTCAAAAACAATTAGCCGTAGAATATAGAAATTTTGGATTTAAGACTTAACATCTATTTGTGCCCCTCCCCTTTTGATTGCAATCGACTGAACCAAAAGTGTCGAAAAAAGTCTAAAATCCAAAAATTTGGATAATGGACTTTTTCTTAACTGCAGTAATAAGCCCTCATTGAGAGATGTTCAACGATATATCACTAGTACTCTTTTTGTTTTGGTTTCACAGTCATAGCCAAATAAAATTCTAATTAATGAAATATTTGGATCTTACAAGGGGAAGGCACATCGGTTCAAATACGAGTTGATTTCATTTTTTTTAACTTCTTTTTTTTAATTTAAATATATTGATTTATTAACAATTATTAACCTCTTACTAATAACTAAGTTATTAGTAAAATAAAATTTTATGTACTTTTCATTTTAATTCAAAAATTTTTACAGAGGTTAATAATTATTAATAATTCAATATATTTAGATTAAAAAAAAAATATATATATGTATATGAAGTTGGATTCGAACCTATGTGTGCATGGTTACGTATCCGATTCGTTTTCACTTAAAACTACTTGACTGATTGATTCACCACAAAACTACTTGAGTGACGTGAAACAAAATTAATATATAAAGAATAATATAAAATGGTGATATGAACATCACAAAAAAATTTGATGCAATGTGGTGTCCACCACAATGCAATTGTGTAACTGTCCACTTTATTAAAGAATTGGATGATCGCATCTCACTTTCAATTAACCCCACATCTCAGAAATGGTCAACCTGAGACTGTACAAGACTACACTTCACTTACGCTCATATATATCATCCTCATTCATTCTCTGAAGTAATTCCTGACGGTAATTCCCGGAGGCTAAACAGGAAAAAAGAAGTACTCATGAAAACGGAAAAATATGTACTATTGTCTAGTAGAAAAATCACGTCTGCGTGGAAGTTCTCCAAAGAGCTTTTTAACTGTATGAGAACAGAGAAAAAAAGTGTAGAATGTTTAAGAATGTGTATAAGAGACGACTACATAATTTTCTTAAATTTTTAAAAGTACGAAGTACCCGGTCGATTGGGTTTATTGTAGAAAATTAAACATTGCTATTCCGAAAAATTAATTTGTTTATATTTTTTTATAAATTTGCCTGAATGTGTTCTTACTTTTAAAAGTTTCTGTAATTTTAATTTCCAAATCAATTAATTTTTAATTAGTACAAGTCTTTATAGAGTGCATGCCTATCACTGAATCACTGAATTCCGTCCATCAGAGTTTGTGGAATATTAACTTGTAACCAGGAACTATGAAGATTGATTTACTCTTCTCATTTTTCATTACTTCCATGATTGATGCGCTACGCTTGCTATACGCAATTAGACAACTCTTATTAACGACAACTAAATGAGAAATAAATCCCGGAGAAGATATAAATACAACAAGAAGCAGGTTGGTTGGGGGTGTCAAACTCATCTTAGTAATAACGGGACACAAATTGACCTGTTTGAAAAAGGGAATCAGGGAGCGGTGGACGTAACTGACTGAGCTCGATGTAGAATACTAAAACCTGACGAGGTAAACAATACTGGAAAGTAATCTTATATTAAGATCCAGCTGATTTTTTTTGTCTCTTCAAATGCGTCAATTTGTATATCACTGAAACAAAGAGCGATATAAATTTTAATATAGACCGAAAAGCTACTCCTATATTTGACTTAAGCCGATCACATTGGTGTGTACTTTTCTTTGTGTATCAGTCTTACAATGAATACAAGCACAAGGTGCTTGTTGCACTCGATAAATGAAGTTGATGCATTCTCCAAAACTTATAAGGAAGTGCTCTCTATCTGGTAATAAATTTTTAAGTATTAGGAAAACAGTTGTATAACCCAAATGTATCTGTTGTATAACAGATTGTATAACCCAAATTACGGTTAGAGGAATGAGTATACTGATAGCATCAGTTCTTTACTGAATGTTTCAACTGAATATACGAATCCAGAGATTTCTAAGAACTATAATCATTACACTTTCTAGAAATATGGTATTAATAAAGTACGTTAATAAGGATAGAACAGCACTTTTTTCAGCATTAACACAATTAGGTTTAGATAACAAAACCGCAAAGTTAATCAGAGCAACATTAACTAACACATACTCTAATATAAAATTTCGGGGAGAATTCACTGATCCTTCCAACGAGGAGACGAGGAGCTTTCTCAATTACTTTTTAACTGTGCTCTTGAAAAGTTAGTTTGAGAATGGAATAAAAATTTAGGCAAAAATAGTAGAATAAGACTGGGAACTTAACGACTAAAGATTATCTGTTTAGCTTTTGCTGATGATACAGCATTGTTACCTAAAAACTAGAAAGAAGCTGAACAAATTAAAGAATTAGAGAAACAACCTGCTAGAATAAGAGTAAAAATTGCGTTAGAGAAAACGAAAATTTTGACTAATAATAAAAACTATCCAAATTTCATTATTATCAATAATAAAAAAATTGAGGATGTAGATAATTTCAAGAATCTAGGAGAATGGATCAGCTGGAACACTTTAGATAACAGATAAAACTAACAAAATGGAATAAGTTTTCTAGATAACGAAAAGCATAACAAATAACCTTTATCATTGAACTCAAAATTTCAGCACTATGAAACTGTAATAAAGCTCATAGCACTCTATGCGGCAGAAAACCTAAGACTGTGCAACAAAAGTCTACTTGAAAATCTAGAAAAAAAAGGAAAATTATAAAAAACTTTTAGATCTTAAATTTAAAAATAATCAGGTAAAATTAATTCCAAACAACAAACTTTATACAAAAATTGAAAAACTGTCAGAAACGTTAAGGAAAAGACGAATTGCATTTTAATCCCATTTGTTTAGAATGAATAACAGTAGACTGACTGAACAAAATTTTGATTCCTTCCAAAGTTAAAAAACTAACGGCAGTTGGTTCACACAAATCCAAGAAGAATTAAAAGAACTGACGATAACTGAAGAAATTACGAGAGAAAGAGACACTTTAAAGCTAATATTTAAGGTTCCAAGAAGCGCCAAAACGCAAGAATAACAGAGCTGAACATTCTAAAGAACGAAGGAAAGAGATATAAGAAAGAATGAAGAAATACTGGGCAGATTGAAAAACAGAAAAAAAGAAAAAACCGCAAACAAACAAATGATCTAACGTGTTCCAATATGAACAATTCGGGGAAAAAAGTATACCTATTTTATGTAAAACTGAGTTATTGGAAGTGTATTTTTAAAGATTTAAACTGACACTAATAATTATACTAGCAATTACTTCAAGAAAATATTTTGGTTTGATTCAGTGGATTTACAGAAATTTCCACTGACAAACGAATCTTTTTATTATAATTAAACCAATATCAGATTATCGCTCTATGATTTGAAATTAACAGAATAACAACTAGGATTTAAATCATGTGTTTCTACCAAAAATTTATCGCCGATCATATTTTCAAATTATTTATCTATCTGATACTTAATTATTAGCAGTCATCTTTACTCTCCCATCTAGATAAAGCTATAACAGAACAACAGCTGTAGAAGGAAAAATATTTAATCGGTCCAATTTGGGTATATGCGGTTTTCACCAGATTTTGATGTTTTGACACCTAAGGAACTCAAAAACCCCAAAAAAAACAGATGGAAATTTTCCGGATGTTAATGTTCGTATGTACATGTGTGTTCGGTGTTGACTTCTAAATCACCTTATACCTCCCCAAAACTGTTGGCCCGATTTTGATCAAACCTGGTCAGATTACTTCTATTTATGGGCCTTTGACGCCATTAAATTTTCAACTTAAAGGGAGTGAGTTTGTAGAGTAAGGTCATCCTCAGTATCTCGAGATTTCTCCTAATTAAGGTCATATTTTTCTTAGGCACACTTTTTAACAATTGAAAAATAGCAATATTTTCCAAAAAAAATTTTTTTTTAAATCGTACCCATGCCCCAAAAAATGCTGTAACTATTTCTATGTTGTGACGTCACAGGTGGGCGGTAGAATTAAAAAAATCATAATATTAAACGTGTAAAAAAGTATCTTGGTCTGGCTGGGTTTAAAACCAGCCCGGTTGACTCGGTAACTGGTACTTTAAGCCTCGCGGATATACCAGTCTGCCGATCGCACCAGCAAAAATTGTCTACGTAAGTTGCGAAATTTACATTAGTTTAGTTAGTGCTGACCGTCGCCGCTAGTACCGCCACCCCCGCGCGAATTAAATACTGTATGCGCACGCGCTTTAGTTAGAATCATTGAATTAAATAAACGAAATAACATTATATTTAAATAAAATGATAAATATTCTAAATTGAGTTGTGTGTGTAAGCTGTATATCAGAAAAAACCCACAGTTGTAGGACTTTCCCGTTATGCGGCTTTGGGAGCCGCGTGACGGGAAATTCGTACAACTATGTTGTCAGCTTTTTTTATACAAGAGAAAACGTTCTTTTTTTAAATAGTTGGTACACAGTACATCTAAAAATTTATTCAAAGATATACTGTCCGGCATTTTCATACTTGGTTTTCAATCAAGATTCGGATACAATTTTAAATGAAGTTTCTAATAAGTTATGCAAGGATCTGAACGAAAAATGAGGTAGCTTTTGAAAATTAAATTTTTTAATAAGGAAAGCATTAAAGACTTGTATTAGGACTTACATTTCACACTTTACATTCTCTATGGTTTATATGTTCAATCATTATGTTACTCTACGAATTGTTTTTGACTTCATTTCTCTAAGCTTCTCTAATAGCAATTTGTTACTATTAAAGTATTTCAATAGTGTATTAATATTTTATTACTAATAAAGAATTCTGTATATTGCTAAATATTAAGCATATTCTAAGTAGTTTGAACGTTTATACTCATTATACCCTTTTTTTTTAATATTCAATGATTAATAAGTCTGTTTAGTTTAAAAATAAATTATTTCTACTTACATTATAATCATACAAGTGCTAATTTATCTATACTACTTTATAAAAAGAGGATGAGGGTTTTATTTGTTTGGGATTAACAGAAAAACTACTCGATTAATCGCAATCAAATTTTTACCCATGTTTCTTGGCATAAATAAGAAGGTTTTTATATTTATTTCATCTCGAATATATATATATATATATAATATATGTATGAGTGTGTATGTAAAAGTGGAGATTTGCCGGTTGAAGCACAAACTTTAATGAATTAAATTGATGAACTGTGAACTGTGAGACTCTTATCACTGTGTGAGCTGGGTTAGAAGGTGAATGATTCGAATCAATCGAATAAATAATATAACAAAAATAATAGAATTAAGTTTACGATAAATAAAATAAAATAATATTAAATAAATTTAAAAAAAACTCTGTTTCGTTATAATGGTCTCCCATGGGGACTGTGTGTGAGGCTAGAGTGGTGAGATATGTTAGAACCTTGTTGGAGGCTAGACCAATCATCACTATCAACTGGTTGAGTTGTCCCTAGGGCGCTGTTTTGTGGGGTGCAATGCGGCGTTCTTATAATTTCTCTGCAAACAATTTTCTGATTTTCAAAATTCGAAAGGGATACTTGTTAGTAGGTTGAAGGATAACTTTTGCATGCATCAGGTACATTCTCGATCTAACAGGTCACGGTTATTCAGAAATTCTATCTAAAAATACAAAAATTATTTATTAAATCGTATAAATAATACAATGTTCCGTTACGGAGCTCTTTTCTCATTCGGAACGCTAGGTGGCGAGCAGCTAAATTCTCATGCTCCTTCCTTACAGCAAGCCGCTTCCAAGGTATTCTTCAGTAGAGATATTTTCAATAGAGCTCTTACTGAAACTGAAGACCACATATCGTGAGTGATTCATAATAATCAACACCAAGCAAAAACTAATGAAGATACATTGATTAAAATTTGAAAACACGTTCTTCTTACGGTATAACTGCACACTAACAGGATATTTTAAATTAGGAATTTCAAGGGTTAATATGGATTTTTGAATTTTTTTTGAAACCCTAATATTGTTTTTGATTTCTCGGTAATAAATGAATAAATCAACCTGATTTTTGGCCGGCCTCCGTGGCGCGAGTTGTAACTTCTTAGCCTTTCATCCGGAGGTCCCGGGTTCGAATTCCAGTCAGGCATGACATTTTCACACAAGCTACAAATCATTCATCTCATCCTCTGAAGCAATACGTCACGGTTTTCCTGGCGGTTAAACAAAAAAAATAAATAAATAAATAAACCAAAGAAAAGTTATATTTATTGAGTGTAATCGTGTGAATAAACCAATTTTTAGGTTTTTGAAATTGGACTATGAAAGGGAGTGAAGAAAAGTAAAAATTTTTTTTAATGATTTTAAATTTTCCCAATCCCAACTGTACTCAACGAGATATTCAGTAGATTTGGGTTTGCAAATACGATTCAGATAAATAAACATTTAAAACCCGTTTTCATTTTATTTGAATTCCGTTTTTTTTTTTTAAGGGAATTTTTTTTAAGGAAGTTATACGGCACTGTGGCTGAACCAGTACAGCCATTGCCACCGTTACTGTATGTATAACCGACTGCACTTGCCTCCGGTTACTTGACAAAACAACATAAAATAAAAACGTTGATTACTACAGGAACCGCGAGTAACCATACAGGCGAGTGAAGTTGCGATGGGGAGCTAGTTTATGTATATTTTATAATTTAATGGAATTTTAAGAAATTATTAAAAAAATCCATTTAGATCAGAAAAAGCTCAGAGTATTTAAACAAGTATTAAATTTACAGATATAAATTACTTTGTACTAGAAATTTATGTTTAGTACATTTCTTTGGTGGTTTTCCGGAAATCTCTGTATCTGAGAGGTAGCGTCTCTGCCTTCATAGGAAGTTTCAGGTTGTAGTCCTAGTTAGGTGCATCCTTTTTCGCACGCTACAAACTTTATTATCATCCATCAGTAACCGTAATTGATGCTCAGTACATATAAGTAAATTACCTTTATAAATTTTAACATGTAAAAGTTTATTGACTAACACACGTATTTTATAATGTATCAAAATTTCAGGTAATGTGTTAACACAAATAATATTTCCTTTTTTTCATTGTTTATTTTTCTACGTCTTTCATATCTGAAATAGTACTATTTTTAAAAAACATGACGTAATTACTTTTCATCAAAATAAGAGTAAAAATGTAATAAAGCAATTTCTTTATAATAAATTGGATTCAATTTGTAATATTACTACTTTACAAGAAAGTAGAAGTTGATGACTGAAATTTTTTATAAGTTTATATCCTACTTTCTTTGAAAAACTTCATTAACTTCTTTTTGTAGGTTCCATTTTTAAATACTGCACGATTTCTTTTTGGAAATAAGAAAATCATTGAAAATTATATATTTAACTTTATTATAAGTAGATATTTTCTGATAATTTAATGTAGTACAATTTTAAAATTAAAATACTTAAAGTTTTAAAAATTAATTTATTTTAAGAAAAAAGGCTTTAGTAGAAGATTAAAATTTTAAATAAGTCTGTGGTAGGCTGAGAAGAAAAAGAGATTATAGATGAAAACATTAATACAACAGATTAATCCGAACTTAAATAAAAAAATTGTTTAAATTTTATAAAGATGATTTAAAAAAATTTAAAATGTGGATTACAATAAATATAAATATAAGATAATTTTGTTTTCAACAAAATGTATAATGTTGTCTACTTTTACGAAATCACAATGGAAAGCATGGGGCGCTGCCTCAGTTCTGTTTTGTACCTTAACTTTAGTTTATCCAAAGAGATTTACTGGATATTGTACATGGAACCTACCATTTTCATTTTGCATCAAAACCTCTGTCATATTAAAATAATTTATACAGATATTAAATATGAAAGCGCGCCCCATGTTTTTCATTGTGATCTTGGGAAAATAGACAACTTTATACATATTATTTTGTTGAAAACAAAATTATCTTCTCCGTATTTATGTTTAATAGCAATCCACTTTTCAAATTTGTTTCAAATCATGTTTTTAAATTTTTTTATTTATACTTTTTGTTAGTACGATGATTAAATATTTACACGAGTAAATATAATACGGGAGTTTTCGATATCTCGAACAAGAGTGTTCGAAGCGTTACGTTGGTTGATCGACTACATCGATGTTCATCCGAAAAACCTACTGCGCATGTGTACTACTCCTTTCCGCATTCTGCGCATGTGTACCATCCGTTAACCGTTAACCGTGGAACGAAAGTAAGTTAAAAATAAGCAGGTAAAAATCCAAAACTTTTATAGTTATTTTTATAAAAACCATGTATTTTTGCTCAATAAATGAAACCCCTTTGTAAAGGTACGTTATTTTAAAAAATCATTATTTTCCCTACTAAATAGAAATTATATAAAAAGCAGGCCAACACCAGTGGATCATGATCAATTAAAATTCATTATTTTTTCTCTATTTATGCGAATTCTTTCAAATTAGAGAAATTACAGTATCCCAGTCTATCTGAAACTCCCCTTGAAAATGTCAAACTAAAAAACAGACTGGTCTTGCCAGCTTTGTAACTTTTGAAAAAATTTTACTCCAACACAATTTTAAAAAACAAATAGGTAAAAAGTAAAACTAAATTTTTGACACTATATTTGAAAAGAATTCCGTTGTTGTGGGATGTTTCATCGGAGAGTAATCGTATCAAAAAGCACACACCTGTAAATTAACGTAGAAAAAGATTTTATAAGTTGATGTCTGCATATATGTATTTTTTTGTAAAATTTTTATCTAAATACTAAAAACTACTTTTAATTTCAACAGTTTCAATATAACCCATAGTATTATGAAATTATTTATTCACGTACCGTTAAAAAAGACAATTACTTAGCAAATATTAATAGAGTTGAAAATTTATATTATGATCCCAATTTTGTTATTACGTACATTTCATAAGAAAATTATGGTACGAATTAAGGTATCCATTACCTATTGTAATGGATACCATAGTTCGACTTCCGGAAAATTTTGACCTATCTTTGCGTTTCACATTCCCTAAACCCCTAAATCATCGTCAGTTAAAAATGTTATTTAAAAAAAAACTTTATAAAACATTTTTAAACTTTATAAAGTTTAATACATTTATATATACGAGGGTAAGTCAATGATTATCCGAAATTTAGTTATATTATGTTTATGTTGGTAGTACTGTCGTGTTGCGTATATGATGCATGCGTGGTTTAATTGTTGTTATGTCTGTACAGGTTTGATGCTGCTAGGTTAGTTCCATTATCGCTGCCCTGCCGTTAACCACTGCTACTCCGCTTTCTGTTTGCACTAAAGAAGAGCAACGTTCAGTGATCCGTTTTTTGTGGTCGGAAGGTGTATCAGGGGCCGAAATTCATCGAAGACTTTCGGTACAGAGTGTTTACGAATGGATTAAAAAATTCAAAAATGGTCGCACAAGTGTTACGCACGACGAAGGAGCTGGAAGACCGTTTACCGCCCCAAATGAGGAAAACATTGAGCGTGCACGTGAAAGGTTTTCATAGACAGACGAGTAACTATTGATGAAGTGGCACATCGTCTGCAAATTGGTCACGGTTCTGCCAACGAAATCATCCGCAATAGACTTGGGTTTCATAAAGTCTGTGCAAGATGGGTCCCAAAACAACTCACACAGTCGCATAAACAAACGCGCTTGAACATCTGCCAAAAACATTTGGATCGCTATGGTAACTTCGCTATGGTTACGAAGAATCTTCTTAAACAGAATCATCACTGGTGACGAAACACAGATCCATCATTACGAGCCGGAAAGTAAACGGCAGAGTATGAAATGAAAACATCCAAATTCGCTCTGCAAAAAAAGACCCAACCGTCCGCAAGAAAACTTATGCATAGGATTTTTTGGGACTCACAAGGCCCAGTACTGGAATATTATGAGGAGAAACCGGCACGACAATAAACGTGCGCGTTACAGTGAGATGCTTACTGCCAAGCTAAAGCCCGCAATTCGAAGAAAACGCCGAGGACTGCTGTCGAAATGTGTTGTGTTGTTGCACGACAATGCCCGTCCACATACGGCTGCCCACACTGCTGAAACGCTCCAAAAACTCAACTTTGAAGTACTTGCTCATCCTCCGTACAGTTCTGATCTTGTCCTTTCTGACTACCATTTGTTTGGTCCACTCAAAGAGGCATTAAGGGGCCGTCGATTTATCTCGGACGAAACAGTGAAAGAAGCGTTGCATTTCTGGCTCGCTGTTCAAACAAAAAACCTTCTTTTATGAAGGCATCAGGAAGCTTGTGCAACGATGGACCAAGTGCGTTGAAATGCAAGGGGATTATGTTGAAAAATAATGTACATGTAAGTTTCCTATTTGTATTACAATAAAATGTATAATTACCTTGCGGATAATAATGTCCACTAGCTTGTGGACACGATAACTGCCGTAATTTTGCGCCAATCACTTTCAAACTGATACATAAAATATACCGACCCAAAATCTCGGTCAAGTTCGTTAATGGGCAAAATCGGACCATGGGGGGCTTTTTTGAAAAAATAGAATATCGCTATAACTTTTTTATTAAGTAAAATATCGAATTTGTTTAAAAATCGAACTATTCTATGGGTAAGGACCTAAAACTTATCGATGTAAAGTTTTTTGATATCATCAACCAGTAGCTCAGGGAGTGGAAAAAATTGGTTTTGAAGACAAAAAATCATACCTCCCTTAATAGGTGCAGTATCAAATCGCTTTAAATTGGTCGTTAGTTCTCTAAACGTTACCTAAAACCTTTGTCTGAAACAATTTTTGATATGACCAACCCTTACGGCAACGGATGACCAAAATATTAATGGAATTTTAAGATGATGGGGCATGTTGTATCCTAAACATACGAAACTTTTTTCACACGCAACCATTGTCGTATTGAGGACATTTGACGTTTTTCTCAACTTTAAGGTGAAAATCATTTTTATCCCTTTTTTTAGCACCGATGAAATCTACCTCCGCCTTCCGGCGTGCCGAAAGGGAGTTTTTTTTATAATTCATATCGAATCTTTTAATATTTGTTATCATATCTTCAATGTAAATGTTGAAATTTGTTGATGAGAGGAAGCATCCTGCCTAACACCTAGACCAAGAATCACCTAGTCAATCATATTTTTAATTACTAATTGATGCTATTTGATTAATGTACGATTCTTTAATTAACCTTCTGCCTTTCCATTTTACATTTTTCTCTTTAACAATCTCCATCATTTTCTTCCATTTGACTGTAAAATGACTTCTCTAAATGTATGAAAAATAAACTCATTCCTCTTCTTCTTTCTAAATATCTTTCTCCATCCATCCATAGTAACCCAATGGTATCTCTGAACTCAGACTGTTCCTTTTTTGCTTCTCTTCCATTATTCTTACCTATATTCAAATTAGGACTCTTACCAACATTTTGGCGGCAAGGACTTATTATTTGATGTTTTTCTGGTATCAGTTTTCTTTAAATAAAATTAAATAATCATCATAGTCGATCTAAAGGGAAATACTAGTTAACAGGATCTTAAAAGGTTAACTAGGAATAGAGGAAAATAGAGATGGCAAGATGTAAGGGAGCAATCTACCTCCGCCTTTCGACGTACCGAAAGGGATTTTTTTGGGGCTTCAGACATTTACAAAGTCTTTCAAACCCTGAGTCAAAATATATAGTAAATATTTTTAGTAAAACTCAAAATTTTTAAAACTCAAGTTTTTAGTAGAAGTAAAAAATCTGTATGAAGTGGGTTTTTTGCAGTTAATACAGCTAGCTCTTGCCCCTGTTTTTTTAATAAAAAACAAGTAACCGTTTATCAATGTACTTTAATACTGATAATATGCTTTTTAGCATATTTTATCATGATTCGTTAGAATAACAAGCATTATTCGATACAAATCAAGAAACGTGATTGAAATTTAATTACTACATTGTAATTAGTGGTTCTTGTGTTTTTCACAACAAAGATTAAAACAATTAATGTTTTATTTACGGAAAGCTTAAATATTGAATTTAAATTATTAGATACACGTTTTAATAGTCTGAATAAAAGGATTTTTAATCTATAGCTTTGGGATAGCAGTAACGAAACTAATGCTGCCAAGTATTAATACTGTGTCGAGCCATGAAATTACATCTCCCCTCTATAAATTTGGGACTACAATGGTGCTGAGGTGCGGCGAGTGGAACGTCCTCTGTGTCAGGAATGGAAGATAAATGTATCTAATACCGGCCCGTAGAGGTTTAGACTAGGGATCTTTAGTTCCACCACAGGCACAAAACTTATAACTCTTTGCTAAGCGCGAATTCAATGTTCACATTCCAGTTATTTTGTTGATGTTATATATATAGAAATAGAAAAGAGAACGGTATGCTTCCTAATTTTATGTATATAGAATATACTGACTACAAACCATAAATAAAATGGTGAAAAAGTTTGTATTTATTAAAAATTATTGATCAGAGGGGACGGACCAGTTGCCGTTGAAATCTGTTTCCTAAACCCTAATTTAAAAATTTCATAACAAAATTTTATAACCTAACTTGATTACCTTGATTTGATTTCGTACAAAAAAGTATGTATATGATTTTCTCTTATTTAATCAGTGTTTTAGTGAAACACTGATTATAATAACCTTTAACAATTTGACACTGCTAATGATGCGTACACTCATGCAGAAAACGGATTTTTTTTTAAAATTATATATATATATACTTATAAGTCTACTCTTATTTAAACCTTTTTTAAAAAACAAATTTTTATTTTATTTACATACAAAATAATTATTAAACATACAGATATTCTTTTTCTATTACTATTTTGGATGTGCTGTCCAAATACAAGATCAATAAACAATGTTATGCTTACATGCTAATAAAGTGAGTACGAGACTTACGTTAGATGTTCATTCTACCAATGCAAGTACAGAACTTTAATATAACGTTAGATGTTCATTCTAACGATGTGAGTACAAGAATAAAGATAAATTACGTAAAGAACAAAGGCTTCAACTTAATAACATTCCCTAGAATTACTGCAATTCCAGGAATATATTATAGTAATAGAGCTTACATGTGCTAAATATTATATTCTAACTCTCTCTCTCTCTTGCTCTATATATATATATATATTCTGAATTCCAAAAAAAAAACTGTAGCATTTAGATGTTTCGGAGAAGTCATTCTGCACGTTACAAAGAATAAGATCAGTTAAGCAATGCGTTGCATGAATAAGCAGTATATTCAAAAGGACTTTCAAATTAAACATTTGGTAACAAATACAAAATAAATAGTAAAGACGTTTTTTGCAGTAATTTACAGATTTACAAAACAAGTTCGTATTATATCAATCAATTTAGGTATGTGCATCTTTTGTAGCTTTGAACAAATTAGGTAACATTTCATTACGCTACATTTTCCGAGAAATGTTTGCAATACCACCAGAAATCCCGGAATTTACTATCTATGCAACTGTACGGGCACTGTATCTTGACATAACTTCAACAATAAAATACGTAGAATTCTACTAAGGGAAGCGGCAATGATATTGAACCATCTCATACTGTTCAGTGTACTGGAAAGTTTGTATCAAAGGTAAGCGGAATATCAATTCTCAACAGATCGGAGTTGTAAGTTGAGAGATATCTCTCTTTATCTTGATAATTTTCCATCTGAGATATAAAAGCAATTTACTGACTAAAATTTATTACCTTATCTACTGTTACATAACGAACATGAAACTATTTTTCTTGAGAAAAAATCGTTCAGTGGCTTAATATACATTTTATCGTATTAACTAAAACTCTATCCATAGGTTGAACTTCGTGGTCTAAAACACCATTCTGAGGCTCTGTAAACCCCATATACGTGCTTTGTATCATTTATAACATCATGCAAAATATTACTTTATTTAAAATTCGAACATAATAGCATAAATTCCAAATATAGTCTGTTTTGAAAATTCATAACGGTCATGCGCTCTTGTATTTGATCGCACCATATTACCTTGTATGCCTCTTAACTGCAACAGTTTGTCTAATCCTTGCACAAACTGTTGCACTATTAAATTATAGTGCAGATTAGTCCTAATCTACATGAGTTACTATGAACGGATTAAATTAAATTTCAAACGATAATGTTTATGCCATGATTCATTCTTCCGCTACTGTTTGAACAATTGAAGATAATTACACATGTTCCCTTCTCCTAGTAACATATAACATTTTTTCTTAAGTAAATTACAAGAAGCATTTCAGAATTAAATTTTCTACATTTCTAATTGAAAAAAATACAAATTGATTAACCATTCATTTAACACGTACGTTAATGTACGTGTTAAACCCAAAACACATGTTATTTTTTACCCACCATTTTTGTGTTTTACGTCAGATATCTTAAAAACTAATGAAGATACAGTCCTGGGACCTTTTTTTTATATTTTCAGGCCAAAAACCATAAGAAACAGCTAAATTTTTCCCATAATATACCTTTCCAGAATTTTAAGAAGTCTTCATTTCCCCGGGGTAGCTGAAATCTTTCCTAACCGTAACTCGCTAATGAAGTGTTTTCGAGCCTATGTTTGCAAACATTTTCCTATTTTTAGCTGCAGAATCAGCTTCTGAGAGATTGTCGTACAGTTTTGATATCATTTTTTAATGCTTTTTACATCTGATTTCCGGTTTTATACTGGAAGTTGCATTGAACTACTTTTGAAATCTTACTCTTTTTTACACTTTCAATTACTACTTTACGGTTAATTACATAATATTAATGGAAACTTTGACTGCCATGTTTGACTCATTAAGAATTGTTTATCGTACGAAATATACCAAATGAAATTTACACAAAACACTTCATTTTGTAAAATTATTTCTCTTGGACAATTTCGAAAAATCTAAATCTTTTCAGTTACGTTATCGTAGTCGTGAGAGCCTAACTACATCAAAACGAATTGAGCTCCAGTTTATCAAGAAAAATGCTTTAATTTTTAATTACTAACTGAGGAATTATTTGTACTTACATGTGAATTATTTATGTATATACCAGGAATTATTTATTTTATATGAGAATTATTATTTATACATCTCATAAATTATACGGCCCTGGAAAAGCTTTAGAAAAAATGAGCTTAATACACTTGTAGAATTAAAAATTATACATTCAATTTTTTTTTTAAGAAAGGATGCATTTTTTCTGAGATGGCTTTACAATCTTGCTTATCAGCAAGTAATTTTACAGCTCTCTTATTTTTTATTTTTTCGAACATGGCACCGTTTGGTATAATAATTATTGTATATGATTTAAAAAAAAAAACAGTTTACCAAATTTCAGTTTAATTTGCTCGAACGCTTTCGGCTATTCTGTCATCTTCAAGAGGAATATAATTATGATTAAAATTATAAAATTACTGTAATTGAATTATATATATATATAAAACAATTGATATATAATTGTTTACCTAAATAATATTTCCCTTTATTTTTAACTACCAAAAGGAGGTACTCCATCTGTTGTTAATCCGGAAATATCCTCAAAATTTAACCTACTCGTATTTGGAAATTACAGAAATTTATTCTAAATGTTAAATCAAATCATTTATCTTTTCTATTTCATTTTTTTTTTGTAAATTTTAAAAAATTATGTTTTAATCAACAGCCGAATGTCCTTGTAAATATTTTATTTTAATAGTTGCGTTTCTCCATTAAATTTTACATATACATCGTGTATTTCTTTGAAAAAAATTATGTCATTTTTAGAAATATGTTATGGAGTGACATACGTAAGTGATTACTTTAAACGTTTACCACAAGCACACTTATTCTTTAGTAGGAACGTTTTAGTTTGAAATACCACTTATATTTGAGCAAAACGCCAGCACACATAAGCTTGTTAGATGTAACACCTGTTCCCAACCTTATTCTACATCTGTAACGATGTAACTTTCAGCAGTGTAGATAAAGTAGTAAAATTCATTCAAAAAAAAATAAATACATTCTACAGGATTCGTTAACATTGGTATAACTTTACTTTTATATGATTTGCAAATAAATCAAGATTATGCTTTGGTTTTGGGACAGAAAATTAGTTGATTTATTTTTTTATAAATCAAAATGTCAGTATACAAAATTTATTCCAATAAATTATATTTTAAACTTCAACATACTAAAAATAATGCATGCGAAATGATAATAAAAAACGTTTTTTATTATTTAATTAAACAATGGAGGAAATAATGTACGCCATATTGACTAATAGCTAGCAGTTTACTTATCAGAGGTAATGGAAGGATGGTCGATGTCATATAGCGCTTTTGTTATTATGGCCTTTAGTAAGATAAAAACTTGTCGTAAATATAAAAAGAAGACTTCCTGAAAATTTTAATTCACGGCAACACGGATGTATTCCTTCACGGAATATTACTTAAACCGGTGAAAAAAAATCAAATACTTTCGTTAGTCGGTCATAAAAATTTTAACGGGTGAAATAAACAGATCTACAGAGCCCTCTAAGATCAATTATATGATATTCTCAGTTATTGAAATTGTATAAAACAGGCCTAGCCAACACGCGGCCCGTCGGCGATTTTATATTTCTTTTGAAATTTTATTCCTCGTTGTATGCAAACAAAAAATATTAAATAAATGAAAATTTCCATGTGTCATTGTTATAATGCGCAAGTGCTAATACGAATTCCAGTTCTATATTTGATATTGACGAACGCCAAATGTTACTGAAAGAATCGGTTTCGATAGGCAACCATCGGTAACGTTCACCGGTAATTTGAATGCAGTTATGTAATAAAGAGCAAATCCACACATTTTTGCTCTTAGTAATGTAGGAAAGTGAAATAATGAAGTCGAGCGGTGGGCAGCGGGTTTTCCGTGTGAGGAACCGATACGCTGTTGTTTTGCTAGCCGAACGAGAGGTGTACGACAGGAACGCGAACGGAGAGCACGTGTGAGCACAATACATTTTAACTGTAATTTTAATTCTAATAATAAACAAATATATTTACATTTTGTTATAGTAATTGACGTTTGAAAAACAAATTGGTTCGCTGTGAATAAAAGTGAAACCAAAAAAATTCCAGTGAGTATATTGTAAAAATTAAAGCAAGTAAAATTAAAAATTAGTAAGAATTTAATGAAATGTTAAATTGATAAAAGTTATTATAAATTTTTAAGTGGCAATTTATCATTATTTGCATTTAATTTTAAAAATAATATATTAAATATTGGTATTTTTACATAATACTAATACAATATTAGAAAACAAAAATACTAAATTTACTTAAAAAAGTAAATTTTCTTGCTCTGCGTAATATACAATATTCTACAACTAAAATTTTATGTAATTTTTTTAACATTTCAGGAAGAATTCAAGAAAATTTGATGAAAACAAGAAATTTAATTATCGTTGGAAAAAATATTATTTTTTCACAGTGTAGAACTCAAAATTAATTTGTTTAATTTGCAGAGAGACAGTCGTTGTATTTAAGGAACATAACGTTAAAAGACGTCATGAGTCAAAACATATTGAATATGTAAATTTCAGTAAAGAAGTAAAAGCTTTTAAGTTAACTGCGCTTAAATCACATCTGAAAACTCAGCAAACGACATTTGATTCATCACTACAACAACCACCTACCATGGTTAAAGCAAGTTCTTCTTTTGTCATTTTGATTCCAAAGAAAATGAAACAGTTTTCGTATGGTGAACTGGTGAAAGACTATTTGGAAGTAGTAATAAAATATGTTTTGCCCGATAAAAGCAAATTATTTTCAAGTATAAGTCTTTCACGCCAAAGTATATGTCGTTGAATCGATGACATTTCAGCTGAAATAGTAGTAACTTTGCGAGATAAAATTAACCAATTCAAAGCATATTCTTTGGCATTTGATGAAAGTAAAAATATCTCAGACATATCTCAAGTTGCGATATTTGTTTGGGATGTGAATTATTTAATCCAAGAGACAGACGAAATGCTAAATCTTTTAAATTTAAAAGATTAAACTAGAGGAGAAGATGTTTTCCAAACGATTCAAAAATGTTTTGCTGAAAATACGAATAGGTTAAATTTTGAGGGAATTTCCGGATTAACAACAGATGGAGTACCTGCTTTGGTAGTTAAAAATAAAGGGAAATAATTATATATCAATTGTTTTATATATATGTAATTCAATTACGGTAATTTTATAATTTTAATCATAATTATATTCCTCTTGAAGATGACAGAATAGCCGAAAGCGCTCGAGCAAATTAAACTGGAATTTGGTAAGCTGTTTTTTTTTTTAAATCATATACAATAATTATTATACCAAACGGTGCCATGTTTGAAAAAATAAAAATAATAGAGCTGTAAAATTACTTGCTGATAAGCAAGATAGAGGCATTAAAACCAATGACATTTTTATTATTCACTGTTTGATACATCAAGAAAATGTATGTGCTCGAGTATTATCCATGAATCACTTTATGAACGTAGTTATAAAGGTAGTAAATTACATTAGTTCACAGGTTCTTCAGCATTGGCAATTCAAAGAATTCCTTAGCGAATTATCTTCTGAATATGATGATATCGTATATTTTACCAATGTTAGATGGCTAAGTAGTGGAAAATATTTAAAAAGATTTTCTTAATTTAAGGTAGGAAACAGATATTTTTATGAACGAGAAACAAGAATCTGTTCCTGAATTAAGTGATGATGATTGGTTGCTGGACCTATATTTTTAGTGGATATAAGAGAAAAACGTAATTTACTAAATAAGGACTTGGAAGGGTATGATAATTTAATAATCGATGCTTGTTATTTCATCAAAGCTTTTAATAAAAAATTATCGTCATTTGAGTGCTAACGAAATAATAATGCTCTACATTTTACGCCGTTAAATAACTTAACGTTTCAAAAATCCAACTTAAGAATTTATCAAATTATGCTAATGAAATAAAGAAACTCTTATATTTGTATTTGATAATCATTTTTCAGAATTAGCAAAATATGATAAAACGGTTGAAATATTTTGACGTGAACAGTGTTCCTAAAAGTCTGAAAATTGAGTTAACTGGGTTACAGTGCAACAATGAAATGAAACAAATTTTTGAATCCACATCAACAATTATTTTTTACAATACTTATATTACAACCGCGACATATTCCAACTTAAAATATTTAGCACAACGAGTTTTAAATGTTTTTGTAACCACATATGTTTGTGAAACATTTTTTTCGAAGATTAAATGTACAAAGAATTCATCACGTGCTTCACTAACTGAAGCCAATTTAGAAAACCAGCTAAGATGTGCAACGTCGATCATAAATATAGATTTACAAAAATTAAGTGAAAGAAAGGATAAACAAATATCTCATTAATTAAAGACTCGAGAGTTTATTATATTGAATGATAGGATTACAATAAAGTTTTATTCATTTTTTATTTGCGTTACTTTTTTTAAAAGCATGTTTACCTAAAGTGTGGCCCGCTGTAACGTAACGCGTCATCAAAGTGGCGCGTTGAACCATTTGGGTTGGTCACGCCAGTTTTTTTATAATATAAAAGAACATTATGATGTAACACAATCGTAATATTTGTTAACACTCGTATAAAGTTCAAACTATTCAGAAAGTCCTGCTATATGAGCTTAGCTGGTCAGCTAAATGAGCTAAGTCCCATTGACAATTATAAAAACCTCTTTTACCCACTTATATAAGTGAGAAAAACCTCTAGTATTATAGAATTTAACTCTGTGATATAAATCTCATTTCTATTTTACAGAATATTGTAAAAATCTTGATTACAGATAGATCTTCCAGAGAAGATTTGTGTAAATCTTATGTAACGGATAAATACTACTAATTATGAAAAGTAAACTGTTTGGTGTAGAGTGAAAATGCTTAAAGTAATCAATATTTGTTTCTTATGATTAAACAAAAAATTAACATTTAGTGATTTGTTTAGTGCTTATATACTCAAATAATTTTTGACAGTTGAATTACAAAATCTAAAGAAAGCTGAACTATGAGTACTACATCATGCATTTCTCGACAATATATATGAAATCAACAACTGTTATCTAGTTTATTTGTTTCAATGAATTATTATCATCAAGATCTCATGAGTAAAAGATATCTGATTTTCTGCTTTTTGTGGGGTTGTCGAAAGTAATTTTCTTTATAACGAAACTAAAGTAGAATGAAGAATTGGAAAATCAACGAAGATCAAAATTATAACTAAAAGTCTGATGTGTACACCACGTGAATTCCTTGTACGTATATTAAATTACGTATACACATTTTTTCTGAACTTCGTTTAAACTTCTTTCATTTGAAAGTTAGATCCAATTCTTTAATACGGTGGACAGTTACACAATTGCTGAAATATTAGTTTTTATTAACATCAAATATTTATACAGTTATTAATATGAAATATTAGGATAGAGTAAATGTCCCTTTATTACTCGTATTACTAAATCAGTATTATTCTTATGTTCGTTAGTTACTGATTAACAAAAGTTTTAGATTTCTGGTGTATCGTACAAATAAAATTTAATAGTAATTAAACTATTCCTATTACAGGAGTTAGTGAACTCCTGTATAATGGTTGCAAATGTTAATTTCGACCTTACGACGTAAAATACTCAGTTTTTATTATTGAATTATTTGGTGAATAATCAAAAATGAAAAAGAAACAATCATACAGGACAAAGAAAAATAACATGAAGAAATATCTCAAAAAAACGACAAGAAGATGAATATGAAGGGGAATAAAATGTTAAGAACAGGAGGAAAATAAAAAAAATAAGAGAAGATGATAAATATAAAGGAGAAGAAAGCGTTAAGACCATGGAAAGAGTAAAAAGATTAAGAGAGGATTATGAATATAAAGAGAGAGAAAATTTTAAAACTAGAGAACGTATACACAAATTAAGATCAGAAGAATTATATCAAATCAATGACCGATTAAATGATTGGCAACAAAAAACAAATAAACAAAATGATGATCAACTCCGACTTGGGGAGAATATTGTCCGACAATATCAGAGGGGTAATGAACTAAAAGATAAGGATTTTCTTTTAATTTATAAAAATCGGGAATGATAATTCAGTGTCTGTTCTTGTGAGAGTCTATTTTTTAGTCACTCTGTTGTTAACTTTAATGTATAAAAAATTAAACAAAAATTCCAGAATGATTAAATAAAAATAAGTAGAAAAGCCAAAAATAATAGGATTCTAAATTATAATTTTCAATTAATATTAAATAATCAGATGTGTCTCACCAAATCTATCGCATATTTACATACGTAATAATGCCATAATTAAATTACATATACACATTTTTAAACGTTCATAAAATTTTATTTCACTAATAACTTCGGATTTTAATTCATTTTATTTTTATTGTCATTATGGAATTTTTTATTGTACATTTTTTTTTTACAATCACGGGTTAATAATTATTAATAAATCAATATATTTAAATTTAAAAATAAGTTATAAAAAATAAATTTAAAAAAATAGTTAAAAAAAAAGAGAAGTGTGATTCGAACCGATGTGCCATCCCCTTATAAGATCCTAATATTTCATTAATTAAAATTTCATTTGGCTATAACTCTAGAACCAATGAAAATAAGTACCACTTATGATATATTGTTGAAAAGCTCTCAATGAGAACTTATTACTGCAGTTAGATAAAGTCCAAAAACCAAAATTTTTGGTTTTTGGGCTTTTTCGGACACTTTTGGTTCAGTCGATTGCAATTAAAAGGAGAGGTACACAACTAGATGTTACAACAGTTCTAAATCCAAAATTTCAACATCCTACAACTAATCATTTTTGAGTTATGCGAGATACATATGTAAGTACAGACATCACGCCGAAACTAGTCAAAATGGATTCAGGGATGGTCAAAATGGATATTTCCGTTGAAATCTGAAAACCGAAATATTTCGCGATCACAATACTTCCTTTACTTCGAACAAGGAAGTAAAAATTGTTTGAATATGTGTTTCAAAGTTTTAAGGATTGGATTGATGGATGTATTATCATTATCTAAAATTAAAAGCATTTGCCTATTTTTTTTTTTTTTTTTTTTTTTTTTTATTTTTTTTTTAATATATACGTAACATATTAATGTTTAGAAAATATCCATTGTCTGTAGTTATGAAATGATTACAAAGATCAGAAAAAAATCAATTTATAAATATGGTTAGAGGTATACACATTAAGCCACTACGATTTTTAATATAATTAAAACTACTGTACTTAAAAATACATAAACATTTACAAGAAAATAATCTAAACCTTGTCACACGAAACAGTGCAGCAAACCAAAAGACAACAACAGTACAATGATTCTGATTTAATTTAATTCAACGCTATCCATCTGAGAAAAAAGATTTCTCTTTACTTGTAACATAAAAATGAATACAAAAATTCGAGAATTGTGATAAAATTGAATATTTATCTTAAAAATAAACATTTTAAGAAAGTATGTTATCGCTATACTAAAATTCCATCAAGTAAAACAGAAAAAAAACATCTATTATCTTAATATATTTCTTCAATATCCAATAAAAGCTGCTGTCTATTAAACTACTGTCATCGTTTTCCAAATTTATCTCATATCTTCAATAATATTTTCACACAAACTTTCCGCTTCTTATGTTTGTTTTTTTTTTTTACCTTTTAATTAACTGTTGAATGCAATATTTCTAAACACTTGCATCTAGTCTATTAACGAATTCTAACAATAAATTTTCTTCATCACTTAATTTAAATATTGTGCTATTACTTCCAATTTAGTGTTTGTCTTGTTCCAATATCAATTCTACCGGGTTAAAATTGCAATGGTATGGAGGAAGATGGAACACTACATAATTATTTGATTTTTCGATCACATTTACTTGATAATGAACATAATTTTTTTAACTGATTTTAGTATTTTTAGAAGATTTACTTTTTAACATGTTTTCGGTGTATGCAATTTTCTTCAATTTTAATCATATGGCAATTTCCGATTTTCGGGTTGAAGTATTTGGAATTTATTTTCAGTTTTCAGACAATGGTAGGATTATCATTAACATGATGGATCCTTCAGTAACAATTTTGATAATTTTTTTAAACCACTGCACAATTTTTTCCCATTCATTTCATCGTGATTCAAATACCCAAAAACCACCTTTAAAAACCCATTTTCACTTTATACGTGCGTAAATTATTAATCGTTTACCTTATCCAACAGGGGTTTTCACCCTAGTTGACAAACATTTCATAAAAGCCTCTTTTGCGATCTTTAATTCTTTATCCATTTATACCTTTCTTCTTATACATTCTGAATTAACAAAAGTTTAATTTAGATAATAAATTGTATTACTCTCTTCACGAAATAGCTTAATTTCTCTTAAATATTTCCTATATCATAAAATCTTCGCGTTCAATCAATAAAGAATTGTTATTTCTGGACATGAAACGAAAATTCATTGATTTTAAAACACGATGTGATGTATTTATACGAAAATTCGGCAGTTCAGAATCGGTATTCACGGAATTTAATAATTTGTTCACGTTAGGTAGCTTCTTATTCACGTAAAACGAACGGACGTTTTATCTGATACAGGTTTAAGTAAAATCGTCCAATTTTTCACCGCTTTCGAATATTTTTAGGGTTAAAATGTTAACCTAAAATTTTGTGTTTCTTTATTATATAGTCGAAGTTGTTTTATTTATTACAATAGTTGTTCTTTCGCTAATCCTTGTACTTGTTTTCAGATCAATGTTCCTCACTGTAGTTTTAGAGTTATCTTGTTGTAAGTCTATATATACTTTGCTGATTATTTTTTTTTTTTTTGGAGTTACCTAAGGGTGTCCCGGTTTTTTTTTCGCCACAGAATTACTCATTGTTAAAACATCATTGGCACAAAGACACAGAGTAAATTAAAATTAATGAAAATAAAACTTATAAAAATGAACTTTAAAACTGTATCGTACAGTTCAGAGTAACACAAAAACAAACTGAAATAGATTCTTTCACTGAATTGAATTGTGTGAAGCATTAAAAATGATGTTATCGTTATTATATTGATGTTATTGATGAGAGTTTGGTTCTGGCGGTTAATGTATCGTAACCACATGCGACTCTCGGAAGGAAAGCGAGGTGTCGAGTGTTGCCAAACCTATCTGAAATTCTCTTTCTCATTACCCTTCTCAATGCTCTCACTCGCTCATTGCCGTCGACCTAGCAATTATTTTCTCTGAAAGTTAAGTGTCAGCCGTTTCCGGAAATATCATTTTTCTTTTTTTTTATATAGTAGAGGCTGTTAACAATTTTTTTAATTCTTTATAATTATTCACAGTAGGCTACAATGTATTTATTTTATTTTTGCATTAACAATTTACAGTAGTTACTAGTATTATAATAATCACTACAATATATTATTTAAATTGGGTAAAATTTACTACCATCACAATGGCATTAGTCATCAGAGAGAGTGCTTGATTCCGTCCGTTTCGTCATCTTCAGAACCACTAACGGAACTGGAAGATGAAGCAGATGATCCTTCTAAATGTATAATTAAATTTTCTACGCCTGCGTCCTAGAGAATCTCTCGTTCTATGGCTTCATTTAATGTTGCACCACTTTTCTTCAATCTTAAGAGATTATAATATTTATTCCTTGCAATGTAATTACTTCTAGTTCAGTCACTGTAAAATTTTGTTATTATTTTTTACATATCTTTTGACGTGACGCCACACAATTTCAATAACATTGAAATGACAATGATAGGGAAGCAATCGGATGACTTTGTCGCTTACTACTTTTGCTTTTATCATGAGTAGGTCATGAAGGTTTTTCCTGAATAATTTCCAAAAGTTGTCCTTTGGTCATTGAATTGTTTCCACGTGAAACTAGCCAATCAATCAACTCGTGTATCCGATTAGCGTTAGTTGGTGCTTTATACAATTGTATCGAGTGATATGAAGCATTCTCCATTACTATGATGCTACTGGATTTTTTTTTCAAAAGTATTTCTTTGAACCATTTTGTGAATGTTTCATTATTCATCTGCTCGTGGTAGTCGTTCTTTTTCTTTGATCTGAACATTAATAGCAAACCCTCGTTCACAAACCCGTCAACTGGCATGACAGACAAATTAATCTTCCAACAAATAAAATTTCCACCAGTTCTTGCGAAACCTATAAATGGAAATCGCACAAAAATTCCGGCCGCGAATGTGACAGTTTCCGCAATTAGATTTGGTTAAAACTATAAAAAGCTAGACATCACCCTACACCGTCCCACGAAGAGACCACAATTTCATTTAGTCAGCATATGCGAATCCCTCCGGAGAACGGGGCGCATTTCTCCCTTCAAACAACTAGGGCTCCGTTAAGGGGTACTTCTGCTAGCCCATAGATGCTGGTACCAAAAGAACGGATGGACAGAAGGGGAATCACGCCGGGATTACTAGGCTCAAAAGCTTAGTTTCTCATGATCAGAACCAACCAGTAAATAAATTTCACTCTGATCCATACCGATAGGAACGAAAATTACCAAAACCGTCCATGAATAAAATTAAAATTAATAACCGCCACTAAATAACCGATGAAATCCGCCCGATAATAGAAAGATACAGCAGCAAGGGACATTGTCCAGGCTCTGCGACCTGTAGGGAGAAATATTTGAACTCCCACCATTCTTGCGTTCCTTTCCGTAAATTAGGCATATATGTGGTAACAATACCTATTTGTTTATGAGGCCAACATAAACTCACTTACTGAATTATCTGATCGCGAACATCGGCATCCATGTCATCGATTCACTTTGATACTGTGTCGTTAGAAAAAGGATTTTTTTAAACTGTTTTTGCGTCTTCCACGCTATTAAAACATTGATCATATCTACCTTTTCCGACTAGATAACGCTAAATCAGAGCTGTAGCTCTAGAAGGGAACGTATTGCAATCGATCAAATTTGAGCATATGCGGATTTCACCGGATCTTGACATTTTGACACTAAGATATCGAAAAAACTAAAAAAAAACTGGATGGAATTTTTCCGGCTGTCCGGATGTGCTTATGTACATCTGTGTGTTCGGTGTCGCCCTCTAAATCACCTTACATCCCCAGATGTATGGACCGATTTTGACCAAGCATGGTCCGACTACTTCTATATATGGACCATTAATGGTATTAAATCTTCAACTTAAAAGTTCAGTGGGGTGAGGCTGTAGAGCAAGGACACCCTCAATATCTCAAGATCTCGCCTCATTAAGTTCATATTTTTCTTAGGCATATTTGTTAACAATTAAAAATTAATTTGAAAAAAAAAACATTTTTTTTTAAATCACAACCCTCACCCCAAAATTACTCTAAACAACTGCTACTTTGTGACGTACATATAAGCAGTAAAGTTAAATGAATGAATAATACTATTTTAAGGATAAAAAAGTAACTCAGCTGGCTAGGTGTCAAAATCGACTGGCCGGTTGACTGGCTACGTGGTGCTTTTAGCCTCGCTGCTACACCAGTCTGCTGACCGTAAAAGCGAATATGTAAGTTGCGAAATTATTTTATTTAGTGCTGACCGTCAGCACTAGTACAGCCACATCCGTGCGAATTAAATAAGGTATGCGCGCACCCTGTTGTTAGAGTGAGTGAATTAAGTAAACGAAAAAATATTATATTTAAATAAAATGATAAATATTATAAATTAAATTGTGTGTGTAATCTGTTCATCAGAAACAACCAACAGTTGTAGGAATATCCTGGAACGCGGCTTAGCCGCGTGACGGGAAAATCCTATAACTGTATTGTCAGTTATTTTCTTTCCTTATATTAAAGAGGATTAATGTAAACAAGCTGTGAATTGGGAAAGAAGGTCCAAATCACTTCAAAAATATTTCATTTTCACTTATCCTTAGAAGCAGAATATATCGTTTGAAAAGTAACTCAAATATTTTATACATCAATTTTTGATAAATGAAGATTGAGTGAGACCTTGGGTCCTTGAATGTAACAAAACGTGTTGAAATTTACGATGACATTGAATTTCTTGTCATCCCAGATACACATTTTTTTTTTTTAAATGAACGATCAAAAAGGTTTTATCAAATGGTTCTATACTTCATTGACACCATTAAGACAGTTGTCACCTAACTCTTAAGCAATAAGCAAAAGATATAGCTGCTCTGTTTCTTTCACTATTTGTCTTAAATTCCCTCATTTCCCGCCCAATTTTCCATTTATTAGGACATAAATAAATTACCTCTGTAAATAGGCAACTATGAGAAATATGTGGGATCAAACGGTGGAAATAAGAATCCAACAGTAGCAGATGGATCGAGAAAATACAAAAAATTAATTTGTATTTTCCGCCAAACAGAATTTTGAAATATATGAACTGGTACACATTATAGCCGACATAATTTTTGGCTAAGACCTTTCTTAACATGTATTAGGTTGTACTGAAAATAACATTAATTTAATTTTAAATTGCCTTCCATCAAAACTTCTACATAAAGTAATCAAAATGTTTGATTAACATCAAATATATTTTTGGAGATATTATTGGGTATTTATTTTTGTATAGTATTTTTAATATTAGCATCTAACTAGTGAAACAAAACTTTCTTTTTAGATTGATTTGATAAGAAACATGCAAAAATATATGAATATGCTATTAAAAAATAGTCACTAAGCGAAGGTACAATTATAAGCCAATTATTTTACAGATTAATGACAAGTTAGATTAATGCCGGTTTAGTCTAGCGGTTAATTCGTCATCGCAAAAACAGCTAATTTATAAATCAAAGTTCTCAGGTCCAAATCCTACTAAAGATAGTTGCTTTTATCCGAATTTGAATACAAGATCGTGGATACCGGTGTTCTTTGGTGATTGGGTTTCAATTAACCACACGTCTCAGGAGTGGTTGACC
The DNA here is from genome assembly GCF_047948215.1 of Lycorma delicatula. NCBI lineage: Eukaryota > Metazoa > Arthropoda > Insecta > Hemiptera > Fulgoridae > Lycorma > Lycorma delicatula. The sequence continues at coordinate 357,304,545 of NC_134455.1, read as the reverse complement.
TGAATCTGTTCCAGACTAAATGTTTACTGGTACATTTACTTAAATTTCACTCTATCTGCAACTACATCAGTCCTGGAAAACCGGTAGCGGTAATTGCATTTGCCTATATACACATACACAAACCCGGAAGTAGTTGGAAAACTGGTTGAAGAAAACAATGAAAATTATTGTTGTAGTTTATTCATTATTTATACACATATATATATATATATATATATTATTTAGAGTGTTATAACACCATCACAATTTATCAAAAAAATGTAAAAATTAATTTATCAAAATCGTAAAACTTTATCAGTAAAATATCTGTAACTGAATATTTTCTATAAATTTATGTTAAATATAATAATGAACAAGTTTAAAGTTATTGTTTAAATTATAAATTTGATAAAGAAAGCCATATTGTCATAATTAAGGAAATTTCTTATTGCAAGAAGTAATTCCTCCATTAGAATGTATCTAATTAAAAACACTACTAAATATAGTGTTTCTTTTTCCTGTTCAGCCACCGGTAATTCACCTTTCAGATAATACTTCAGAGGATGATAATGTGAGTGTAAATGAAGTGTATGTAGTCTTCTACAGTCTCAGTTCGACCATTCCTGAGATGTGTGGTTAATTTAAACCCAACCACCAAAGAACACCGGTATCTACCATCTAGTATTCAAATCCGTGTAAAAAACAAAATACAGTCTATGTTGTATTGTAATTGTTAACACACACGCCAATTTTCGTCAGGAGGAAAGAACTTACGGCTTTTATTACGCGATATATACTGCATTACACGAAATAATTTGGATGGTTTTTTTTAATTAATTGAAAAATCCTGGTATTCACTAATTTTTTTATTTTTTTTTTAATTTTACAATTAATTTAATAAACGGAATTTACCAAATTACTCAGAAACATGTAGTAAATTCTCTCGTAACCGGATATTGCTAAAATCGGGATTTATACTCGTATAAGATAAAAATAAGTAAATGATTAACAAATAAAAGTTAATTTACTATTAATAGTAATTAAGAAACAAAAAAGGAAAATTTTCTTAAAAGAGTAGAAAACGTGAACTGAGAGTTTTTGCAAGTTTTAGATTAAATATTTAAGAGAGGAATCTTATTGCCTGTAATTAGTACACAGTATAATGACCACACAAAGAATATACATTAATAAACTGAACTCCGCTTTGAAATTACATTTTTTTAATTAATTTTAATTACATTAAATCTGTCCTTTTTTAAAAAAGAAAAATTATCTTTACGTTTCGTTTCGATTACAATTCATACGAGCATGATATAAATGTATTTAATCATAAAATAAAAAGTATACGGTTAAATAAATTCATATTAAATAAATAACAAATTTGTAAAATACATTTTTTTTTCTTTAAAAAAGCGACTTATTAGTGAAATATTAACTGTACCGGTAAACGTGTAGTCTGGAACCAAACTCAGGCCGACCATTTCTGAGATGTGTGGTTAATTGAAACTCAACCACCAAAGAACACCGGTATCCACGATCTAGTGTTCAAATTCGAATAAAATCAATTATCTTTATTAGGATTTGAACCTGAAAACTTCGACTTCTAAATCAGCTGATTTTGGGATGATGGGTTTAACCACTAGACCAACCCGGCATTAATCTAACGTCGTTTATCTTTAAAAAAAATTGCCTTATAATTCTAACCTTTTGTTCGTAAGTGGAAGCTTCCTCTAAAACTTAGTGACTATTTTTTAATAGTATATTCATATATTTTTGCATGCTTCTAATCAAATCGGCCTAAAAAGAAGGTTTTGTTTCACTAGTTAGATACTAATATTAAAAGTACTATACAAAAATAAATATCCAACAATACTCCAAAAATAGATTTGCTGTTTACTGCATCATAAAACATTTGATTACTTTATGTAGACATTTTGATGGATTACGATTTAAAGGTAAACTAATTTTATTTTCAATACAACTTAATATATATTAAAAAAAGTCTTAACCAAAAATTATGTCGGGTTTAATTTATATCAGTTTAGATTTAAACAAATATTTCAAAAGTCTGTTTGACGGAAATACACATTCATTTTTTGTGCTTTCTCATTCATCGTTTGATCCCACATATTTCTCATAGTTTAAGGTTTCGTACTTGCAGAAGTAACTTATTTTTGTTCTAATAAAATGGCAAAATTGGACAAGAAATGTGGGAATTAATGACAAAAGTTGAAAGAAAGAGAACAGCTATATCTTTTGCTCACTGTTTAAGAGTTAGGTGAAAGTGCCTTAATGGTGTCAAAAAATTATAAAACCCTTTGATCAAAACTCTTTGATCGTTCATTTTAAAAAAAAAACAATGTTGTGTTTTTGGGTTGACAAGTAATTGTTGCCATAGATTTCAAGACGTTTTGTTACATTCTAGTACCCAAGGTATCATTGCATCTTTATTTATCAAAAATTGATGTTTAAAATATTTAAGTTACTTTTAAAAAGACCTTCTTCTTCTAAGGATCAGTGAAAATTAAACATTTTTAATGTGGCCTTTTAAGGCCCAAGTGATTTGGAATTTTTTCTAAATTCACAGTTTGTTTACGTTAATCCTTTTTAAGAAAAAGAAAAGAAAATAACTGACAATTCAGTTGTAGGATTTCCCCGTCACGCGGCTAATCCTCGTTCCAGAAAGTCCTATAACTGTGATTGTTTCTATTGCACGGCTTAGAGAGCACAAACACATACACAACTTAATTTATCATTTTAATTAAATATAAAAAATTGTTTCGTTTACTTAATTCAATCATTCTAACAAAACGGTGCGCGTATACCGTATTTAATTCGCACGGATACGGCGGTACTAACGGCGACATTCAGCACTAACTAAACTGATTTAGCAACTTAAATAGAAAAATTTTGCTTTTACGGTCGGCAGACTGGTGTTGCTACAAGGCTTAAAGCACCTCGTACCGAGTCAACCAGGCAATCGAGTTTGAGACCTAGACAGCCTGAGTTTTTTTTTTAACCTTAAAATATTATTATTCATTCTTTCAAATTTACTGCTTACCTGTGTCGTCACAACGAAGCAGTAGTTTAGAGTACCTTCCGAACAAAACATTTTCCAGGTATTTTTGTAGATTGTGTATTCAAGTCCACTATTTCATTCGTACCATAAAACTGATTATTGTTTTCAAGTTTGTGTTTTACGAGGACAAAATTCTTATTGCAAACCATATAGGAATGCCCCATTATTGGAAGCCTGTAGACTATTTTCTGGAACCTTCCAGTGAGAGATAACAAAGATCTGATCATCACATCATTCCAGTTCTGACCTGGACAATTGTCGCTAAAAAGGTGTAGCTCACTATACGTGTGATAATATATCATTGATATATTGGTACAGAAAAGAACAAATTTCATTGCTTTCCTTTCATGCTGTTCCCTCATAATACAAAAAATAGTCAGCTGCATTATTTTTTTGAATTATTTACAAAAAAAAAAATAAACTGATAGTTGCCGAAAATAGTACATTTCCTTCACTGGGATCTTAAACAAGGATATATATGCCATGCAATCAAAACTTGACATTGCAACATATTAATTACCTTTGCAATATTCCTTTGCATTTTTTTTGTGCTGTCAACTCAGCAAGAGCTACTTTTCTGGCAATAGGATTCAGTCGTGTGTTTTTTATTCTTATGTTAAGACGTTCGCAGTAAACACTTATATCCACCTGCGATCTACCAAATCTGAAATTGAATTTTTACTAAAAACTTTGTAATAATATGGATATTTAGCAACAAAAAATACGCATTTGTTTGATGTTTAGAGTTGCACTTAAATAATGAATTTCTTTAAAAGAGTAATGACTTGTTTTGAGGGGAAAATATATAATATGTCTTCACTTGTTTCAAAACTTCTACAGAAAAAGTTATACAGTTTTGTTGATGGCCTCTTAAATCTTTAGTCAACTTTCCTAACAATAAAAGATTTTGAAATTTTCTTACCAGTTTTTTATAAATTACGAGAATACTGAGAAAAGATTTTCTGCATACCTGCAATTTTCTGTCATGAATCTTCACAAAAAACTTGTAAGAGCTTGCATGACCTGTATCTGGTTCATTAATTTAAGATGTTTCATCAGCACCAGTTTGTATTCTTGATCTATACCGTTTTATGGGAAAGGCCTCAAATTTTTAATAACGATATCTTGTGCATTTTATCATTAAAATAATTTTTGTAAGCAAGAATTTCACTAATTTCTTCTTCAGATAGTGGATTAAAACCCTTCGTTGAGCATCTGAAACAAAGAAAAGGTTATGTTGTAATTTCCTATTTATTAATATATTAATTTTTCATAAATACCGTAATTAATATCTAAAAGTAAAACTTTTCCTAATTGAACTGGTGGAACTAGGTTACCAACAGAACCTTGGAACTTTACCTGATAATAGATCATGTAGTTATGGAAGTTTCTTCTTACTTTTAGATAATGAATTATAGATTTCAATGATAAACTAATATAGTACTTGTAAAAAAATTGCAGTACTTTCTTGCAACGCGGTCCTGTTGTTTTTATTCACACTTTTTTCCCCATGTAATTTACATATTATTCGCCATGAACTCTTGAATATTTTATTCTATTAACTTAGTGTTCTGAAACATTTCACACTCTTCTTTTTCGAATTTCTTTTAAAGTAGACATTCTTATTATAAATTGTAATTGTATCATGGAGTTCGTTAGAACTTCGTCGGTAAAAGGCGACGAAGTCAATGAACTTCGTTTACAGTTCTAAACATGACCTAACCTAACAGTGAAATTAAAATTGGGAAAAAATAATAAATAAGTGTGAAAACATTATATTTCAGTTCAATTAGATTAGTAATAAAGAATACTTTAAAAATATCTCGAATTTTGTTAGACAACTTTTTTTTGTTTATTTGATGAACTGCGGACTCGAATATGTCATTTGTTTAATTTTTTTAATGTACCTTTACGAATCGCGCCGCTAGATAGCAGTACTTGGTAGTATTAGGTAGCGTACAAAAAATTTATAACATACATGAAATAATAAAATTTAAAAGAAAATATACTACTACAGCTTGTTTTAATAGTACATGCTCTTATGTAAATGGAAGTACTGAAGATGAAACAATTTTTTTAATTCCCATCACTTCTTTAAAAAAAAATAAAAGTATTATTTTACAATAGATTATACTAGTTTTATTAAAAAAGGAATAAATAAAACAGAAATAAATTCGATTGGTAAAATCGAATTTAACGATAAAAATGGAGGGTTACACTTATAAAGGTAAAAAGTGCAATATTACATCACGGATTTTCGATTCGTGAAGGTCATTATACTAGTTTTATTATAAAAGGAAAAACATGGTATGAAGTGAATGACATGACTATCAAGAATATAAATCGGCCGTGAAATTCAATTTGTTTGTTCTAGAAAGGCAATACATTTTAATAATAAATCCATAAGATAACAATCAGTAATTCATAAAAAAATACAATAATAATTAAAATGGCAGTAAATAATAGGAGAGTGATACCCAAAAAAAAATCACAATTAAATTGTAAACCGTACGGTTAGAGTCTCCCGCAGATATCATTTCTTCTGCTCAAAAAACAAAAATTTCAGTAATATAAATAAAACTGTTTTTAACAAAACGATGCTGATATCAAAAAAGGTAAGACACTACATTTATATTATCAAAATCTCTTATTAATTTAGAATTTTGTTTAAAAGAAAATACATGTTAAATATATGTAATAGACAATAGATATTCTATAATAGATAATAATCAATGTTTATGCGTTTCATATAATATGAAAAAAATAAAATAAAACTTTGTTACAAAACTCTCACCGTTCTTATTTCATTTACATGTAAAACCTATCACATTTACAGAAATAATACAATTGTTATGATTGTTCTTTATTTAATAAATGAAATCGGGCAAGTAAGAGTTTTGTAACCAATTTTTATTTTTTTTAATTATATTGAAAGCTTACATTGTTTATTATCTTGTCTATTTATTGTCTATTACATATATTTAGCATGTATTTTTTTTTAAAGAAAATTCTAAATTAATAACAGATTTTTATAATAGAAATATAGTGTCTTACCTTTTTTGATACAAGTATCGTTTTGTTAAAAACAAATTTGTTTATATTTCAGAATTTTTTGTTTTTTGAGCGGAAGAAATGACATCTGGAAGACTCTTACCGTACGGTTTACAATTTCATTGTAATTTTTTTGAATATGGTTTTTGAAAAATGTACGATATCTTTTTAAATATATAAAACTCTTAAACTACGAACCTTAATACCATTAAGGAGACATCAACACGTCACAAAATATGAGCATCACATCATCAAACATACAGAAAAACATAACCTTAAAATTTGTTGTAGTAAAGTGTCAGCTGATTATGAAACCAGATGTTTATTTTTGAAAAGACTTTTGTGCAGGACAACAGCCCTTTCATAAATGATCATATTTGTATTAGCTCTTTACTCGTTTTTACAAATGGAGTCCTTTCATAACTAATCGATAGAAATATGTTTTAAAAAATAGATAGCGCTCTTAACTCAATCTTCGAAATTTTTTGACAAACCACCTTTCATAAATAATTGATTAATATATAATTTATTTTATATGAAATGCTGAAATAAATACGTGCTATTAGAATTTAAATATATTTCATCTCAATAAAGATGCAATTCAATAAGTTCCAGTACCTTAAAAGTAATTTTGTATGGGAGAACTTTCAATCATTCAATATACATAGTTGCAAGTTTGCAAACTTTGCTTGCTTCTAAATTGAACTTCGAGATTACCACAATCAAATTTTCCTTAAATGAGTTTTCCTTAAAAGATAAATACGGTACGCTATTACAGAAAATATCATTATATAGATCGATCAGAAATTCGTATTAATTACATTATAAATATAAATTGAACAACTCTATTGAAAAGGTTTATTCATAAATTATTTATTAAAAGGTTTCTTTGCATAGCATATTAAAAGATAAATTGGAAACAGGAAAATGATCAAAAACCGTTTACAAAAATGTTATATTTAATGTAAAACTAACTGGTCAATTTACTTTCAATGTTTTATTTATTTAATTGTTAAACAATCATCAGTATACATTGAGGAAAGTGTGTGTGTGTGTGTGTGTGTGTGTGTGTGTGTGTGTGTATGTGTGTGTGTGTGTGTGTGTGTGTGTGCGTGTGTGTGTGTTTGTGTGTGTGTGTGTGTCTGTGTGTGTGTATGTGTGTCTGTGTGTGTGTCTGTCTCTGTGTGTGTGTGTGTGTGTGTGTGTGTGTGTGTGTGTGTGTGTGTGTGTGTGTGTGTGTGTGTGTGTGTGTGTGTGTGTGTGTGTGTGTGTGTGTGTGTGTGTGTGTGTGTGTGTGTGTGTGTGTGTGTGTGTGTGTGTGTGTGTGTGTGTGTGTGTGTGTGTGTGTGTGTGTAAATAGTAATAAATAATAATAACAGCAATAACAAAAGTGTTAATTGACAAATAAACAGTATTCCAATTATTAATAATTACGAATTTTAAAATAAAAATAAATAATATTACAGGCAACCCCTCCCCCCCAATAAAAAAATTAATTAAGTTAAAATTATTAAAAACACTGAATTGTCAATCACATACCTGCCCACCTCGACATGTTACACAACAAGGAAACTTAAAAATAAGAGCAACCTTAAACCAATCAAAAATATTTCCTCTTCTATGAAAACAATTTCATTATTTGAATTATTTTTACGATTGATAAATTTTATAAGGAGAATTTTAATAAATTTATTATAAATTTAAAAAATATTCTGTTTTCCAATTTATTACAGTAACCTATAAATTTATTTGTAGACTAGAAAAAAAGGCGGGCCCACGGCCCGCCGCAAAAATGTTTGATGGTTTATGTTTCATTAAATATGATTTTGTTAAATGTTTTTGCTAATTGCTTTTTTACTAAATAAATAACCTTCATGAACTTAGCGTACTAACAATAAAAAAAATTTTACAGCAATAATTTTTTTTTCTTTTTGTTTAACAACCATTTTATTAACAATCAAAAAATGAGTAAATCCTTTAATAAGAAACACTTGATAAGGGGTCCTTAAGGAACTCCCATAATAAGTAATTCATAATAATAGTTATCACTAGGCAGTAATCTTAAAGTCCATTAGAAAAAATTTTTCTGCCAACACAGTCCATAAAAACACAATATTAGTAAAAAAAAAAGCCAATAAACAAATAAATATTCAAACCAAGGAAAAATAAAGAAATAAAGTAAACAGGAATTATATCACTAGATATGGCTTTGTCATCAATCAAACAGTCATTGAGTAGTCTCTAAGTTAAGACATGGAAACGTTTCAACCTTCGGACGTTCCCTGCTGTTATCAAGGAGATTGATTGCTAAGTGATTGACGTGATTTTCAAATCGTTGGTATTTAACACTCCCCAGTCACAACATCACCAATTATAGGAAGCTCCAGGCAACCAAACCTTATCAACGTCCTGTTGGATGTCTAAGAATGCTGCCGAGCAGAATTACCTTTCCTCCAAACATTCACTGATATTCTTGACGACTCTATGGGATTGTTCGATGGTGTTGTGGCCGTACCTGAACCCAAATTGGTGGTCCAGAATTAACCCTTAACCATCTAAAACTGGCCTAAGCCTGCGAAGTAATAGCTTTTCAAACAATTTAGATATGATCGGTAAGAGGCTCACGGGCCTTTAAGAAGAAACCTCCTGTGCAGGCTTCCCTGGTTTCAAGATCATTACCACCTGTGATACATTCCATTCCGCTGTAAAGTAATACGTCCGCAGAACAGCGTTGAAGAGATCCTTAATGTACGTGATGCCTTTAAGGGGTAGCATGACAAACGTTTTGTGCGTCACTAAATCAAAGCCCGGGGCTTTCTTTAGTCGCCTTCCCTGGTTGATTAATTTCAGTAACTACCTTGTTGAGATTGGTCTAATCGGAAAGCTGACTGGCATTGGGCTTTCTAAGAAATCTTTAACATCCTCGTCACTAGGACCCTCCTCATCGTGAGATTGAAATGTTTCGCCTAAGTGTGACGCAAATAGATCGGCTTTCTCTTTGTCATTCCTCACCCACGATCCAGTTCGTCCCTGTAGTGGACGAAGCGTTGTTGTAAACCGTTGTAACCCCTTCTTAGCCTTCCATAAGGTGTTCGTCTCTATTCAGGTTAGAAAGATTTCCGATGTATTCCTTGAATTTTTCGTCTCTGATAGCCTTCAACAACCATCTCAGCTTCCGTGCAGCCGTATTAAGAAATCTTCAGTCTTCTGGCCTCCTGAATCGCTGCCAATTTCGTCTGGGACGCCAATTTGATCCAAATTAGATCTATCTCTTCTCTCGATAGATATTTTCTCTGGTCGGATGTACATCTTCAAGTGTAGATCACCATGTACATTCCTGCAAGATCGACGTTAGAAATTATGTTGCATAATCAATATTCTCAGGGGTATCAAACGGAAATGGGTTAATCAGTATCTTTTCGATCTAGTTCTGATGAGATACCCAATATGTTCGTTTTAGTTTGCAGGATAGGCCTCCTTTTCCTCTTCAGACAAGTCATGCTTACTGTAAATAAAACGGGCGATTGATCCGACGTCGAATCATAGATTTTTTCTGCTAGAGAGTAATGTAGATGATATACCTGAAGAGACAGAGTCAAGTAAATCCGAGATGTTCGTTTGGTCCGTAGGCCAGTATGTCGGCTAGCAAATTCGACTCGCGGAGCAACTTCTGAGTTCCGATTCGCCTTTTTCCTTCGTCTCTAATATTTCTTAGTACACTCTGCAGCCTCGATAGTTTGCCGGATGGTCGGATTGACATAAAGCACAGATTGTAGGAGTGCTCCTGTCCTTGCTGGAATAATCAGCTGTTCGGTGGCCTTCCCCACACTTTGCTCAGCGGAAGGGCCTCATGCAATTGTTTGTGATGTGCCCGTACTGTTGGCACCTCATGTATTGCAAGAGGCCTGTTGGTTTCCGCGGTGTTTCAAACGACACGCTGCAGTCCGCAATGAATGTTAACTCAAATGTAGTTTTATTGTTCTCCTGCGGCTCTAGGTTTATGAAAAAGTTGATGTAGGCTCTTTAGTTACACTGTGGTTTGCATTTATTAAGTCCTTCACCCGATACCCGTGGTCTTCGATTTCTTCCTTGATCATCTCCAGATTAATTGAATGGTGCAGGTTCCTAATCACGACACGAAAGGTTGTTTGATCCTTTCTAGTGAAGGTATGACCATGTTCTATTAAACCATGTTCTCCAACTGTATTTATGATTTTTTTCTAGACTTCAATATCTTTAGAAATTATTCTAAGTTGTTTACCTGCTATTAGTCGAATGTTGTAATCGCTCTTACACATGACCGTTTCTAACAGTCTTATAACCTTAGCACACCATTTATCCCGTTAAGTAGTACAAGAGGGGGGGGGGCTAAACGGGTTCCGTTTGGTTCATAATATTCGTATCCTCCAATGTATGGCCACTAAATCTATTTGATACGGGTAATCCACCATTACCATAATCCTATGGATTATGGTTTATTTTCTCGGCATAGATATGGTTCTTAACTAATTAGAAGTAGGTTGGAATTCCATAATTACACTGTCGTTATCGCTTGAATTTTCGGGTAAATTGTTCGCTGTCATCTCTAAATAGTTTTCTACGAGCTACTTACCTCGGATCTCTGTTCGATGACGGTATTGGATCACGTTTTCTTGATGTTATTTGATAATCTTCACAGTCAGATGACCCTTCGTCGATCATATCAGCTGGGGGTAACTGATCCATGATGCATTTCTCTGTGGCCTAGGTTAGCCCAACCAAAATGTTAAACAAATTGATTTAAAATTACCTATAAATACGTATACCTTACAAAAAAGAAGTTTTTGTTTTCTCTTCCAAATATGCAACGAGATTCGGAATAATCCCGCACAAATATCTATTTCACAATTATCAGATATAAAAACATTTAATAAACACAGCTAAACCACAAAACCTGATTCTTTAATTTTCTTTAACTTTCTTTACCTTTCGATAATTTTTAAACGAAAGTTTTTACGATTCAATAATTTAAACAAAAATTGCAACAATAATGAAAAAATAATAAAAAGAATTTCAATAAATTTGCTTTATTTCAACGAGATTAAGAAGCATGGTGTGTTGGTCATAAAAGTTGGTAACGAAATAACATAAAAATAAAATTTAGTTCATTTATCTTTAGACTGATGTACTTCTAATTCTATAATATGTACACAGATAGCGCTCACTGCTTCATTTGCGCTTCTTTCAAAATAAAAAACTTATGTGGACACCACATGACTTTCTTTTACACCTATTAAATTACATATACACATTTTTTTTTTTTTTAATATAAAGTACATAAAATTTTACTTTCTTAATAACTTCTCTATTTTCAATTTTGTTTTTTATAGTTATATTGAATTATTATTTATCGTAATTTTTTTTTTGACAATCAGAGATTAATAATTATTAATAAATCAATATATTTAAATGAAAAAAATAAAGTTATAAAAAAAAGGAGATGTAGTCTGATTCGAACTGATGTGCCTTCCCCTTGTAAGATTCAAATATTTCATTAATTAAAATTTTATTTGTCTATAACTTTGGAATCAATGAAAATAAGTACCACTTATGATATATCGTTTAAAAGCTCTCAATGGGGGCTTATTACTGCAGTTAAGAAGTCCAAAATCCAAATGGTTGGGGATTTTGTACTTTTTTGGACACTTTTGGTTCAGTCGATGCAATCCAAAGGGGAGGTGCACAACTAGTTGTTACAACAGTCCTAAATCCAAAATTTCAACATCTTACGGGTAATTGTTTTTGAGTTATGTGAGATACGTACGTACGTATGTACATTCATGCGTATGTACAGATGTCATGCCGAAACTAGGAAAAATGGAATCAGGATGGTCAAAATGGATATTTCTGTTGAAATCTGAAAACCGAAATTTTTCGCGATCACAATACTTCCGTTATTTCCTACAAGAAAGGAAAGTTGTGAGCACATAGAAAAAACAAACCAACGCACATGCTTCATCATCTGGTTGATTCTCTTTTTCTGTTTAGCCTCCGGAACCACCGTAAGGTATTACTTTAGAGGATGAATGAAAATGATGTGTATGAATGTAAATGAAGCGTTGTCTTTCTTGTACACTTATCTGGTTGACACTACAACATGTTTAATGGAACCGCTTTGTTAAAAAATGCATTTACCTAAGTGTTAACATGAATTTATTTGACTGCCTTAGTATATAAAAAGTTCAAAATATAAGTAATACAAAAATTACTTTTCAAAACCTTTTCCCAATTGCAGTATTACAAAATTCTTCAATTAAAAAAAAAAAATGTTTCAAACATTGCAGTATAATTATTTTTTGTAACTTTATTAGAATAAATTAGTTTTCAGAGCTCCTGTAACGTCTCTTTTGTATGCCTAGTTTAGATAGATAAATTCTATCTAAACTGAAATTTTAATCTGATTCTATTTATCCATCAGCTTTATTTAACGTTTTACAAATTTCTCTGTTTCAAGAATAATTCCTTTATTACGTAAAATAAATTTAAAAAACAAATAATTTTAGTTTGAACCGAAGTTAAATAATGCACAAACATTATTCAGTTGTACATGATCTAAAAAATACTTAAAAATTTATATTTGCGAAAAATTTAATTATCTGAATATTAATATATGTTTTCCTACTTCCATGCAACCGATTAATAATTACATTCATTTAATAAAAATAAAAAATTAAATTGAATTTTTATAAATTGAAAGATATAAAATGAAAGATAACACTGATAAACATAATTTACCACTATTACTGAAAAAGTTTTAATTTTAATTAAAGGTTTTTTTTCATCTTTCAACGTATAGTTAGCATTTTAAGCTCCTATATTGTATTTTGTTAGCTCATTTTTTATTGTTTAACTTTGTTAACATAATTTGTAAGCTATAAATAAACAATACTAGACAAAGAATTAAATCATATCATAGTCACATGAGATCATATCTAATACTGAAGAGTGAGCCTTCATGGACAAGATTAATCGTGTCTCTGTAGGTCAAAAAATGTTGCTGAAAACACAGCTGTGTTGTTTGTATTAAGCACTGGATTTAGGAATGAATTAACTTTGTTCAGTCTTATTGCAGTCTTAAGTTTGTTAACACTGCAGTGTCATAATGCCTCGAAATTGCGTAAATGATGCGGATACCTTTTGTTATGTATATGGTGAGTTTACCGTAAAATCAAATAGAAAAAACATTACACCTTTAATTAAAAAAACATACCATTTGTACTTTCAGTGTAAAATTGGTGATCAGGATAAGATGTGGGATCCTCATATAATATGCACTAATTGTTCTGTATATTTAAGAGGATGGCTGAAAGGTACACGAAAGGCTCTGCCATTTGGTGTGCCTATGGTTTGGTATGAACCAAAGGATCATGTAACCGATTGTTACTTTTGTTTAACAAATGATTCTGGAATTTCAAAATAATCTAAACATACTATAAAGTATCCTTCATTGCAATCCGCAATCAGGTCTGTACCTCACAGTGAAATTACTCCAGTTCCTGAACCACCTGTGATTAAAGCAGCGATTAAATCTCAGGCAATACTGAAGAAGACAACAATGATTTTGAATTATCTTCCAGTAAGCCACAACTTATATCACAAGGTGAATTAAATGACATTGTTAGGGATTTAAATTTATCAAATAAATCAAGCTGAACTGATAGGATCAAGACTGCAATGTTGTAATTTACTTTAAAAAAATACAAAAATTTCGGACTTTTGAAGCCGACAAAAGAACTTTCTCAGTACTTTATTGATGAACATAATTTGGTTTATTGCAAAAATATCGTTGAGCTTATGTTGCACTTAGAACAAGTTCATAAACTTGAGGTCTGGCGCCTTTTCATAGATTCGTCCAAGTATAGTTTAAAAGTGCTTCTACTACACAACGGTAACAAATATCCTTCGATACCAATCGCTTATGGTATTAATTTGAAAGAGACATACGATATGATGAAAAACTTTATTTAAAAAATAAATTAAATTAACATAGCTGGAACATATATGGTGATTTGAAAGTTGTAGATTTTTTTAGGCTTGCAGTTAGGCTTTACTAATTACATGTGTTTTCTTTGCGAATGGGACAGCCGAGCTAGGAATAAACATTATGTTACCAAAGAGTGGAAGAAACGAGACAACTTATCTCCAAATGGGAAAAATATTATTCATGAACCCTTAGTTGAACCCAAAAAAATATTTTTACCCCGCTCTCCATATCAAGCCAAGCCTTATGAAAAATTTTGTGAAAGCAATGAAGAAGGATAGTCCCGGATTTTTGTACATCAGGCAGAAGTTTCCGAATGTAAGTGAAGGAAAAATTAAAGAAGGAATATTTGTTGGTCCTCAGATAAGAGAGTTGGTCAAAGATAATGTATTTAATACAATGTTAAGTAATATAGAAAGTGCAGCTTGGACTTCATTTAAAGACGTTTGCAAATATTTTCTCGGCAAACAAAAATTCGAAAATTACCACGATATTGTTAATCAACTTCTTCACACCGAGCTATGGGATGTAATACCTCTTTGAAAATTTATTTCCTTCGCTCACATTTGGATTTTTCCCGGACAACCGCGGAGACATAAGTGATGAACACAATGAACCTTTCCACTAAGACATTTCGGCGATGGAAAACCGCTATAAATGGAAATTGAATAATAACATGGTAACCGATTACTGTTGTAAATTAATTCGGGATGTGTCTGAAGCTATTTATAAAAGAAAAGCATCAACGAAATCATTTACAGATTTTAACTAACTTAACTTTTTTAACTTTTTTTGAAGCGTAATTTATTTAAAACTAATGGAGATAGAAAAATTGTATTTGCAGATCTGTAATGTACGCAAAAAAGCAATTCAAGAAATGGCATCACACTTAGAGAAACTTTTTTTTTTTTTTTGTCTATCAGTGTGACCTATTAACGAGGAAGTGAAGAGGAATTTCAAAACTGAAAAGAATTTAATTACACTATGATTATACTGCAGAAACATATTCGCTGTTTTTCCTAACTTATAAAAATTATCAAGTGAAATATATATAAAAATTAAATTTTATGGATAATATTTAAATAGAAATTATGATTATGGAATGCTGAAATTAGGAACTAATATGCAACGCATATCTGAATTTCTGGAAAAAATAGAAGAAAATAAATCTTGATTACACGGTGCAACACATAGAATTTCAAAAAAAAATTCCGATATCATTTTCTTTATTATAAAATTCTTAAATGCTATAACTAGAGTAATTTTAATTTAATAGGAGTTGCTACTGATTTCCTTAAATAACACTGTCACCCAAAAAAATAACAAATACCATTCCAGTTTTACTAGAAAAGAGAGAATATATCTCAGTATTTTTATGGCTTTACAATCATAAGAAAGATGATAAAATAAGGTAATTAATATACACCTGTACACCTTTCTACCGAAAAACAATCCATTGTACATAATACCTCTTCTACAATTAAGGGAAAAGTACTTTGTTGGCTTGGTTATTTAGCCGGATTCTTCATAAAGTTCTTCATTAAACACATTCTTTTATCTTGTTTTATACATCTGAAAGTAAATTGATCGCATGTCTTTTCGATAATTAAATAAGACAAATATTTAATATGGATCTCAAAGAAATATATTCTGGTATAAGTCGTATTACATATAATTTTTCATTATGAATCTATAAATTATAGATAAAGCCAAGCGAAAAATATTCGGTTGTATAAGTAGTTACTTATTATTCAATTAATGAACAAAACGATGCGTTAAGTTATCGTAAAAAGTTAATACTTTGTGAAACGGTAAAAAGATCCTTTCTGAAATAGCTTAATGGCTTTACCAGTGAAGTACTTTCTAAACAAGTCATTATTAGCAATTTCCTGGGTTGATCTCACTCAAACAACAAAGACATTTTGACTGATTCGATAGTAAAGAACGATAAAGATTAGGAATATGAAGTAAAGAGAAAAGAAGAATGAAAGAAACGGTGGTAAATAAGAGGGTGAAAGGGTGTCGCAATCAGGTCAACCTTGTAATTCCCTGTTTTTGATATCGACCAGAACTGGGGCACTACACCCCTAGTTTCCTTGACAACCAGGCGGGCGGCGTTCTAAATAACGCTACGCTACTTGCCCACCCGGTGTCAACATCCGTCCGCCGTCTGCCTGCCCCCTAGTCGGCCCCCTTCGTCATAAACATCATCATATTCTTCCTCTACACTCCTTTTACTCTTCTCTTTTTTCTCCTTTTTCTGGCACTTGTTTACCGGCCACCAGTCTACTCATTCATCCATCATCATATTAGTCACCATGTTAATACTTTCCTTTTTTTAACGTTTACATATTATATTTCAAATGTTCATTTATTTCACATCATAAATCATTCATTCATTACAACAAATTCCTTTGGGAATTATTAATAAAGTAGGAAAATACAAATTGAAAAAATGTTATCAAACAATCCGTCCTTTATTTAGACAGACAATAAAAATAAATTTCAAATTCCTATACATTAACAGAGAATATAATGAAGTTATACGGCATTTTGGATAAATCATTTATACTGTTACATAATGAATGCATGGTAAAATATATTATTATCAATAAAATAACTGAATAAAATAAATTTATCAGTAATTATTTCCTTTTAGGAAATTTTAAAGGTTTCAAGGAAATAATTTTGTCGTAAAAAATCTTTTGTTTACTATAAAATAAAATAAAGAAATGAAAAATAAAATTTTATGTTATAGTCACGGTTGCACTCGTAAATTTTGCATTACCGGAAATATTTCTGGCACTATTTTGTATTATAACAGATCGCAAGAACAACGTCTACAGCCAAAAGGCTACATGACAATGCTACGAAAAATACACATTGATCTGTCGATATTTTCATTGATAAGAATCAAACGTGTCTTTTTCATGTCAAACATTTTTGACATTTTCGTTTTTGCGGCCTGATTTTTATAACTTCGATTATATATTTTACGTTAAAATAAGTTTTATTTTAACATAATATTATGTTAATTTAACATAATTTTTTATTTAATATTATGTTATTTAACGTAATATGTCCGAATAATTGACGGAGTACGTAAATGAAGTGTTTGAAAATGTAAAATGCGGATTAAAATAAACAAGCTTTATATTAGTCAATTTAATTAATTTTTTATGTTAATTGAATTAAAATATATAGTTTTAAGTTAAAATATATTTAGTTTACGAGGAGTTCGAAAAAAAATCTTTTTTCTTCTCCGTAAAATTGAAGTAGTACGTAAATGTCGTGTTTTAAAAATAAAAATGCGGATTAAAACAATTTACCTTTATATTATTCAATTTTATCTATTTTTTATGTTAAATTGAATTTAAATATATAGTTTTAAGGGAAAATATATTTAGTTTACGAAGAATTTGAAAAAAAATCTTTTTTATTCTCTGAAAAATTGATGTATATGCAAACGTCGTGTTTTGAAAATATAAATGCGGATTAAAAAAATCCAGTTTATATTAATCAATATTATTAATTATTTATGTTAAATTGAATTTAAATATATAGCTTTAAGGGAAAAATATTTAGTGCCCTGAGATAGATAATCCCCACGTCCGGAACACAACATCTACGTTCCACGTCCAGGGCGGCAACAGCTGTACTTAAGTACATTTATAGCTGGCTAACGGAGTTCCGAGTGTTGTTTCTCGGATGTGCTTTTTTCGGCCGATTTTCATCTATAGGCCGAATTACAGGACTGGACTTTGCGGCCACCTGCAGATACAAAATTCTTAACGATTATGGAAATGGATTAATACCGCCTTTAGAGCTGGCGATGTGGCGGCCACGGTCAAAGTTATTTGCAGGTGTAACGGAGACCTTTTGTCGTCCACATGCCCCCTGCGATGGCAAGTATGTAGTTAAGGTGCCCATGTTCGGAGCATGGGTGCCCTGAAAGCTTCGGTGTGTAAGGGCCTGGAGTCAGTGCAGAGACTGCGCATCCGCTCTCTGCCAGGACATATGCCGGTTCCACCGGAGTACCGGAACGGACCTCCAGGGTTGGTAGCCCTGGAGTGGGAGTATACCCCGGCTAGCCTTACTACAGAAGGGATTATTTGTTCATGGAAACTGAACAACTAAACGTGGCAGAGGGTTCACGTAAACACCCTCGTTTAGAACCGGCCGTTTCGCCTGAGGCAAAACGGAGAAAGAGCGCGGAATCTCATAAAATTGAAGTTGAGGCTAGGAAAAGCTTGCAAAAAGCTTTCTTCAAAAGCAACGTTCCAAAGCCAAAATACTTAGTTGTTACAAAAGAAGACGGTAATTTCTCGAAGGTGAGTCCATTCCTCATCGCTCGAGAAATAACAAAATGTGCTGGAGGCCCTGTTAAGGAAATTAGGAAAACTTTCAAAGGACTTCATGTAGAGACTGTAAATGATATACAGTCACAGAAGATCCTAGGTCTTAAAAAAATTAGGAGAACTAGCTGTACGTGTCGATCCCCACGGCACGCTCAACACCTCAAGGGGTGTTGTGGTCTGTTGGGATCTTCTTAATTGTACGGAGCAGGAAATTGTAGAAGAATTAGCGCCGCAAGGAGTATTAGAATGTCGGAGGTTGAACATGAGAAGGAATGGCGAAGTCCTACCTTCAGCATCCCATGTTCTTACATTTAACCGGCCTACTTATCTTCTTCGGATCTTCTCCGGCCGGAGAAGATAAGAGCGGGCATACATCGGTTGGATGTGCGGGCATTTGTCCCGCAACCAATGCGATGCTTTAAATGCCAACGCTTTGGACACACCGCTGTTAGGTGTGAGAGGCCGCAAATATGCGTGTGCGGTGATGACGTTCATGAAGGAGAGCCGTGTAAGGAGCCTCCTACCTGTATAAACTGCAGAGGACAGCATTCCTGTAGATCCAGGAACTGTCCTGTTTACAAAGACAAGTAGCTGTGCAGGAAGTAAAAACTCTGCAAAAAGTCAGCTACTTTGAAGCAAAAAAATCGTAAACGCCCGCAGACCTAGAGCAACAACAACCTATGCTCAGGCTGCGGCTGCTGTTACTGCTCCTGCTCCAGTTGCTGTTGATGAGAGTGCAATCATCAACAAACTCGCACTTACCTTGGCTGGCTTAATTGAGAGGATAATTGAAAACAAAATGAAGCCTCTCAGCACTAAAGAACCTGGTAAGCCAAGAATAGATGTACAGCCTCCTGAAGACATATCTCCAAAACAGAAAGTCGCTCCAGTAAAGAAGAAAACGGACACTAAACCTGAAATCCAAGTTCGTCTTAGTGAGATTTTAGTTGAAGATAAGAAAGTGACAGCTACAGAGTCTGTTATGGAGGCTCCCAAGCCTCCTGTAACTGAAGTGGCCTCTAAGCCTCAGAGGCCACAAAAAATTTCACAGGGGGGACGAGTGTCCCCCCTTCCACAGGCGGTGACCGGTGCGACCCCCGTGTCGGGGAGCGGCCAGATTGCCGCCTCTCAATCGGCGCCTGATACCGGCGCTGATCCATGCCCGTCGTCGTCGGCGGCTTCGGTGGTCTCCGATTCGGAGACCGGAAGCCTTACAGGCGACGACCTTCTCCGCGAACACGATGTTGTTCGTAGGATGGAGAAGAAAAGGAAAAAGGGATGGCCGAAAGGAAAACCCAGACAATAATTTAATTAAAAATTAGCGAGTCGATTGTACAATGGAACATCCATGAGCTCCAACCCTTGGTTCATGATGTAGACCCGATTTGTATATGTCTGCAAGAAACGCATTTCCGCCGAAATGAAAATTTTAATTAAAAGGATTCGATATATTTCGGCGAGATCAACCGCCAAATGTAAGAGTTAGAGGTGAAGTGGCTATATTAACATCGACTAGAGCTACCACCGAAGCGGTTGTTCTAAACACAAACCTACAAGCGGTCGCCGTTAGAATGAAGCGTCCGCTCCAGGTCACTGTCTGCAGCATATACTTGCCGTATTTTGATTGGAATAAGGATGACATAGCAAGACTAATTTACGAGCTTCCCCCACCTGTTTTACTGGTGGGTGACTTTAACGCTCATAATTCTCTTTGGGGATCGGATCGAATAGATCCCCGTGGAAGAGAACTGGAATGGTTCCTGATGAATTCAGAACTTATTATTTTAAACGACGGATCAGGAACCTTTTTCAATGCTAGAGATGGATCGACGTCCTGTATAGATCTTGCACTTATAAGCGGATCGATAGCACCGAGGTACAGCTTCCATGTCATAGACGATCTGCATGGAAGCGATCATTTCCCGGTGCAAATTGTAACTGATGTTACAAGAACAATATATCCCATCCCTAAAAGATGGTTATTTGAAAAGGCAGACTGGACGAGCTTCACAGCTATAACGATACTCCCAGAAACAACTGGAGTTATCGGAGACGATGTCGACGCCATAACAAATGCAATAATTGAGTCGGCATCGAGATATATTCCCAAAACATCTGGGAAACATACGAAGAAACCCGTTCCATGGTGGAACGATGAAATAAGTAAAGCTATAAAAAGAAAGAAAAGGGCGTATAACGCCTTTAAGAAGCGTCCTAGTATAGAAAATCTTGTTGCCTTTAAGAAATACAGGGCGTATACAAAACGTCTTATGATAGACTCGAAAAAACGATCCTGGCAGCAATACGTGTCATCCATTGACAAAACTACTACTGCATCAGATGTTTGGAGGAAAGTGAAGGCGATTTGTGGGCGTAATGATTTTGCTCCCATAGCTAGCCTTCAAGATGAAGATGAAATAAAAGACACTCCATATGAAATTGCAGAGCTGTTATCCAATCACTTCGAAAAGACCAGCAGAACGGCCAACTACGAAGAAGATTTTCGTACTAAAAAAGAACAACTTGAAGGTCTACTAAACTTCAGAACTGAGTATAATTACTCATATAATGTACCTTTTAAAATGGAAGAATTCGCGAAAGCGTTGGAAAAATCAGGTAACACAGCTGCTGGTCCGGATGAAATCCACTATAATATGATCAGGCAGCTGAATACCACTGCAAAGCGTAGATTATTAGAACTTTATAATAGTATATGGCGGGATGGAACGTACCCGCAGCAGTGGAAAAAAGCTCATGTTGTTCCAGTACCAACGAAAAAGAAAAATTTAACAGCCCCCAATAGCTATCGTCCTATTGTGTAGCTATCTTTGACGTGTGGTATGGGACAAATACTGGAAAAAATGATTAATAATCGACTCGTCTGGGTTTTGGAAAAAGAAAACCTGATATCACCGTATCAAGCAGGTTTTCGGCAATACCATTCTACCACTGATCAAATGATCAGCTTAGAGGACGTTATATATAACAGCTTCATTAAAAGGAAACATTGTGTCGGAGTCTTCTTTGATCTTCAGAAGGCTTTCGATATGACCTGGCGTCATGGTATAATGCTCCAGATACATGAATGGGGCATTCGTGGCAATCTGCCTATACTGCTCAGCAACTATATGAATGACCGTACTTTCCAAGAACGAGTCAGTAGCGAATATTCATCTGTAAGAAATTTGGAAAATGGCATACCACAAGGTTTGCCGTTGAGCGGTACCTTGTTTACCACTGCCATCAATAAATTGATATTAGCCATTCCAGCAGAAATCAGCAAAAGCGTCTATGTTGATGATCTGGCAATTGTGTATGCCAGCAACAAGACTCCTATGGTGAGGTACAAATTGCAACGAGCGATCAATGCTCTAAATGAAGTTGCAAGGAATAATGGATTCCAATTCTCACCAGAAAAAACGTGCTGTGTACACTTTTGTAGGAAGAGAATTCCTCATCAAAGTCCTGCGTTGACCATTGATGATAATCCAATACAATATAAAGACAGCGTAAGATATTTAGGACTAGTATTGGATAAATCCCTTACATGAGGATTACATATACAGGACTTGAGTGATAGATGCAAAAGAGCCCTAAACATTATAAAATGTTTATCGAACTTAAATTGGGGCTCAGACAAAGAGACATTATTGAGATTGTATAAAGCATTGGTTCAAACTAAACTAAACAACGGATGTATCATATATTCATCCGCTAGAAAGTCGCATTTAAAAAAGTTAGACATAGTTCATAATAGCAGAATAAGATATGCAACAGGCGCTTTCCGCACAAGTCCGGCGGCTAGTCTGATGTCTGAAGCCGGAATAATGCCACTACATTGTAGAAGAGAGAACCTTTTGTTAAGATATGTAGCAAATGTATGGGCTTTCCCTGCCCATATAAATAATAAATTGTTTACGAATCATCCTATGGCTCCAGTATATGAACATCGTGCTACCTATTCCAGACCAGCCGGAATTAGGTATCACGAATTAAGAAGAAAATATGAAATTGCTTTACCAGAGACACTAGCGATTTCTACTAGAGAAATACCGCCATGGCTTTTGTCAGCGGTTAATACAAGTTTGGATCTCTCACAAGGAGAAATAAAAAATAAACCAGCAGTGATCATCCAGCAGGAATTTTTGGCAACCGTCAGTAGTTACGAAGAATATATTAGAATTTATACTGACGGTTCTAAAACCGAACATGGTGTTGGATGCTCGATATATGTAAATGAAGAAGCCCACTTTTGGAGACTGCCAGATGTGGTAAGTGTCTACACGGCAGAACTCACTGCAATTCAGCAAGCTCTTCGCTACACTGAACACTATTGCAAAGAGAGAGTGCTAATATGTTCCGATTCATTAAGTGCACTTATCGCAATTCGGAACAAGAACATTAAGGATGTCCTAATTGCAAACATCCTGTCCATTTTATACGTTCTAAAACAACGAGGACAGCGATGCGTATTTGTATGGACTCCGGGGCATGCTGGTATTACAGGTAATGAAATCGCAGACGAATCTGCCAGAAAGGCAACAGTCTGCGATGATTTGGATGCATTTCCTGTAAGAGTGGCAGATGTTAAAAACCGTCTAACAAACATAGTAAGAAACAAGTGGAACGCTGAATGGAGGAGTTTAAATACAAAAGTAAACTCAGTAAAAACTTCTCCTTATAAATGGAAAAGCGACTTTAAGTTGACTCGCCGTAAACAAGTAGCGGTGACCAGACTTAGAATCGGTCACACGCGATTAACAAATTTATTTTTGTTAACCGGCGAAGTGAGACCAATGTGCGATGTTTGTAATAAAACACTGACAATCAAGCATCTAATAGAAGAGTGTACTATATATGAGGACCTCAGAAAGAGGTTCCGTCTTACAAATAATATTAGTGCTGATCTGGATAATGGAAATGAAGAAAATATAGTTGCATTTTTACACGCCAGTGGACTTCTTAAAAGTCTATAAAATGGAAGTTTAAAGCTGTGGTAAAAGATACTCTAAGCATATAAGGGAGTCTCGAAGCGTGGCACGTATAGTGACGGGAGGTAGCCCTCTTGCCTAGGCCATTCTGGCTCACCCGCATTCAAGAGCAGTGAGTCGGGGTGTGTCCGATGATGGCTTGGGGGACCCTCAAGGATGGATTGAGGGCGCGAGGCTATGGGTGTACGCCGTGCATGCCTATGGCCTGATATAAGAAGGATTCAACTGCCACGGCAACCTGGCACGACTGATATACTGCTCAACGGCGGTTCTGGTCGCCCCAAGGGTGCTTAAACAAACTATAAATGAGACTTCGTAGAAGAAAGAAAGAAAGATATGGTATTAATAAGTTTAATTTTAATTTCATGGTCTTTTGAGAACCTATCTCAAATTTTAATATTGGGGCCCTTTACACCCCGTAAGTGTTTGTGATTGTCCTTGTCTTTTATGTTTTAATGTTTATTGTGAAGTTTGTGTTTTTAAATAAAATGTAAGGGCCCTTTACACCCTTACATATGACGATCCTGATGGAGATAATAATTTCTTTTAAAGAATGTGACGAGGGCTAATGACCTTAGCAGTTGATGCCCGTAAAAATTCAGTTAAAAAAAAAAAATATTTAGTTTGACGAGGATTAATAAAACAAACTTTTTTTTTGTCCAAATAATTGTCGTAGAGCGCAAATGTTGTGTTTTGAAAAAATAAATGCGGATTAGAAAAATCCAGTTTATATTAATCAATATTACTAATTATTTATGTTAAATTGAATTTAAATATATAGCTTTAAGGGAAAAAAATTTAGTTTGACTTGGAGTTCGAAAAAAATTTTTTTTCTTCTCTGAAAAATTGATGTACTACGCAAATGTCGTATTTTGAAAATATAAATGCGGAATAAAAAATTCAGCTTTTAAATAATCAATTTTATTAATTTTTTAGGTTAAATTGAATTTAATTATATCGCTCTAAGGGAAAAAATTCATCTGTATTGTTTTCCAAGGACGAACGTGCGTTTATTATTGAGACTTATTGGAAGTATAGATCTTACCAACGAATGAAAGACGAGCCCGGATAAAATTTCCCAATTCTTCCGTTCCTAATAAGTCGACAATATCGCGTTTGATTGATACATTTTCTGAGACTGGGAATGTACATGATCGAAAAACACAGGTCGACATCACTGTCAACAGTAGAAGTTCTGGAAGATGTGAAAGAAGGTTTGACTCGCTCACCCAGAATTTTCACAGGTTGAGCTTTCAGGGCTACTAAAAAATTAGAATTGCATGATTATCGCAACGGTGTCGTACAAGAACTGAAAGAAGTTGACCGCGAAAAAAATTTACACTATTGTCGTCGGTTTCATTCCCTTGTTGATAACAACGGTATTGAAATGTTGGATTTTGTTTTTTCAGCGATGAGGCATGGTTTCGCTTGGATGGCTACATTAACAGCCAAACCTGCCGAACATGGAGCGCTGAAAATCCTCACGCATTTCTTTAACAACTATTACACGCACGTAAAATTTGTATTTGGTTTTTCATCTCCCAGCGTCGTGTAACAGGACCTTTATTTTTGGACAGATCTGCAGATGATATGGTTTATCACAACTTAATCCAACAGTTTATCGCTATGTTAGATTTTACACGAACGAGAATGTCGGTTCCAGCTGGATAACGCAACGTATCATGCAGCTTATGAAACGCTGGATATGTTACGGGAATTTTTTGGCCATCGTTTGATATCAAAAGGATAGTGGCCTCCAAGATTCCCAGATCTTAAACCAGCAGACGTTTTCATTTGGGGATATTTAAAAAGTGTCGTTTTTAAACACAATCCTCATATACTTGACGAATTGAAGGCTAACATTGAAAGTGAGACTTCAAACGTTACAAAAAGTGGCTGCAAATGTTATGAACCTGCATCAGGATCGTAGGAAATAATTTTGAACATATATTGTAAAGTTATTAAAGGAAATTTGAATATTATGTATTTTATTAACATCAGTATTTTTGTAATAAATTTACGTCGTCAAACAAAAGGGTTGCATTCTTTTTGAAACCCATTATTATAATATAATTTCCCTTTTTTATATTTTTTATTTCTTTATTTGTTATTTTATTTATTTTTTTTATATGTGATGGTAACGATAAAAATTTCACTCATTTGGATAAATTTTTAAACAAAAATAAATAATCTTTTGTAGATAAATAGTTATTTTAAAATCAAATATTTTTCTTCGACTATTTATTTAGTTGGTATTTAATAACATTTGTTTTTATTATACAGCAAACTATTAAATCATCTGAAATACATAAACATAAAAGTTATACCATGTTTGATATCAGATATATATATATATAAATGTTTGAAATTATATTATTACTTCCTTGTACGAAGTAAAGGAAGTATTGTGATCGCGAAAAATTTTGGTTTACAGATTTCAATGGAAATATCCATTTTGACCATCCCTGAATCCACTTTGACTAATTTCGGCGTGACGTCTGTACGTACGTATATATCTCGCATAACTAAAAAAAATTAGCCGCAGGATGTTGAAATTTTGGATTTAGGACTGTCGTAACATCTAGTTGTGCACCTCCCCTCTTAATTTGCAATCGACTGTACCAAAAGTGTCCAAAAAAAGCCCAAATTCCCCAAAAATTTGGATTTTGGACTTTTTCTTAATTGCAGTAATAAGCCCTCATTGAACGCTTTTATATATCATTAGTGGTACTTATTTTCATTGGTTCCAGAATTATAGCCAAATGAAATATTTAGATCTTACAATGGGAAGGCACTCGATTTAAATTAGAATTAATTTTCTTCTTTTTTTTAATTTAAATGTATTGATTTATTAATAATTATTAACCTCTGATTGTAAAACCTTTTTTACGATAAATGATAATTCAATAATAACAAAATAAATTTGAAAAAAATCATAAGTTATTAATTAAATAAAATTTTATGTACTTTTCCTTTTAAAAAAATATGTATATGTAATTTAATAGGAGTTCAAGGAGGTCTTGTAGTGCCCAAATCAGATTTTTATATAATATTGATTAAAAAATAATATTTTAAAATATTAGTTTTTTTTCATATAACCAATTCCTCACTGGTTAAATTTGTATGGAAAAACCAACGCAGTATATAATATATATATATATATATATTTTTTTTTTAATGTTAGATAACATGCAAAAAACTGTATATACCGAAGTACCAAAAGATTATTATATCGCCACAAGTAAATTAATCATTTAACTCCTTATAATAAAAATTTAAATATATATATGTATAAAAATATATAAAAGTTTTATCTGTAAAATAAACATTTTTAAATATTAAATAATAACAAATCGATAAATAGCGGTACTACTATTATACTTTAAATGACGAATACATCAAAGAAATCTGTTTAAAAAAGCGCGTTCAAGCTTTCTATAATAGATAACTATTCCTAACTAGGAAATAATCCAAATTATCTAAGTACTAACAGTAAAGCCAGATGTAAGAAAAAAGATGAAACGGTCTCAAGAAAATTGTTCTTAGCAATTCTTTCATTTAAATGCAAAATACGAAACCATTTGCAGGAGATAATCTTAGAGAGAAAAGGACGTGGATCTTCTTTAATGCTTTTAGTACATTTTTTCTATAGTTTAATTTTTGTTTTTTTTTATGGTTTTTCATCTTTTAATGGAGTATAAACTTTTTCTGGGTATCTTTATTGTTTCTTTGCACATTGTATTATATATTTGTTTAAAAAACAGTCATTAGTTAAACATGTTTTTTTTTTTTTTAATCTAGGAGTAATTTTCTCTCTCCGGCTCATAGACAATCATCATTTTTTGCATCATCAAAACGTACAATTTTTACTAAAAAAGAATATAAATATATATACATTAAGTATATTTATTATAATAGTTGTAAAAAGAATTGTTTCTTATCTCTAGAAAATGTTTACGTAATATATTTTATAGCAAAAATAAATAACTTCTTATCGGATAGGCTCTATATATAGAACCAAACAATCATATAAATCGATTTCCAAGTTACCACTGACTTCTACTGTAAAACTTTGCTGTTAACTGATGGGAATTGATTGATATAAGACCGTACGAATGCATACAATCATACAATTCGCAAAGAACATTTAATCCTATAACAAGCTCCATTAACAATACGAAATACCTTTTTAGAAAATCTTTACAGATTTTACGTTTTGGCCGAAAAAATTTTATTTTCTGGGTTAGGGAATCGTTTGGATATATACAACAGTTAAAGAAATAGGTAGGTTGTCGGTAAAAATAATCATTATGAACTTTTTAAAAATATACTGAAAAAAAATAAGGTTTTTCAAAAACATAAAAATCATTAAAATTAGCCTGGTGAATGTGTAGAAAGCCTTTCTCTATAAAACTTTTACCCTTTTGTTGAATATTATTAACGGATAGTTGTATCAGGAACAGGATGATATAATTATTAGGTAAGTTGAAGGATATTTATGTTATCTGTAACCCGTGTAATTTGTTCAGGAATTGCAAGAGCTACATCTTAACCAGTTCTTGTTATAATATCCTGTCGTTCAACTTTATAACAAATACAATATCTAATTAGCACTATGTTAACGGTCAATTTACCCATCTAACAGAAGCAAAATCTCTTTCCTTCTACCTTCTACTAACCAGTAGTTAGTTTGTTAACGATTAACTTATTACTCACTGAAACTAGAGCTTGAGTTCAAAGTTAATTTAATTATTAGTTCAAAGTTAAAATAATTATCGGTAGCGTTGATAACGTTACCAATAATTTCAGGTTCAAATTCTTTGAACTTCAGATTTTGCTGTATACAATAAATCCCATTATGGGATTTAAGTTACGTGTATATATTATGCCAAACGATTTCAAAAAAGCAACAAATGAGAGTATGCCAAAAAAATGTAAAATTGTCATTTTTTAAAAATAAATCAAATGAAAATGAGTTTATGAACAAGTTTTCTTAATTGTTCATGATATCGGTAAATTATTTTACATTATATTACATATATTAATATTAAGCCTGTACTTTTCTACTTGCTTTTACGCTAAATGAGCATTAGTATAACGACTGATTCAGAAAGGACTTTTTCTAGATAACTTAAAAATTCGATTGAGGTCTCATTTCATAGAAAACACATCAAGTTTTAACTCTCATAGTTAATTAATACCGATTTCGTCCACTACTGTTGTTAAAAATGGATACATTTACTGGTGCAGTAAGTATTTTTTACTGATGAGTCAACGTTTCACATCAGTGGCAAGGTGAACACCAAAAACTACCAAATATGGGGTAGCGAAAACCCTCATGAAACTTTGCAGCTTATTTGTGATAGCCCTAAGATTAATGTTTTTGTGACCTACGCAAATACTGTATGACCATGTTCTTCTTCCACGAGTCAACCGTAAATGGTATCTTTTATCTGGTAATGCTTCAAAATTCTCTAATTCTTCAGTTAGACGGTGATGTTACCTAGAAGTCCAAAATTTTCTTGTTATTCGATACCCAGGTCGGTGAATCGGTAAGGAAGGTCCAATTTCATGGCCACTTCGCTCCCCAGATTTGACCTCGCTAGATATTTTCTTGTGAGGTTTCATTAAAGATCGGGTTTATGACTATCACCTTTGCTTCTTGGTTTTGTTGGCCAAAGAATTCGATCGAATTAACGCTTCATCTGCAAAGGTAACGCCCGACTTGTGGGCTGCAGCCTGGAATGAAATCGACTTCAGGTGGGATGTATGTCGCATTAAAAATGGAAGCCTTATTACACAAAAGTGAATATTGGGTGACAAACTTGTGTTTTTCTATGAATAAGATGACAAGCTAATCTGTAAGTTATCTCAATAAACTTTTATATGCTTTTAAAGTTGTGAAGTCGGTTTTGAGTCAATTTATAGAATTCGTTGTATATAGTAACAGTATCGCTTACAATAACATAACTTTTTTTATATTTAAAAGATAGGCCTTTTCGCTCCATAGATTAATTCAAACTTTTTTTTGTAAACATGAACATTTAATATCGATATCAATCTTGGTTTTATATTTATTCTTATTTCCTTTTTGTAAGTGGGAATAGATATAGTTAAGGAATTCGTGAATCAGACTCAAGTTGCTGTACTGCAATAAGTTCGATAAAGATATTATCATTGTGATAGATAAATCGTGTAATAAAAAATAAAAATTTCATCTAATTTACTTTTAGATGAACATTGAAAAAAATAATGAACTCAAAATTTCTTCATTATACTATTACAAAATAATTAGTCATGAAGTTAAATAACTTATTACTCTTCCTTTTCTTCAGATATCAAAGATTATTTTTAAATACCTCTTTGGATTTAGTAGGTCTGCCTACCTCCGTGGCGCGATTGGTAGCGTCTCGGCCTTTCATTCGGACTCTCGGGTTCAAACCCCAGTCAGGTATTATAATTTCACCGCTACAAAAATTGTCTTCATATCATCCTCTGAAGCAATACCTAACAGCAGTCCCGGAGTTTAAGCGAAAAAAGGAATATCTCTTCCAGGAATTAAACTTTCAAAATTGTTACACTTGAAGAGAATTACTTACTTATACAACGTAATTATATAATAAATATGGTTATGTAGCATAAGAAAAAAACCCCTCAGTGTTTTATCACTTAATTGGATCTATAAAAAATCCCTGTCTTGAAAAAATAGCTTACAAGTTGTTTATAAAGAGAACATGATAGTGATGTGCAGTGGAGAAGTAACTGATAATCATCAAAAAGCAGCGTAATAGTTTAAATAAACAAAAAAAAAATTTTAATAAAAAAAACGGTTTTTTTTCTGCTCAATCATCTTTAAAATCACGTATTGAGAAATATTTTTTTATTTTTCTATGTTCCCTACGTTAAATGGAAGAAACTAAAAAAATTACACTGAAACAAAATAAAAATTAAATAAGATTTTTTTTCGGTGAGAGGGGGTGAATTAAGCTGAAATTCTATCTTAATATTAGAAGAAAATTATTTAAAAATTTAATAAAAGTTTAAATAAACCAAATAAGTATTAAAAGAATCAAAAAAATCGATATTTTTAAAATATGGTCCGCTCTTCCACCCACAATATTGCCTCCAAAATATTTTTTTTTTTTGGGGGGGAAGGTCACTTGCATAACTACTTGCCCGGGAAGACAAAAAAAATTAGTTAAAAATATCCAATAAATTAAAAGATAGCTTTTCCATTTTTGGAAAGGGGAATCTTTTGACATTTTTTAATGCTAAGATAAACATGTAGTAAGCTAAATCATTTTGAGAAAGTTGACCCCCAAAAAATATCTACCCGAACCCCTGAAGATATTGATCCCAAAAATTTACAAAAATAATATTCTTACGTACAAATATCACCCCATCTTTTGTTTTTTGGGGTCCCATGGTCACGAAACTATGAGGAATACAGATAACTCAAACTCCATTTTTTTGACTGATTACCATGCTTCCTTTCTTTTAGCATAGATCTAGAGCTACGATCCCAGGAAAGTAAAAGACAAAAAAGGATGAAGATGTAAAAAATATTAAATAATTAAAATGCTTATTCGGTCTACTTAACAACTACTAACAGAAAACAGAAATAATATACTAAACGAGAACTATTTAGAATTAATAGAAATATCATTTAACAATATTATTAATAATTTAGAGATATCTAACAGTTAGTCCAAGCCAAAAAAAGTAACAGGGAATATAAATGTATGAGTTTCCAATAATGTTACTTAAGATAAAAATAGCGATATTAATTATTATAAAAAAGAAAAAATTAATATTATAATATTTTTTCGCATGTATTGTTTGTCAAATAATATTTTTATTTACTTTTTCATTTTATGTTTTTTTTTTTTTTTTCAGTTATGTTGATATTGATTGTTTAAAAATTCAGATAGTCAACTAGGTAGATTTTATATAATAATTTTATGAATTGTATTTGATCGTAATCTTCTTGTCAAAACTAGGAAATTGAAAAACAAAATTGTTTTTATAATTTTTTTAGATTAAATATTATATCAGTTTATTACTAAAGGACCACCAATGGTTGGTCTTCCCTTATCAAGTTTTTTTAAACCATTTTTTGACGTGAAATATCTATAAAATCACACCGAATCATACGGGTACCAGAACAGAAATTTGTAGCATAACGAAAAGGTCTATATCGTGCATTAATAACTCCCTAACAATTAGTCTCAGAGACGTAAATGCGATGTCATTTATAACCTACATGGTCAGCTCACCAATGCGACTTTGAGTTTACGTCACTGTCAAGCGGTTTGGGTCGAGGGGACGCAGCGCAGATTGGGCAAAACGTGATAGTGATGTGCAGTGAAGAAGTAACTGGTAATCTTCAAAAAGCAGCCGGTAATGGGTAATTATTATGTAAAACTTTGTTGAACTTGTTTAATTTATTCACTAATCTACAACATATTTATTATCTCATAGGCCATCCCTAGCGTTTTTTTCGCCATAGGTAAACTCAAATAATGCGGCTCCCCAAGCTTCAAGAAAACTTAAAATTTAAAAAAAAAACCAAAAAACAGAATCATAAAAGAACCTTGTTAACCAGAAAAATGACATATAATTGAATTACCACTATTATACTGACACAGATTTAGGGAAAATTATTTTATTGTAAAAACAAATTACATTTTTTACGAGCTTACAACAAACTTACAAACTTAAAACTAAAACTTACAAACGAGAGGTTATCTCTAAAGTAAAGTCAGTTTCATTGTAAAAAATTTATTCTGAAAACATTATAAATATTTTTTATTTTTCTTAAAATACTTACCTTATATTACTTCTCTATATAAACGCCACATGAATTAACACATTTATCGTGGCGACACACAGCTTCAATATACCCTCGTCGTATTCTTCTGCCGCCAATCCATTTAGCCACTGATTAACAGCATTTTGAAGTTCATCGTCACCCGTGAATTGCTTATCACTCAAAAATTCTATCAATCTCCCAAAAATTGTAATCAGAAGGAATTAAATCCGGACTATATGGTGGATGATCGTAAATTTCCTAACTAAATGTTCTCCGTAAGTCACGTGTCGAACCCGCAACATGTGGTCGTGCATTATCGTGCAGCAGGACGAAGCCGTCGGTCAGCCACCCACTTTGCCGACTTTGAATGGCGCGCCGTAACTTACGTAGTTTTGCAGTAGGTTTCTGCATTTATAATCGTTCCACGTGACACGAAATCAAGCAACAGTATTATGCCAGATCGATCCCAAAAGAATGTAGCCTTCAGTTTGCGTTCCAAATGGTTGTGGCTTGCCCTTTTTTGGTCTGGTTGGGGTTTGAGGATGACGCCATTCACTTGACTGCCGTTTTCTCTCTGGCGTGTAATACAAAATTCTTGTTTTATCGCCGATACAACTGAAATAAGGAACTCATCACCTTTTTTTTTTATCGTATCAAAAATTCCAAAGGAGAACCAATTCGGATTTTTTTGTGACGTTCCGTTAAGACGTGTGGCACCCGACATGTACAAACCTATCTGAAGCCTAAATGGTCATAAACAATATGACCAATAAAAGCTCTTGAAACATCAGGAAAAAGAAGGGCCAGGTCAGAAATCGTTAAGCGACTATCTTTTCTGATTTCATCATCGACGCGTTTCATGTCCTCGGTGATTATCGAGGGCCTCCCGAAACGTTCTTCATGATGGACATTAATTCTATTATTTCTAAACCTTTCACACCATTTTCTGAGTTTCTTTCATTCATTACATTATCACCGTGCAAAGCAACCAACTAGCTATGAATTTCAGCTTAACGTTTTGATGGTTTAAAAAACGCATGATTCCACGTATTTCACATTCGGTGGCAACATCGGTTTTTCTATTCATTTTATAACATAATAACATACATGTAATCAAAGATACTACAACGTGACAACTTACAGACAACAATGCATTGTGTATCTTACTATCGTGGCCATGAACGACGCAGGTTTGCCAACTTTAAGGAGAGAAATTTCCCAGCGATCTTTACTTTAGAAATATCCCTAAAATAATTTAAACATACTTTTAAAACAATAAACAAAGTTATTACAGTAATACTAATAAATAGTAAATAATATTATTTTCTAGATTCAAGTAATAAATTTAAAAAAATAAATAATCGAAATATATTTTTGTGGATTGTGTTTATTTTTTTTTTGCAATTTAGTTCAGGCGGTTTTACCGGATCTAAATATTCCCGCTGTTGGCAGTGCCTACAGCTTATCTCATAGTTTACTTTTACTGATGAGTAATTTTTTTGTGTTTTTTGTTTTTGTATGATTTTAATATTAGATTGGTTTTATGTATTGAGTATAGCATATTTGAAAAATCCTGTCTATTTGGATTAGTTAAAAACTAGAGCAATCTTTGCCATTTCAGTTTATGTACACTAAAATGTACGCCAAATGTAACAGTTGTCCCAGATTTTCCTCGTTTCTAACCGATCAAATATTTCAAATGCACTATTCAATACTTTATAAGCATTGAACCAATAAAAAACACCATCAAATTTTTATAATGTCTTATACAACAAATCACACATAAAATACAATCTACGATACAAACAAACGACGACAAGTATGATAAATATTTCATACCAATTCCCAACGAATAAAAACGTTACTAGTAACACGGCATACTTGCTGTATTACTTTTTTCTATTTTCTTCTTCTTCTATTTAAAAAAATTACTTTTCCATCTGTCGATATTAGTCGTCAAAAAACATACGAAAAATATGGAAGATGTAAACGGCCAATTGCTGTTTAAATTCGTTTCTTTTAAGTCAAATACTTCTAAATAAATACTCGTATAATAATAACCTAGATTAAAACTGACGCAAATAGTTTTTATAAATATCAGTTTTAATGATAATTATTTTAACATCGGAATCAGAATGTTATTAAAAAGGTCCTCTATATGCTATCGTTTAGAATATTATTGTGTTAGATTTGAAAATTGATTGTATTGAAATAATTTGATTTCAAGTAATTAACGTTTTACATTATATCATTATCTCTATCTAGAGCGCTACACTCATACTAAATAAAAATTAAGAAACAAATTTTGTTATCAAAAGATCTATTAGTACCATTCAATATATTCACAAACATATTTTAATGGGATTTCAACTGAATATTTCTCATCTGTTCCCTTAAAATATTTTAATTATGAAAATATATATATGTGGTGGTCGCGTTACAGATTAAAATATTTTTATAAGTTTCTTACAGTTCCATAATGTTTAAACCAAAAAAGCATAATATTTACTTCGTCGTCTTTATTCAGATCAGTAAGTTTTTTTTTTTTTTTAATTATTTAACAAATAATAAATAAAAAATTAATTAATAAGGTAATTATTATTATTTTTTTTTTTAAATATTAAAATAATTTTTTATATTAAAATATTTAATGGAATAGATAAGATGTTTTAATTAAAAATTATTTTTAATAAAAATAATTTTGTTTTTACCGTGAAAAAAATAATCAAAGTATAATTAATTTTTGTTTAAAGTTGGTTCTTTTTATGTCGACCGAAAAATAACTTCCCACAAAGAGAAACTAGAAGTTGAATTTAAACGAAAATAATTTGGACGTAATGATACCTTAACGTGGGTTGAAAATCATTAATTAATAGGATAGAACTTTTCTACTTTGTATTTAACGTCAAACAAATTTGCTTCCTGTAATTTACTTAATCTGTCACGTTGTTTGTATATTCTAAAACCTTTTTTCTTTTCATTATAAATCTTAACGTTATTTAAATTTTTTAACTATGTTTAATAAAATATTTTATTAAAAAGTATTAAAGTAAAATAGCTAAAAAGTTTCAAAAAAAAATTTAATAAAAGTAAAAAATTCTTTTAAAAATGAATTAACATAGCCGGTAGATAAACATAAACGAAAATCTTCTTTTAAAATTTAATTTCTTGTTTCTTTTTAAACCGGCGTAAAACAAGTTAGCGTACTCAGTTTTTTGTAGGATAGGTCGATTTGTTAATGTTATTTCTGCAATATTTGTGTTCAACGAAATAGAATATGTAAATTATATTTGAAAATTAAAATAATTTTATTCAGGAATAATACGAGATCCACCGGGTTGGTCTAGTGGTGAACGCGTCTTCCCAAAGCAGCTGATCTGGAAGTCAAGAATTCTAGCGTTCAAGTCCTAGTAAAGTCAGTTATTTTTACACGGATTTGAATTCTAGATCGTAGATACCGGTGTTCTTTGGTGGTTAGTGGGTTTCACTACACATCTCAGGAATGGTCGAACTGAGACTGTACTAGCCTACACTTCATTTACACTCATACGTACATCATCCTCTGAAGTATTATCTGAAAGGTAGTTACAAGAAAGATAGTTACTGGAAGGAAACGTAAATTCTAAACATGAAATTTTATGTAGCATTTTATACTTAAAAAAAAAAAACACAATTCTGTTGTTTTAATTCAAATGAAGGAAAACTGATTACTAATAACAATTCAGAGGTTTATATTTTGTGATTATGAGCTTTATACGCGCATTTATAAGAATTTCTATTAATAAGAACACCATTTAAACTGTTATAAATATATTTGCTGTCTGTTTTGTCGTCATTAAATTTATGGATATAGGTTTTTCTAAGAATCTGCTCTCACATTAATTTCTAGTAACAGATGTAAATTCGTATGCTATGCAGCGTTAATAAGGTCCATTTTTGAGTATTACAGTCAATTTTTGTTATGGTTTAGTTCCATCGTGATTTTATATTATACATTAACATTTGTGTATAATATACACAAATAGGTTTGTATATCTATTGCTTCCTAGCGATAGATAGATTATACAAACTGGTGTGTAATATTTATGAAAAAGGGGAATTTTCGTCAGACTTCAAAAAGGGTGTTATTTTCATGATACCAAAGAAAGCAGGAGCAGAAAAATGTGAAGAATACAGAACAATTAACTTAACTAGCAATACATCAAAAATCATAACTAGAATTCTGTACAGAACAATTGAGAGGAGAATGGAAGAAGTGTTAGGAGAAGAGCAATTTGGTTTCAGGCAAAGTATAGGGACAATGGAAGCAATTTTAGCGCTCAGATTAATAGTAGAAGGAAGATTAAAGCAAAACAAACCAACATACTTGGCATTTATAGACATAGAAAAGACATTCGATAACGTAGACTGGAATAAAATGTTCAGAATTTAAAAAAATTAGGGTTCAAATACAGAGATAGAAGAACAAGTGCTAATATTTACAGGAACCAAACAGCAACAGTATTAATTGAAGTACATAAGAAAGAAGCCGTAATAAGAAAGAGAGTCCGACAAGGATGTTCCCTATCCCCGTTACATTTTAATCTTTACATATAACTTGCAGTTAATGATGTTAAGAACAATTTAGATTCCGAGTAAAGATACTCCGAATTATCTTTTCACTTAAGGGGAAAAGATAAACATGCTACGATTTGATGATATAGTAATTCTAGCTGAGAGTAAAAAGAATTTAGAAAGAACAATAAACGGCAGTGATGAAGTCCTACGCAAGAACTACCGCATGAAAATAAAAAAAGAATAAAACTAAATTAATGAAATATAGTAGAAATAACGAAGATGGTCCACTGAATGTAAAAATAGGAAGAGAAAAGATTATGGAGGTACAAGTATTTTGTTATCTGGGAAGTAGAATTACTCAAGGTGAACGAAGTAAGAGCGATATAAAATGCTGAGTAGCACAGTCAAAACAAGCATTCAGTCAGAAATATAATTTGTTTACATCAAAAATTAATTTAAACGTCAGGTAAAGATTTTTGAAAGTATATGTTTGGAGCGTAGCTGAATATGGAAGTGAAACTTGGACGATCGGAGTACCTGACAAGAAAGGACTAGAAGCTTTTGAAATGTGGTGCTGTAGGACAATGTTAAAAATTAGATGGGTGGATAAAGTGACAAATGAAGAGGTGTTGCGGCAAATAGATGTAGAAAGAAGCATTTGAAAAAATATAGTTAAAAGAAGAGACAGATCCTGGAATAGTCGTTTTAATATTGGAGGGACAGGTAGAAGAAAAAAATTGTGCCGCAGGTAACGTTTGGAATATGTAAAACGAATTGTTAGGGATGTAGGATGTAGGGGATATACCGAAATGAAACAACTAGCACTAGATAGGGAATCTTGGAAAGCTGCATCAAACCAGTCAAATGACTGCAGACAAAAAAATAACATTAAATTATGGATGCATTATATTAGGTTTGTTAATAATATTATATTTAAATTGAATGCAAACATCAATATGATCAGTTACTGAGAGATCAACAACTGCAAATTCTATGAATGGGGTGAAGCTGTTGGCGGAGGAGGACATTGAAAGAATGACAGGCAAACCAAGGTCACTTGGGGGAGCTGAATTATTAAACAAGAGGTAATGGTGGTGGGTGGGAGTGCAGCATATATCGTCGACGTAGAGGCTGATACCAGATATTAAGTCACGGTTCTGTAGGAAGCATGGAGAGTTGAGTTATGAAATAACACAATTTCTCAGTGGTCATTGCACTTTTAACAAATACTTACACCAAATGAAAAGGTGGTCCTCTGATGCCTTCATTTATTGCGGGTAGGTGGACACACACTATTTTCAATTGCAACAGGTAGGACGATGCAAGAGTGGAGGTTAACAAGGCCATCGCTAGGTTGACCAAAGAGAATATTGTAGAGGCCATGCTGAACGGAGAACGGAATTGGGATCAGAGATATGATAGTCTCGATTATGCGACGAAAGTCCGCGGAGGAGGTAGCAGATATTAATTAGTCAAGATATGGACTACACACCAGGATGCTGACCAAGCCGTGAGGTGATCCGGTTATCCTGGTGTATCATGATCAAAAGAAAAAAAAGAAAAAGATTAAAAATTTTGTGAATAGAGGTAACCCACAGCGATAAATTATTTACGCAAGTCAAGATGACGAAATACTTGTAATACGAGTATCATTGTTTATACATTTTTACAGCTAATAAGATGATATGATATCAGAATGTTTTTTAATCACCTAATTGACAACATTGTCGTTAATATTGAAGTCAACCCACAAAAAATCATATCAGTACTTAATTTTTTTGCGACGTTTTAATACTATCTAGTATCAAAATCAACGTTACGACCATGCCGTAGTAAAACTTAGTTAACCCCTCAATTTTGCATTCTGCAGCATTATATTTGAAACCTTCTCCATAACAAAATCATACCTCTTCTTATATTATAATTCAACGAAAACAAAATACTTCAACTACTAACATTTAGTAAGTTTAACAATATCTAAACTTTTGCTTACATTATTAAATGAGGTTTAGTCATGCCAAAATTTAGAAATAACAAAAATACGTCAATTTACATTAAATATTTAAAAATTATGATAAAACACTTAAGATCATTTTCATTATTACAATAAGAATTAAATTTTTATCATTTAAGTAGATAATCCTAGAATCTATTTGTACAATAGAAAAAATGCTGACCACAAAGTTATAATATTTTCCTGACATTGGTTATTTACTCATATAATGAATAAATAATGACACGTGAAAATTTACCTAAGATTTAATCCTAAGTGAAGGGGTAATTTATGATGAAGTTTTATTATAAAATTATCTTAATAGTTTAAAAAAAAGAAAAAACTTTTTTAAATTAAAAAAAAAAAATCGGTATTTTTTCTCCTTCCTTACCTGTAAAATCACCTTCCAAGAAATATCTTTGATTTATTTTTCTATTTAGTATCTTAAATGAAAAAAAAAATACACGGAAACAATAGAAAATTAACTAAGATTTATTTTTTGTTGATGGAGGGGGTGAATTATGCTGAAATTCTTTCGTAATATTAAATAATAATTATTTAAAATTTGTTAAATATTAAAAATTAAAATAAACCAAATAAGTATTAAAATAATTAAGCAATCTTTAAAATCAATAGATATTTTTAAAATTTGGTCGACTCCTCCACCCGCAATATTGCCTCCAAGTATTTTTTTGTCACTCCCCTGGGAAGAAGAAAAAAAATTTAGTTAAAAATATGCAATAAATAAAAAGATAGCTTTTCCCTTTCTGGAAAAGGGAAAATCTTTTGACAGTGGTTTTTTAAATGGTAAGATAAGCATGTACTCATGTACTGAGCTAAATAATTTTGAGAAAATTAACCTCAAAAAATTATCTATCCGACCCCTTGGAGATATTGACCCCAAAAATTTACAAAAATAATATTCTTACATACAAATATCACCGCCATCTTTTGTTTTTTTGGAGTCCCTGGGTCATGAAACTATGAGGAATACAGAAAACTCCAGTTTTTTGACTGAATACATACTTCCTTTCTTGTAGCATTGATCTAGAGTTACGATCCAAGGAGAGTAAGAGACCAGAAAGGATGAAGATGTAAAAATGATTAAATAATTAAAATGTTTATTCGGTCTACTTAACAACTACTCACAGAAAAAACAGAAATAATATACAAAACAAGAACTAATTAGAATTAATAGATATCTTAAAGAGATATCTAATAGATAGTCCAACAAGTAAAAAAGTAACAGGGAATATAAATGTATGAGTTTCCAATAATGTTACTTAAGATAAAAATAGCGATATTAATAATTACAAAAAAATATAAAAAATATTATAACATTTTTTCGCATGTATTGTTTGTCAAATATTATTTTTATTTACTCTTTTCCATTTATTTATTTTGTTATATAGTTTTTTTTTCAGTTATGTTGATATCGATTGTTTAAAATTTTAAACTGTCATCAAGGTGAATTTTATAAACTGTATTTGACCTTAATATTCTTGTCAAAACTAGGAAATTGAATAACAAAATTTTTTTTATAATTTTTTAGATTAAATATTATATCAGCTTTTACTGAAGGACCATCAGAAATGGTTTTTCTTCCATTATCAAGTTTTTTTTAAACCATTTTTTGACGTGAAATGACATTAAAATCAAACCAAAACATACGGGTACCAGAACACAAATTTTTAACGTAACGAGAAGGTTTATATGGTTCTGCCTTAGTAACTCCCTAACTATTAGTCTCGAGACGTAAATGCGATATCATTTTATAACTTACATGGTCCAATACGACTTTGAGTTTACGGATTGTTGGAAAGGGAACACAGTGCAGATTGGCCAAAACTGGCGCTCTCATTCATTTCCATTCAATGTAACTCACAACTTAGACGTGCTAGTAGCGCGGTGATTCGTGTGTTTATGTTTGGAATTTGTCTAGATAGATCGTTTTAAGTAATAAAAATTCAATATGTCAGCCTCAGTCCGCGTAAAAGCCAGCCGGAAATATATATTACGCATATCATTGAAAAGGGAAGGTTATGGGCCATTTACAGGTACCCCAACGTCCGGTGCCGAGCGAGCAAGACCGTTTCGGGAGCGTCGCAAAACTGGCACGGTGCGCTCAATGAACGACGATGACGGCGCGAGCACCTCTACCGCTGCTTATTATGTCTTATGTCTCTTACTTCTTATATTACAGACCGATGTTGAACAAAACTGTAGTCAAATATTAGTCGAAATAAATATAATGTACCAATTAGTGTCAGTTTTATGATAAAATTAGATTTAGTACGCAGTCAATGTCTCGTTTTTATTTCAATCCAGTACACTACTCGCGACTCGCTGACATACAGACCGATCAATTTATCTGTAGAGTTGGCCAAATGAAGAAACTAAAATTTTCCGTTGGAGACTTTCATTTTTATTAAGAAAAAAATACGTTGGTGGCTCTCCAATTTAACTATACAGATAAGTTGGTTTGTCTGAAAGTCGGATGAAATTCATCCAAGGTCAGTAACTTTTCACGTTAAACCAGCAACCATGCACCCTGACACAGCCCCACCCGATTTTTTTAATGATCCTATTAATCGGTTTTCCTATTGCAATCAGAAATAAAAAAAATAATAAAAACGAATATAAAAATTATTTCACCACATCTATTAATGTAAAAAATAAATTATTTTTATGAATGATGTGGAAGTAGAAACCCACGTATATTGGCGGTATTCTCCGCACGTAGCCTGAAAATAGCTTTACATTCTTTTTATTATGCTAAATGCAGTAATTTTCAGTTAAATAATACTTTTAAAATCATTTAATTTTTAATTTTTATTAACATGTACTTAGTGTCATTTTTTTCTCTTCATATAATATTAAAATATTTAAATTAGTTTTATTTAAATGAAACTTCACTGACTCTAAAAAAACCTTAAAAATATTTCCACAAACGATTTGTCAAATTTGATAATTTTTTTTATGTATTTTTGGAAAGTTTCTGGATTAAAAAATCGGAAATAATTATAGCAATTTGACTGCAGCCAGTCAAATTATAGCAATTAATAATAATTTGCCTAGATTCTCAAATGAAACCAATTTTCATTTTAATTACAGTTTTTTATTCAAGTATAACTTTCATTTTGAGTACGTAGAAAATAATTTCTCAATCAGTTTGTTATTAATCTGTAGAAAATGTTTTTGTAATTCCGTTTAATCTGTTTATAAGTATACTCGTCTTGTGTCAATTTTACCTCAAGTATAAAATTTGAAGAAAAGTTTCATAGTCTTCCTACGGCGATTCCAGTCTCTAAATATTTAGCTAATTTGATTATGGAAATAATCTTAGAAGAAATATTGATATAAGAAATAAACCTCAAAATAGATATTTCATTTAACGTACTGATTTAACATGTTATGTTGGCCCAGTGAGACAGGTAAGTAATTATACTAGAAGAATTCAAAAATATTTGTAGCAGTATTAAGTTCACTAAAGAAATGGAAGTCAATAACGAAATTAGATTTTTTATTTAACAATTACACATCAAAGCAAAAAGTTATGCTATATGTGACAAAAAATGATTTTTAAGTATATATACATGGAAAATTGTGAATGAGTGAGTGATAGATAGTGAAAGAATGAGAGAGAGGGTGAGAGATAATGAGAGAGAGAGTGTGTGTGTGTGTGTGTGTTTGTGTGTGTGTGTGAAAGAGGGTGAAACACTGATGATTTTGTGTGTTCGAAACAGATTTTATTAAACATTATTCAAAATAACCTCTGAGGCATTACATTAAAATAGACTATTAATAATTAATTATTTTTATAAATTTATACATAATTTGATTTTTCTTGGAATTACAAAAATGACTATTTTCCCTTTTTTTATATTTAAATATATATTATTTCGTTATCTTTATACCTCATTGACGACCAATTAATTTTTTTTTTTGTTTTCTTATATAAATTTTCATGTTTTTATGATCATTTCATTTTTACTTTTTTTATTCCATCACCAATGAAATACGTATTTGTTAAGTTTTTAACATAAGTGAATTTTATTTTCAATTATTAATAATTTTGAAAAATAAATCAACAGAATGATATAAAGTAGTATAAATAATATAATTTTAAACGGAGTATAAAAAGGTTGAATCGCAGTTTTTTAAATCCGACTAATTTTTTTAAGAATAAACATTGATTCCAAGGCTTCTTTTTTTATTCTCTACTTGATAAATATAAGAAAAAAACAAAAAATAAATTATTCAAGAAAGGTACCAAACCGACCACACTTTTTATTAAGATACTAAAATGTATTATGCTACAGTAAAAAATATTTATAAAAATAAACTTTTATCATTACAAAAATATGTTAAAATCGAATAATAAATCAAAATAAAAGATAATTTATTATTTGCTCGCACTCAAAACTTCAAAGAGAAGTCCTCACCCCAATCATTCGGTCTCAGATATAATGACTTCGTTATCTCCAGGAACTAGGCCTATTTGTTCCAAGGATTCTTGGAAAGAAAATAGAATGCAGTGCTCCTTGGGTGCATTCATCTCTAAAGATTGAATATTTGTCATTTGGAAGATGTAAACGGGACCCAAATTACCGATCTGCTAGGGGCCAATTTAGCGAGGTGTCTAAAGTACAAAGGTTACCCAGACATCTACACAGACAGTTCTGTCTCGGCGGATGGGTGTGTTGTTCAATAATATTCCCTTATAACGAG
Source organism: Lycorma delicatula (assembly GCF_047948215.1). NCBI lineage: Eukaryota > Metazoa > Arthropoda > Insecta > Hemiptera > Fulgoridae > Lycorma > Lycorma delicatula. The sequence goes on along the minus strand of NC_134455.1, from coordinate 357,260,974 downwards.
AATACATAAGTTAGTACCTATTCGTCTGTGTTCTTTCAAGAGCCCTTCGTAAGTTACTCTGCCTTGAGAATTATTGAGACCCGTACGTACTGACGACAGCTTCCTGATAATAACTGACTCTATGAGTGTACTTGACAGATTGAGCTGCAGACAATTTGAACCCATCATTCAAATAATCTATAATACCTTCTCAAGAGTAAACAAGACATTGATAATTGCATGGATCCCGGACTTTTGCGGCATCCTTGGGAACGAACGCGCTGATAAAGCTGCCAAGACAGCGACAAAAAAAAAACCACCGATAGAATTAACATGTAAGAACGACTTCACGAAGATAATCCGTGTCAAACTACGTACTCAATGGAATAAGTTCTGGCTGCTAAGTCCTCCCATGGCCTTACATGGCGTTCGAAAGAACGTCACCGAAAATCCTTTTATCCGAAACAACAGAAGAGACCAAGCATCATAATTCAGCTGAGAATTGGGCACTCAAAGCTAACCAACGCTCATCTATATGACTCTCCTGAATAAAATTGTGAGGCGTGCAATGTAAAATGTTCCGTAAACTACCGTATTTATTCGAGTACCCCCCGCCGCCAAATAAGTCCCGCATCTCGATTTTCCGGACCGAAAATCTAAAAAAAAAAACATCGAGTACATACCGGTATTTTAAAGTGCAGCAGATATGATAAAAAAATACGAAGTACGAAAATATTCAGAAAGTAAAGCATTTAATTCGTTCATTTAAATTAAAATATTAATATTACATTAATAATTAATTACCGTAAGTACTAGTTTAGTTCAGAATCAGTAGACCAGTAAAACGAAAAGAAAGTATCATGTTGAAAAGGATCATTTCAATACAATTTTTTAATATGGGATTTTATTTTTAATTCACTGTCACTGTCAATATCTGTAGAAGAGTTATCGGTAGTCTCCACGTCGCTCAGCCAAAGCTGATCGATCGTCTTCACTACCATCAAGTTCAATAAATATTCCACATTTTTTAAAACTTTTCCTTACTAAATCCGTGGAAATACCTTCCCAAGCATCTTTTATCCAAACACAAATCCGGTTAAAATCAGTGCGTTTGATTCTTCCTGTAGGCGTTAAAAAGAAATTTTCATCAGCCATCCATTTACTGTACAGTTGTTCTAATGCGTATTTGAACGGTTTATTAATGCAGACATCTAATGGTTGCAATAGAGATGTCAATCCGCCTGGAATTATTACTTGGTCTGTCATACTCTTTTTTAAAATGTCTTTCAATTTATCAGTCGTATGCCCCCGATAACTATCCATACTAGCATATCGGTATTTCTTTTATTAAGTAAATCTCCTGATCGCTTTTGCCATACAAACCTGATCCAATCTAAATGTAAGGTTTCGTCCATCCAATCTGATTCCTGTGCTCTGATAATAACCCCATTTACCTGTACGGTAGGAAGAGTTTTTCTTTTAAAAATAATATACGGAGGTAATTTTTATTCGTCAGAAGTAATGCAGAGCATAACACAACACTTTTGTTTTTCATTACCACCAGTGCGAATCGTAACACTTTTTTACCCTTTTTGTTTACGGTTTTGTCAAATGGCATTTCAAAATATACGGGGGTTTGATCAGCGTTTCCTATTTGAGAAGGCAAATAGCCTTTATCTTTTCTAAGATTTATTATGTATTTGTGAAAATGTAATATTTTTTGTTCATAAGTGTCTGGAAGTCGTTGAGAAATAGTCGTCTTTCGTCTTATTGACAAATCATTTCGTGCAAAAAATCGTGTTAACCATCCACGGCTTGCTTTAAAATCAACTTTATTCAATGATTTAGCGATTTCACGAGCATATGATCGACACATTTATGTCGTGACAGCATAACCGCATTTCCTTTTTTCCATAACAAAGTCATACAATTTTTTTTCTATGTCTGTGTATTTTGGTTTTAAGCCACGAAAAGCCCTTTTATTACCAGTGCCTTTCACCAGAAGTTGTTTCTTCTTACGCCAGTCTCGAATGCAGCAAATATTTTATCAAATGCAGCATATTTCATCTACGTCAAATTTTCTTACTGCCGCCCGATTTCCAATTTTTTCAGCCTCTTCTTTAACGCGCAGTTTTTCATTTACTGTAAAAGATCGTAGACGCTGTCCTTTTGTACTCATTTTAATGCTGTAACTAAAATAAATCACCGTATTAAACTTTACAAGATGAACTAAACAGATAAAATGCACATAACCGTCCACATATACAAACAGTACAATGACTATGGCAAATAGACAAGACGACGATGGGTAGCTGATACTGTAACTGTAGTGTCATTAGAACCGGATGCAGCCTATACAGAATGAATCAGTTTTATAAAAATACCGTAACTTCGTTCCTATCAATAATATGAACAGGATGTTAATAATTAAGGATGTATTCTGTATAAGCGGCATCCGGTATTGATAAACGAAAGCCTAATGTAACTATATTATGTGATTCAATTTAGGTACTTCTAAGAAATCGTTTATTTTACATAAATTATCCTGGGTAAAGGCTATGTTTCAAGTAAGCCCCGCCCCCTTATTTTTTCTCTCCAATTCCAAGTAGAAAAGTGCGGGGGGTACTCAAATAAATACGGTACTTACTCATATATTGCCTAATGTTCGGGTCTATTCGACAACAACTAAAACAGGGTTCATATGTGAAGGCTTTACTCAACCGGAAGAAATATATCAAAATCCTGTTGCAATTTCTCTGTGACAGTGGGATGAAGAACTTAATTTAGCAGTTTTTCTTACGTGAGATCCATTACGGAATACTGCGTGTGCAGTGAAAATAGTCTACTGGTGATGTTTCAATATTTTGTTATTCATGTTCCAGTTTGTTATTCAATGTTTGGTATTTATTGCCTAATTATTTATGATCGTTTAGTTTTATTTAACTCGTCAATGACGTTATCTGTTATGTATGTTATAAGCAAAGGATGGAAAAGATAATTTAAAATAGAATTAAACTGAATAATTGAAAATTCTTTAAAAAAATAAAATAGCTGAAGGTTAGGACCAAAAAAAGAAACAGATATAGGAATAGTAAAAAGTAAATTGGATTGAGTAAACATGGTTTTAGAACCGATTTCGTAGCTTTTTTAATTCTAAATTTTCACTAATAAGATTATTACATTCTTTATTTATATTTATGAGTGACCCTGAAAATATCCCAATTTTGATAAGAAAAAATTTATTTTTAGAAAGCTTTAAATAACTTACATTAGAACAATTAATGAAACTATTTCTGGTCAACAAAATTGATAATTCTATCTTTCTTTTATTTCATAATAAATATTTTGTTCTATCTCTCTGGGACAATTTATTTTCCGTATTTATTTGATATTATAACAATCTGATCTTTGATATTATAACTTTTTAATTTATTTTAACACCGATTCACCGTGTAAAAACTTGGTTACCTTATAATTTTTTTTCTATTTAAAGATCGTTGTTCTTTCTTTCGATTCCATAATTTTGTATTCATCTACACAGAATAGCTAAATTATTAATATGAACATGAAAATCAAACAATCAAATATTCATGCATTGTATCAATGCATCATTACGCGATGCATTGAAAGTAAATCTACCTTAACAATTCGCTCTATCTTAAAATCAAAGTAAAAAACCAAGAAAAAAATAATCAGATAATCCTTTCAACAATACGGAATCACTAAACGCTCTCGTAATTTATCTCCCAGCTGCTTACACTACACTGGTCACCGTGAATCCAAATATGCAATAAAATAATGGTGCTCCAGAATCTAGCACTCTACGCGATAAAACTGCCAGCTACCAAGTGTTCAGGATGCTTAGTTTACAGAATTTTGTTCGAAATCGATGATCTTTTACGACAACGTCTGTAAAAAATATCTTCACTAAGTTATCAGTCTGTTACACCCTCTCTTCAAAACCAACAAACTCTCTTCTTATCGATCTGAAAATAATCCTGTCCATCGCAATTACTTATAAAATTTACGATAGGCCCCCTGTGTTTTTTTTCTATTAAAAATAGTAATCTACTACCATATTTATCGTCCTTCTGGAATGAAATAGCCTATGATAACAGCAAATTTTCATTTATTACAAGGCTTAACACCACGTCATGACAAATACAATAACCCTTTCATTTTCCTGTTTTATACTCCGGGAATTACCGTTTAGGTATTCAGAGGAAGAATGAGGATGTTACGTATGAGTTTAAATGAAGTGTAGTCTTGTACAGTCTAAGTTTGACCATTCCTGAGATGTATGGTTAATTGAAACCCAACCACCAAAGAAAATCGGTATCCACGATCTAGTATTCAAATCTGTATAAAAGTAACGGCCTTTAGTAGGACTTGAACGCTGGAACTCCCGACTTCCAAATCAGCTGCTTTGGGAAGACGCGTTCACCCCTACACCCACCCAGTGGGTTAAATATAACAACCCTGCTAACGATATTACAAACTGGAATTTTTTCGTCCCTTAATTCACGAAAAATCTGAAACTAGGGTACTAAATTATGTAAAAGACTTCTAAATACGCAAAAGTAAGTAAAACCTGATGGTATATTTTCATTTAATAAGTATTTTTCACATATAGAATTTATACAATGTAGAACTACCATAAATAGATTAGAGCTTGATTTAACGCAGCTTTAATCTGATGCACGGTTTACATACACAATTTAAAATATTTTTCATTTTATTTAAATGTAATATTTTTTTATTTAATTCAATTATTCTAACTAAAACGCATACCGTATTTCATCTGCGTGGGTGTGGTGGTATTAGCGGCCATTTTAACTATCTTTTTACACTTTAAATATTATTCATTTATTTAAATCTACCGTTCACCTATGACCTTACAACAACATAGCAGACGACTACAGCAGCCCCACGGGTTGATCTAGCGGTAAACTCGTCATCTCAAATCAGCGAATTTCGAAGTCGAGAGTTCTAAGGTTCAAATCCTAGTAAAGGCAGTTACTTTTATAAGGAATTGGATACTAGATCGTAGATACCGGTGTTCTTTGGTGGTTGGGTTTCCCCAACTACACATATCAGGAATGGTCGACCCTCAGGTCGACCATTCCTGTAAAGTCTTGTAAGATCTCAATTTTACAAGACTTCACTTTATTAACATCAAACATATCATCCTCATTCATACTCTGAAGTAATACCTTACGGAGGTTCCGGAAGCTAAACAGAAAGAGAAGACGACTACAACAGCTGTACCTCAGTGTTACACTAGCACTACTTGTAGTGAGAGGGGGTTCTAATGATACAGTATATCTACTTAGCCACTAGTTTATTTAAAGAATTTTTTGGGATGGGGGTGCGATTTTGCAAAAATTTTGTTTTAGAAATATTATTTTTTGTTAATAAATGTTCCTAAAAATATATGCCCTTAATTACACAAAATCTCGAGATACTGAGGGTGACCTTGCTTTACAGCCTCACCCCCTTGACCTTCTAAGTTGAAAATTTTATGGCATTAATGCCACATATATGCTGACCAAATTTGGTCAAAATCGGTCTGGTAATTCTGGACATATAAAGTGATTTAGAATGAGACACCGAACACACACACACGTTCTTACCATCATCCGGAAAATTTCCATTCAGTTTTTGGGTTTCTTAGGTGTCAAAACGTAAAGATCCGTAAACACTTCATGTGACCAAAATGGACCGATTATATTACTTTCTCTTCTAAATCTATAGCTCTGCTATAGCGTTAGACGGGAAAATAAAAGAAATACATTTCTTCCTATAACACACATACATTATTTTAATATCTTACCGTTAAATAATGATACGTAAATTTTATTTCATGACATTAAATTAAATTTAATATATTGTGATAGTTTTGCACAAAAATTAGATTTATTTGCATGACATTACTTAATGTTTATAATATACATCACCATAAAGTTATCTGCCTTGAGGAAGTTCCCTTGCATCTTGCCATCTCTATTTTCGTCTATTCCCCGTTAACCTTTTAAGATCCTGTTAACTATCATTTCCCTTTAGATCGATTATGATGATTATTCAATTTTATCTAAAGAAAACTGTTACCAGAAAATGTTCAAAACACAGAATAATAAGTCTAATAGTCCTTGCCGCCAAAATATTGGTAAGAGTCCTAATTTGAAGATAGGTAAGAATAATGAAAGAGAAGCAGAAAAGGAACAGTCTGAGTTCAGAGATACCATTGGGTTACTATGGATGGATGGAGAAAGATATTTAGAAAGAGGAAGAGGAATGAGTTTGTTTTTCTTACATTTAGAGAAGTCATTTTACAGTCAAATGGAAGAAAATGATGGAGATTGTTAAAGAGAAAAAAGTAAAATGGAAAGGCAGAAGGTTAATTAAAGAATCGTACATTAATCAAATAGCAGCAATTAGTAATTAAAAATATGATTGACTAGGTAATACTTGGTCTAGGTATTAGGCAGGATGCTTCCTCTCATCAACAAAATTCAACATTTACATTGAAGATATGATAAGAAATATTAAAAGATACAATATGAATTTAAAACAAAAATCCGTTTCCACATTCCGGAAGGCGGAGGTAGATTTCATCGGTGTTAAAAAGGGGATAAAAAAAATTTCCACCTTAAAGTTGAGAAAAACTTCAAATGTACTTAATACGACATTGGTTGCATGGGGAAAAAAGGTTCACAGGTTTAGCATACGACAAGCTCCATCTTCTTGCAATTCCAGCAATATTTTGCTCAGTCCCTTGGATTGGTCATATCAAAAATTCTTTCAGACAAAAGTTTTAGGTAATCTTTAGAGAACTATCGATCATTTTAAAACGATTCGATACTGTGCCTATTAAGGAAGGTATGATTTTTTTGTCTACGAAATCCCATTTTTTCCACTCCCTGGACTAGTGGTTAGTGATATCAAAAAACTTTACTTAGATAAGTTTTAGGCCTTTATCCAAAGATTAGTAGGAACTTCAAACGAATTCGATATTTTACTTAGTAGGAAAGTTATAGTGATATTTTTTTTCGAAAAATGACTCCCATTTCTACCTACATGGTCCAATTTTACCCATTAAACTCGAACGAGATTTTGGATCATTATATTTTACGTATAAATCTGAAAGTGATTGGCAGAAAGTTACGGCAGTTATCGTGTTTACAAGAAAGTGAAATATGTAAATATATACATATAAAATTTTGAACTGACGGTGATTTGGGGTCTCGGGGATGTGAAACGTGAAGATTTGTCAAAATTTTCCGGAAGTCGAATCATGGTACCCATTACAATAGGTAGCTTTCTTATGAAATCCACCTATATAGATGAATAAGGTAAGAAGGTATGATAAGATATTAGAAAAAAGAAAAGAAAGAATAAGTGTAGGGAACAAAAAATAGATCATAAGGTTCGGTGATCATATGGTAATTCCAGCTGAGAGAACGCAAAGATTGTTAATAGCCCTAGAGGAAAGAGAGAAAGAGTATAGCATAAAAATAAATGTAGGAATTACCGAAGTTATAAAAAGAAACAACAAAAAGAATTTAGTGTAAGAGCAATGAAGGGTGAATAAAGAAAATAACAAATATTAGGGACAGAGAACTGGAGAACTAGAATTAAAAGGAAGAATAGCGATGCCAAAGAAAGCCTTCAGTAAGAAGAGCACTCTAATAAAAGACTGCACTTTCAGTTAAGAAAGAAAAATGCCAAATGCTATGTAAGGAGTGACATGTGTGGAAATGAAGCATGACCATGAGGAAGTAAGAAAGAGACGGGATTAAAGATTTTAAGATATAAATATGTAGAAGGGATGGAAAAAGCAAAATAGATGAATAAGAGAGGAATATGTAAATAATGAATCGATTAAAGAAGAAAAGCACTAATCCGCAGTTCACAAAAAAAAAAAGTTAGGGATATGGTGTTAGGAGATGGAATTTTTGACACCTGCACGACAAGAGTCACTAGAAGGAGAAAGGAAGGGATGAAGAAGGAGAAGTTAATAGATATGGTGAAGATTGGAAACTACAGGGAACGAAGGAGAATGATTGCAAGAGAATGGATAAAGAGAGTGTAGCGTAATGGACCTGCCGCCAAGCAGAACACCAAATAATAATATATTGTAAGATTACATTTAAATAAATGGAACGATGTATTATTATTATAGATCGAGTGTATTTTGACAGCTATTAACTAGACACTGTTGGTGATAAATTAATGTAATAGCAGTTTAATTTTTATGTAATTTTAAATCAACAGCGTTATCTTTAGTCCTACACAGGATAGGATATGTATTTTTTCTGAATTGAGAATTAAATTTACAAATTTTATAGTTCGTTTCACATATTTGTTTTACGGGTCAAAAAAATATAACGTTATATAGCGGTGTTTAACTTTTATTGTTTAGCTGAAGAGAAAGTTGGTGAATACACGAGGTCATGTCACAAAAAAGTAAATGATGCAGATTTTAGACAATAATAAGATGGAAAATTTAGTTTTTACTAAACTTGGCGAGAGGTAAGAAGTAGACCCTGGAAAATTTATGGTCAGGCCGAAAAAAAACCAAATTGAGTGATCACTAGTCTTTGTGGATTTATAAAACAGAACCTACAGGATTAAGATATATAGTCTTGCTTGGTTATCGGACGATAATAATTAAAATATAATAAGAAATTAATCATCTTTTTAGAAAACTTGCTTTATAACGTTTTGAAAATGCTTTCGGTCTTTCGATTTCCCAGGATATGAAATTTTAACATTTTTCCAGTGGATAATAGAAAATTATCTATATTTTCTAGGTAAATTGAACACATTATAGGAAATAAATATTTAATATTCATATTTTTTTAACGGTAAACAATTTGTGTTAAATATCAATGAATATCGAATTTATTAATCTGCTTATTTTTATTTTCAGTTTCTCTTGTTTTTTATCAGAGATTATCATGTTGTAATATAACATTCATCTTTAGATAATGTTCTGCTGTATCCTAATTAGATCAGAGATTTGAATAATTTAATGGCTAAAAGAATCAGAAAATTTTTATGGTGATATTCTTGAAAGAATTAATCACATCGCAGAATATTAAAGCCAAAATCTCTGTATGCACTTAACGACAAGCATACAAGTGTTTGTTTTATTTATATATTAATACAAACTAATATTATTGTTTTATTAATTAATCCACATGGACATCTTTGTAAATACTGAAACACTGCCTCATAAATTTCTATTTAAAAATGGCAAATCACTTTAAAATTGTTATGGTTTTCATATTCAAAATAAATGTGATAATGATGAGTGGACGGTATAAAGTCATAGTCTGAATTAAATTAGTGTAATTTTTTATGAAAAGTTTTACGAATTAATGAAATTCCATAGTTATTAGTAAATCCTTCGAAACTTCCAGACAGATTACGTTTCACGACATGTTACATCATTTTACTTAACATCATCATTCACTAAAAGCTACGCCTTGTCGATTTAGTCACGTCACTCTCATCTCCGCTTCTCTCTTCAAGTCATTATATAAACCAAGGCTCTCTTCTTTAACATTATTGATGATGGTTGCTCTTGATCTACCCTAAGGTTTTTACCCAAACCTTGCTCTTAAATATATTCTTCAAGAACTGGCCATGTATTACATGTCCTATCAATTTCGCTCTTCTTCTTCGTATAACATTTAGCAAGGACCTGCTCTCACTCACTTCTGCTAACACTTGATCATTTCTTTTCCTATCCACCCAGCTTGTTCTTGTTATTCTATTCCCAATCCACATTTCCTTTGCTTCCAGTCTTTTTCTTTCTGCTTTCCCAAGCGTCTATGTTTCGCCCCCATAAGTTAGAATACTGCAGACATAAGTTTTAGCGAACTGTTTCCTTATTTGCATTAACTGTTTCCGTATTTGCATAGAGATTATCAGTCTGTATATTCTTTTTATCCTGGAAAGCTCTTTTTGCCAGCACTATTCTTCTTTTTACTTCTGTGGCACATTTATAATCACTAGTGACGGTGCTTCCCAAATAACAAAACAGGTTGGGTTGGTGTTACTTTATAAACACAAGGTATATTTTAACGGGTAATCAAAAAAAATGCATACGTACAAAGTTAATAATTTTTGTATGTAATTTTATAATGACCCGTAATAATTTGTAAAAGACTAAGATACCGGCATTTATTAGTCTCTAATACGAGTAATAATGCAATTTGGTGAAAATTTATTTAAATTTTGCTCCTTCATAACAGGTATGTGCGTATAAAGAATGAAATATGAGACAAATACGATACTAATCCTCACAAAGCAAAGCCGATAAAAAACAAACCAACGACAAAACAAATTCATCCTTTCACATCGCAGATTACACTTAAGTTTCACCGCCCCTGCAGATTACTTCAGTAACTAATTAATCAGAATACCGTATTTTCCTAACCATCCCAACCCCGTAGGGGGAAGACACCCACCTTGTGACGTTACCGGTCGCCACACCACCCCCTCCGTTTCGACCCCTGAGGGGCTTTACCGGAGGTCGTCTTTCGACCCTCTAACTGATTACATTTCACAGTCATCAGCCAGGCCTCAGTCGGTATGCCACCGATGTAAATGCCTCGGCAGTCATTTGCATCAGTAAAATACAAATCAAATTTTTCCTCCACATAGCTCTCAAACGGACATCTTTACATCCAACCTAACATTATTCCCCCGAAACCGCAGAAGCGCGGCCCTGCCCCTAGTCCAAATTTTACAGCACCGTTTGTGACTCTGAATTTTCCTAACCAGTCACAAGTACGATTATGTCTGAGCAATCAAAAGGTCACTGCTTCAAACCAATTACAATCGTAAAAGAAACTGACAAATTATTAGGCAGTATATTCCAACCAGTTGTAATCCCTGCTTTTTAACCAACCAAAGGTGTGAAAAACTTACCAGTTAGAATACAAAAAATTTTGACCGATAAAATACGTACCGTTGCTGAATGCTGTTAACACAAAATATCATGTGTTATCACAAAACTTTACATTTTATCAGACACATCCAGGCAACTATTAATTTTGACCAAACACACGGGAAAGAGGATTATTATCACCATTATTTTATCCGATAAATATAAGAAAAATATTTTTCAAACAATTCAAATCCATTTATGATATAATAATTATATATGTACATACAACCCACTTTATACATAAATTGTACTTTTTTTTGCATCTTTTGCTGATCTTTCTAGCACTCTTTACATCTCATAGTAAAACCAGCCAGTTAGCTTTCCTATATTGAATTGTGATTAAGTTTCTGCTCTCATTACTAAATTGTTCACCTAGAAAGCTCATTTTTAAACTTCTCCAGTCTCCTCCATACCACTGATCTTTCTTTTTTTTCTTAGTATACATGTTTTACATTCTGTCTGAATTTATTAAACGTACAATGTCATAAGATACTTTTTAACTGCATTTTGTTACATATTATGGTTTCTTTCTGTTAACATGTGGATTTTTTAAATACAAAATTATTTGAACGTAAGCCATTTTAGACTGAGACAATTTCCATGGAAAAGTTACTACTAATGTTACCTATAATGATGATAAAACAAGTTTTGCAAACAAGTTAAAACATTTTTTTGTTGTAAAGTTTTTTAATTTCTTTCAAAAAATGTTTTCGAAGAATTTAATAAATAAACAGTTTAAATTTCTCACTTCATAAATTCTCTAGTTATAATATAATCACTAAGAAATAATGTAAAATATTTATTATAGGATTCTCTTAGAAATACCGGTAATTATTTCCTATTACTTAAATTACTAAATTAATATTTTGAACAACAGATTAACCTCCCCTTTAGCAGAGCCTAAGATAACCTTGATACGTAAACTGACCCCAAATCCTCTATCACTTTAGAGACGTTTCCTCCAAACTACTTTGAAAACTTCTGCTTCTTTGCTTGCAGTATTTACGATCAAATTATATTCACAACGAAGTATGGATTCAGTTATTCAGATAAATCATTCATTCACCCGTGGGTCCATCGACAACAACAGTGGTGGTTAGAGCAGAAGGTAAGACCTATGCTGACCTTCGATTAGTCAAGAGGCAGTGTCTCCGGTGAGCTCAGGGTTCTCTCTAAACGACATTGGCAGGGGAGAACCTACATCTCCGGGTGCGTGCTGATAGTGGTGCGGCTGAACAACTGAGCAAGGACATCGCCAAAAAGGTAGAGGTTGACACTACGGCTCTAAAGTGAAGAGGCCGCCAGAGGGTCCACGTTGTTGTTAAGGATGTGGACGTACTCACTACGAGGAACGAGTTCCTAAAGGAACTTCGTCAGATTACATGGGAGTCGTTGTCACTAGTTGTATTATACATGCAGCCGGCATTTGGGGAGACGCAACTGGTCACCTTGGCAGTGGCGCCCATCTTGGCGGACAAGCTTCTATCAGATAGGCGAATTCAAATTGGGTGAGTGGCCTGCCGGGTGATGAGGCGCACTTTTGATGACTTATGTTTTCGGTGTTGGAAGCCAGGCCACAGGGTCAAATTGTGTCTTGGACCAGATTCCAGCGGCCACTCCTTTATCTGTGGCGAGCCTGGCCACTTGCAAAAGGACTGTATGCAGGAGCCTCGGTGTCTCACATGCAAATTGCATGACATGCGCCTGGAGGCCGTAGATGTAAGGCGACTTCGTCCACGTCATGAATCTACTGGAGTTTGCACAACAAAGCTGCGGTGTCTGTTGGGAACAGCCCCATCCGGGAGGGGTGGGAGGCTCCAGCGTCCCACCCCCAATGATGGCGTCTGCAAGAGGAACTCCCTTGCAGACGCCATTGGGGGAGAATGTAAGACCGTAGTCCCGGTGGATCCCTCCGGGGATTCTTCATTAGTGGTTAGTCGTCAAGACCGCCGTCCCGGTGGGGGAATCGCTTGGGGTTCCCCCGCTAGAGGCATGGCATGTAACATAAGACCGAATCCCAGCTACCTGGGTTGGACCTAGCACCCTAACAAGTTAGTTTGAGGCGAAGACACCCGTCGGAGCTGAGTTTACGTGATTGTGGATCCGGCTCCGTGGGTCAGGAAGATTACAGACGAAAAAAGATAAAATATTCTAAAAATCCAACTGCTATAGTCAAATCCTTGATTTAAAGACTACAAGTTAGGAAATAAGAACTGTAAAAGTACATTTGGTTTATAGTGAATGGAACACACGATAAAATAATTTACGATTGTTAACTACTCAGATTATTAAGTAAACCCTTACTTCCACTCGAATTAGTGGAAGTCTATACATTTTTACTTCTTTCTTTATTTTATTTACGCCTTTTTTCATCAAAAAATAGTCTTTATAGATTTAAAAAGCAGGCGACTATTCAGAATCCAAGCAGATAAGTTCGAATGTTCCAACTTCGATCCTACTACCTTCATTATAAAGATAGTTATCTGCTTCTTTGGCCTTTTTGTAATTTACGTAACCAAAGTATTTTGCCGACATCTTTCTCACAATAACCCGTAATCCACAAACAATAAGTGGAAATCTACAAAACAGGAAAATGTTTAGAGAGTTTAAATCAAACAAACGCTGTTTCCCCTCTCATATTTATTAACAATATACAATTGTATGGTTTCTCATGTATAAGACTCGTATTGTAAGTTGGTTATATTTAATAAATTTTTACCAATACTAGATATTAAAACCCGTTTGGCTTACGGCAATTATACGTTCTGTTTACCGAATACTGCACAACGTTTTTAGAATTAAATTTCCTAATTGTTGTTTCCATTAAAGAAGTCCTCTTTTTTCAAATGATTTATTTTATTTCTGTTTCCTAACAAAATTGAAACAGTCGAAATCCATTGACTCAAAACTTTCTCGGAAAATTATTCCATTATTAAAAAATATCTAAAAAGAGTCTTTTCTAAATTATTAAGTTAAAAAATGATAAATCATTTAAATTCAACTTACTCATTTCAACTTAATTTGTAAAAAAAAGTATATTTTTTTAATTTTTGTAAATGAATTTTTAATTAAAGATATAAATTTACAATTTTTTATACATTGTCATTATAAATCAAATTTCTGTAGTATTATTTTTGTAGTATTGAATATAAAAAATAAAACTACTTTTAAAGGTGTACTGGCGTAATTTAATACAAATCAATTTCAATATTGGGTTTTCCATGAAATTTTATTAGTTATCAACATCGTAATTTACATGTTAATTTTCGTTAAAAGGTGTAACTATTTTTAATTGGTTTTTAAACAGATTTCATCCGAATTTTGATTAGATTTATGTATAAAAGTGCATTGGAATTAAGACATTAAAAACTAATTATTAAAACCAATGACTCGCAAAAAAGCTCCGCATTCAAAGAGAGGTAATATATTATTAGTATCCACTAAAACAATTTGTTTCTCTTTTTTGAAAAAAATTCAGATTAAGCCAAACCGGGAAAGATAAAATTTTATAAACCTAATAATATCCTAATAATAAATAAATATATATAAACTTTTTTTGATCAGCATTTTGTTTTTATTTGATTGCATGGTGTGCAATACATGCGTGTGCATGAATATTTTTTATTTTTCCTAAAAACACATGTAAGTTTTATATCGACTTACCATACATTTTTCATAGAAATATTTTCTTTTATAGTTTCGCGAATCAATAGTTTCATCATCATCAGGGGATGAAATTATCCACATTTTCTTCCGTCAATCCTACATAAAAAAAACAAACAACTAACATTATCACACCATAATATTATATATTAAAGTATATATGTATTTACATGAAGCAAATTACCGTGTTATCCGATATAAGTTTAGGCCTGAACTGATTATAATTCTATCTATCTTTATTTTTAATTGCCAATCCAGAAAACATGTTATCAGATGCAAAATCTCTTTGTTCATCTATGAGTTTTGAATCGAGCAATTTTTTTTATTTTTATATATTTGTAAACTTTTCACGTATTCATATTATAACCTTTTTAATGTATTTTTTTTATTAACTTTAGTGATTTATCAATTACATTATTTTCATGTCTCATGTTCAATATACTATGTTTGTAATTTGGTTTACTGGCTGTTTCAATCTTATAGCTGCTATATGTTGTTTGTACCTATTTTTAAAAGTTATTATTTGGCAAATATGAAACACTATTCGTAAGTCATTTTGTCACACCAGAATCGTTGTAGTTTTTTTTTTGACCAATATTTGTGTTAATTTTCATTTCTAAATTATTACAAGTTTTATATGCTACTTGTGTACCAACATTTTTTCTGAATAAATTTGTGATTTTATAAGTTTCCATATAATTAACTAGCATATATTTTTGTTCCTTACATTATTATTCCGCAAAATTAATTGTGCATTTTTAATTATACGTAATTGATTATTCATTCACTTTATTTTTATTTTTGCGCATAATTTGTCTACACGATAACCGCTAAACATTGCTACTTGCTTTATGTATTTAAGTTCAAATTCAAAATCTGTACGGCTTATTGATAATTTCAATGCTCTATTTAGTATAGCTCTATAGGCAGATAATTTTTGGCTAATCGAATAATTTGATTTATTATGTATTATTACATCCATCCGCTTTAGTAGGCTTCCTGTAAGTATTGAATTTACATATATATATATATATATATATATATATATATATATCGGAGAGGCGAAGAGATCTGTCAGGGATTCAACGTTTTGTGTTTCACTCACTTTTATTATTACAAGTGGAGAATATATAAGACTATAATAAAGCTCAACCAATAAAAATGAGTAGACAACTCGTACAATGAAACAATTACAAATGATAACTATCACCCATCAATAACTCAGCAGTACACGAATCATAATATAAGATTAATTTAATTTAGAACTCAAACAATACTAAAACAACTTGCGATAGACCGAGGCTCAGGGAAATAACGAATTCGCGATCGCCAGGACGTCTGTTCGATCTGGGTTCCAAAGCAAGACTACCCTTTCTCCATATTCTCAAATAATATACCTACTGCATATTTCCTTTTCCTTATTAATTTTATGATACCCCTATCGTCCTGGGATCCCGACTACGTTGACAACCATGTGCCTACCTAGGCCTAAGCCTACCGCAATAAAACAATTTAAACCTTATTTTACAAAATATTACTAGTAATAGTACATTTCTTAAAACTACTAAAAATACCGATATTCTAAAGAATTCTCATCGTTTTGTCGGAAGATACTCCACTGTACTTTATTCTCCGACATATATATATATATTTACTTTTTTGGGTAATATTAATTTTATTATGTTTGGTTTATCCTTTTTTCCATTTCTGGTTTAATGTTATCGATACAGCTATTTACCAGATTATATAACTCGATAACGAAGATATTAACAGAAAAACGGGTTTCACAATTGTTTCTCTTGTAAAATTTTAAATCGAAATCATATGTCATATGTTCACCTTTGTATTAAAAAAAAAAATGAAATTTGATTCATTATAGTGGATCCAAGATGGCGGACAAAAATTAAAAACTTACTATAATGCAAATTTTTTTTGTATATGTAGAACTCTATTCTTTTCGCCTCCAAATACCTGTCAAATATGCAGTATAAAGCTGTTTCCACAATTAAATATTATATATATATATATATATATATATTGTGTGTGTGTGTGTGTGTGTGTGTGTGTGTGTGTGTATTCTATTTACGATATTATAAGTTACTATATTTTGATTGTCCTATGGGTATCATTTATTTCAAGAAAATCTATTTATTATAGTAATATTTATGGGAGCTTTTACGCACCACGCCTCCCTCTTCCGCAACAGTACAATTCTAATGTCAGATTATCTCTTAGCTTAACATACTCTATAACTACTTACATCATTATCTTAGCTAATTATGTTAATTACATAATAATTCATGTAATTTAAGTTAAATAAAAAAGTGTATGTTTAGAAAAAGATATTTTCAATTCCAATGGAAGCTTAGTACAAGAAATCAATAATAAAGTTCGTTTGATGAAATTGTTTTGTTTTTTTTTACGTTTGCAATGGGTCATTATAAAAGATTAAAAGTTATTACATTAGTAATTGAGTGTAATTATACTATTATGAATACAATGGTGATTTTTTTATTGTACGATACTATAGGAGACGAAAATAAAATGCCGAACTAGAAACAGACGTGACATAGATATTGGTTTAAAAAATAAAACGAAGGATTGATCCAAAATTTAAGCAATTATAGAAAGGAAAATAAAATTTTAAGGAAAACAATTATAGAGTTGTAGGTGATCTATATGCGAACTGTCATCATCATGCGGTATTCTGCCTGTTGGAGGTCTCTACCACCTGTTGACTCTTTCTGTCCCATGCTTTTCTTTTCACCTCGTTATATTATTTTTTCCCCTAATTATATACCCGATCCAGTCTCCTTTTCTCCTTCTGATATTCACCAAAATTTTTCTATCCTCATTTATTCTTTTTAATACTTCTACATTATTCTGTCTACTCATTTTATCTTCTCCATCCTTCTCCAAACCAACATTACAAAAGCCTCGATCTTATCTTTTTCCTTTTTCCCGTGTCCATACCGTACAAAACGTTTTCCTTATTGTACAGAAGTATACTCCAGACATAACATTTTACCAATCTCTTCCTCAGGTTTAGATCCACGTTGCTGCAGTGTAGGTTTTTCTTCCTAAAAAAGGCTTCCTTTGCCAATGTAGTTCTCGTCTTAAACTATTCTTTACTCCTCCGCTCTTTAGTTAGTACTGTCCCGAGGTATTTCTATCTTTGTAATTGTTCAATTTTTCCTTCTGTTATTACATCTATATCTTCCCTCTCATTCACCTTCTTAACTTTTGTTTTCCCAACATTTATTTTCATCTCATATTCCTTCATTCCCACTTCCTATGTTTTTATCATTCATTGTAATGTCTAAATGTCTTTATCTACAAACATCAGATCATCAGAAAGTTTGAACACAATTTATATTTCCTACGTCTATGCATGCTCCTTTCTGGCCATCCAATATTTCTTCCAACATTTTCTCAATATAATGAATAATGTTTGTGATAAGCAGCAGCCTTGCCTCATTCCTCTGCCAAATTATAACCAATTTATGAGATTCTCATTTACTTTTATCACTGATTTTTGCTTCATATACAATTCTTTGAACAGTCTCCTAACTTTCCAATCAACTCTCTTTTCTTTCAGATTCTCAAATAAATTTTCCCACTGTACTCTGTCGAATGACTTTTCCATATTAATAAAAACAGAAGCTCAATCCTCTTCCTCTTTCGAAACATCTTTCTCCAATTATTCTGCTTAGTTCTATAGCATCTCTTGTTCCTTTTTCTTTTCTAAATCCAGATTGCTCTTCCCCAGCATTCTCCTCCAGTTTTATAATCAACCTTCTATACATAACTCTCAGCATTATTTTTGCAGCATATAATATTAAGCTGATATATCTTTGTTCTTCGCATTTTTTGGTTCCAACCTTTTTGGTTATCAGTATCATTATTGTTGTAACAAAATTTTCTGGTCATAAATTTTCTGGTAATTGTATTGTACATTAAGTGTATTTCATCTATTCCTTCTAAACATTTAAAGAGTTCTATTAAAAGTTCATCTACTCCTGTTACTTTCCTGTTATTCATGTCTTTAATAGTTTGTATAATCTCAGATCTCAAAATTGGTGAATCTGTTTCCTATTCCATAATTTTATCTTGCACTATAGCTTTCCATGTTTTCCGTTTCCTTCTCCATACGTGCAAGATCTCTATACACTCTTGTTTCTTTATCTCATTTTCTTTATAAACCTTTTTACCATCTTTCCTCTTAATTTTTCTCATTTTATAAGTAGGATTTCTTCTATTCCATAAGTGTCTTTTTATCTTCTTATACATGTCATATTTCTTTCTCTTTTCTAAATTTTCTATGTCTTTACATCCTCATTTTAGCCATCTTTCTCTAGCTTTAACGTTTTTCTCTTTAAGGTTGTATCCAACCTTGGATAGATTTCTCTGTTGTATTATCCTTTTTATTTTTATGTTTTCTTCTTTCTTCCTTTTTTTGTATCATTTCTTGTGTTACCCAAGGTTTTTTTTCCCGGTGCCTTCACAGAAACTGATTCCTTTCTCTGCAACTTCTCTCATAGATCAATTTATCCTTTACCATCTTTTCCCTGCTGGTTCATTTTTCCTTTTACCTTGAGCGATTTCCTTTGTCAGTATTTCCCACACTTTATCTCTCTCCCTATGCCCTCTAGCTCTCTATATTCTATTTCTTCACATGTGAATTTTAATGCACGATAATGTTAGCACTGTAAATCAGTAAAATATAATTGATAAAACCCAAAATGTGTCAAGTTTACATGAAACTTGAAAAGGCTGAATTTATTCAGATAAATTAGATGAATATGTTATACAAGAATCGATTATAATGTTATTATAACGGTATAGCTGTGTAAGTACTTAACCTATGACAGGTACAAAAAATAGTCAGTGTTTGAGTTGCAGTTGAGTAATAAAAGAATATTTACACAACTTGTATAGAAATTTCTTTGAAAATATACCGGTCTATTGAACGGAATGGTAAAAAGAAATTGATGAATTAGATTCTAAGTTAAATAAAGCAACAGATGATTTTGGCAAATTGAAAGAGGGGACTAACATTTTTAATTAATAATTGTAACAGTAATAGTGCATAAAATTCCTCGAAAAGTTAAATTGATATATAATTTTTTTATTAAAAAGTCAACGAAAATAGAGTAGAAAGAGTTGAGCTTCTCATTGAATTTACTAAAGAAAGCTATTGATGACTGTTATTCATCTTAAAGAAAAAACGAATAATTCTGATGTAAAGTTTATCGCAAACGTAGATAAAGGTTTTTTTTATAAAAAAGGCAAGATTAAGTAAAGATATCGTAGTAAAAAGATATCGGGTAGTCAGAGAATGAGAAAGAAGAGCATATAAATAACAAAATAATAGCGTACTAAGAAAAATAACCCACAATCAAAAAAAAAAATAGGCAGAAAAAATGTATACAGAGTGTTTCTAAAATGTTGGGCTGGCTATATTTTTTCGGATTCTACTTGTAAAACTAAACAAAAAATAACCTTAGGAATAATCCTATGGAAATTTCTCCTTCGTTCTCCCACTGTCCGCCATTTTGTTATTTTTATATAAAATTTGTATATCAAGTTTGAATAGACGAATCACATTAATATTTGGTAAGCGTCTTGGTAATAAAGTTTTAAAATTATAAAAAAAATCAGGACTTAAAATACCTTCGCAAATTACAAAATGGCGGCTACGTTTTTGTTTCAATTCGTTATATCTCTATAAATATTAGTTTTAACAAAATTTATGTTTTTCTTAAAATATTAAGCCTTTTATTTTGAACAAAATGACATTTTATTTTTTTTAAATCGGTTCACAAATAGTCAAATTATGGGAGAAAATTGATGTTGTAATTTTGTGTCATATTTATTAGATCTATTATTGTGAGAAAATTATTACTTAATTTGATACTAATTTATAATACTAGAATTAACAATAATTAAAAACAATTAATAATTTATCGAATTAAACGTAAAATGGAGGACATGAAAACAGTCACATAATTACATCAATTTTCTCCCATAACTCGGTTCTTTGTTAACCAATTTTCATCGGTTACATGAACGGTAACATGTGGTTGTTCTAAACTAAAATGATTCCTCGATGGAGGATAGAAGTCTTCCAGTATTTTTTTGTTTGTGCCAACTATCATATTGTTGATATGGCCTGTATAAAAACTTAAAAGTTAGGTCTTTAAGTTGAACATGTGACTGAAAGTAAATTTTAAACTGCAAGTGTATTCTTCAAGAAAACCTTTTACATCATCTGTTTTTCTCTTTCTGTTGGCATCTTTTTAGATAAAATATTCTCCAAATGAAATAGATTCCAATCGGCTTCATAGTACACAAACAAAAATCATCAAAAAATAGAATAATGATGACACTTTTCTAGTCAAAACCTAAAACGTTAGAAATTTAAATACGAGTAATAGACTAGATAAATTTAAATCATAAATATATAGTATACGATTGCTAATAATGTAGAAATAAGTGAAAAATGAAGTACGATTTTCAATAGCAGGTAATAAATTAATAAAGATAGATTCAATTAAAGAGAATACTACAGAAGGAATAATCGTAAATAAGAAGGAAGGAAGAAAGAAAAGAAGTACTCCACTTTAGGCACCGCATCAAGAAAATTATTCCAGTGAAAATAGATTCAAAAACCAAACCAGAATAAAACCGTAGGTGAGAATGGAAAACTCCTAAGCAGAAGGATTAGTAGAAAGAAAGACTTATGAGAAAAATAGGGGATTTTAAAATATGTTTAAGATAAAGAAAAATTTAATAATAATGGGTAACCGAAATATCGTGGAAGGCAGGGAAGGTAAAATAAGTTATCCCAATCACAATTTAGAAATGAAGGAGTACAATTAAAGTTTAAGAAACTAAGAAAAAGACTGAGAATAAAGAGATTGGACTACAATTGTAACAAACCACCATTGGCACAGATCTAGAAGGGGAGTGAAATATACTTGCCCGTTAAGTGTTATACGTAGAAAGAGTGCCTAGGTGGCTCTACTTTCAGGGCTTTAGGTGTTATCCTTTTGTTAAGGTTGGATCGTGACGTTTATAAGCGTAGGGTACTAAAATTTCTTCGTTACTTCACCTAAATCCGAAGACATTCTATCATCTAACATGATTTGAGCATAGCCAGTTCTTCTAGAACAGTCAACTCAAGGTAAATCTTAGATATATGTAAAAGCATAAGAACACCAGAAGCATGTTAAGGCTTCAGATTAATTTTAAAAGATAGATAGAAAAATTAAGGCTACCTAAGTAACATAGGTTTTATTATATTTTTTTATTAAAAAAAAATTTAACTTTATAGAAAACTGAACGAATTTCAAGAAAAAATTAAATTGAAATAAAGAGAATATATGTTATTTGTAATCTCTTCAACAATTAGATAAGTACTGCAAAAATAAAAATCTGAAAAAGTAAGCTACAGAAAAAATGAAGTGAAAGAGCAATGTATCATGTTTATTTATCATTCTTTCCAACTTCTGAGAATTCGTCATAATCATTCACTACATACATTAATATACCTATAACTAATTTATTGTGTAAAAAAATTGAAAAATATTTGTTAATAATCTTCATATGTTAAAGACAGCAATACTTGGCAAATATCCTTTAAGTTTTATTATTTTTAATAATTAAAGTGACTTACGCTCAAGTTACTATCAGGAAAAAGTATGAATATTCTACCGTAAATGACACTTCACTGGGACAGATTTGAATATTTATTGAACAATCCTACCCTACTAAACGGCATTTATATGTGTGTCTGTGTATTTCCCCTTAGCACCGGAGTATACCGATCACTAGCGGAAAATCCCGATTTGTTAGTACATGTCCCGTGGTGGTCAGGTGTACATTTGTTACGTTATTATATATCGATATACCGTATATAAATCGAAAATTTGGGAAAATTTAGTACTTTTTAACTGGATCCGAATTTTTGGTCGAAAATCGCAAATATCTCAAAAACGGTCGGTCCTAGCGCTCTGAAAAGTTTTTTTGACCCTCATTAACGATACCCCATCCGCTCTCAGGCCACCGTTTGAGAGGGGGCTCGAACTATTGTGGAGGGGGTGCGATGAAGTGCCAATGTAATAACTCGGCAACCGCTCGTCCTATGACAGATTTTTACCATTCAAACGGCGTATGAATCAGCAGGTCGAGCGCTAACTGCACCGATCACTAGCGGAAAATCCGGATTCGTTAGTATCAATTTCTAGAGTTAAGTTTCTAATTTAACTTTCGTTATATCAATTTTCATCATGAAAAAAATATTTTTACACAGGAGGTAATCAATTTTGGACACCTAATAATTCCATTCCGAGAGGCCGCCCGCCAGGGTAACCCGCTTTGAGGACCTAGCTGCCGAGGCACTCCCTGCATCTAGTTGGATAAATAAAGTAATTGGATTTTAGGAATATGTACAGAGTGAACAACATAAAACCGAATCCGTAACGTAACCGCTGCAGAATCGATAGGTTATGTTGGAATGAAATTTTATGAATGATACGGATAAATTAAATAAGAAAAATATAAAATGTAATTTAAATGTTGCATTTATTTACCTTATTGTTACAAAAGATGTTCAAAATGACCACCCTGGACATCGATGCACTTTTGTGCTCGACTGATTATATTGAGTCGTCTGACGCAAAACGTTGTCGTCAATTGAGTGTATTTCTCGTTGAATGTTCACCTTCAGTTTTTCAATATTGTGAGGATTAGATTCATAAACTCTCTCCTTGAAGTATTCCCAAAGAAAAATTACAAATTGACAACTCTGGGAACATGGAAGCCACCGGCTACTGCTGACAGCTTGTTGATTTGTGAATGCTGCTTGCTTTGTAAATGTGCTGCATGAACGCGATTCAGTGAAACATTTGATGTGTGAACCGTTGCTCCGTATTGTTCGAAGAAGCTGTATTCTTTTTCATTATCAATTAATTGCGCATAGAATTCGTCGAAAATTGTGAGGTAGCTTGTGTATTGACAGACCGGTGAACAAATATTGGTCCCACTTTACAATTACCGGAAACGGCACACCAAACACCAATTTTCTCATCGTGAAGTGGACGCTCAATATCTCATCAGAATTCCTCTTCATCCAATATCTGGAGTTCTGATAAATAACGTGCGGGAAAAATGAAACCATGTCTCATCTGACATGAAATACAAAATCGGGTCTATCTGTCCAGCAGCAATGATTTCGAAAAGCCGGTTGCAATAGTCAAGTTGTTTCAATTTGTCTCTCTCCTTCAATTGTGACGCGGTTCGGTTTCAATTTTAATGCATGAAAGATTTTACGACAAGATGTGTATTTAACACCAGATTGTTGGGGTAACTTACGAAGTGATTTTTTTGGACTAGAAGAAATTCTCATTTCAATATCGGCAACGGCCTGTGGAGTCCTAGAGTAAGGTTTCGTATTTCGTTTTGCTTTTGAAACCGAACCCGTTGTACGCCATTTTTTAACTAAATTGTGAATCCCTCTTCGCTGGGATACAGGCATTCGGAAATTTTTTTACGAATACTTGACGTGATTCTTCAAACGATCCAGAACGAATATAGGCTATCCTGTCCTAGATTTAATAAGGCATTTTACACAAACACAACTACACTCGCAATACTGCACTGCAACAAAACGTATAATTTACTGACGCGTAACCACCTGACAAACGGCAGCAACAATCAGAAGTAACATATACATCCACTAGTCGCGCTAGTTATGCGAGAGTCTTTCATTAATAGTGTTGGGTAACTGTTTCATTATGGGTTCGGTTTTACGTTGCTCACTCTTTACCTCGCAATTTAAATATATGTCACTTTTAAATCTGTTAACAAATACATTATTTTACACAAATTATTGACAAATAAAAATTGTGAATAATTAGCTATAGACTTTTGAATACAAAATAGCTAAGTATAATCATCTTCTTGATTTGAATATCATTCTACGTTTGTTTTACTTCGGTATTTATAATAACATATAAATTATTAAATGTTGTAGGGTATCGACCACCAAAAGTAGGTCAAATAGAGTTTATTATAGAACAGTTCTCTCAGTTCAGTACATTAAACAATAATTTTATAGATTTTACACCAGTTTAAAAACTTCTGACAATCAATTCTGTTCATTATTTAAAATAAAAAATAATAAAACACAGAAATTTATTAAAACAAATGAATCAGTATTTCAAACCTGTACTAATAAAACCCTTTATAAATTGTCAAGGTTGTAAATTGTCAAAGAATAATCATAAGAATTATATTATGTCTGTAAATGTAATATGTATTATTCGTCGTTTAATAAATGAAATCGGGCCAGTAAGAGTTTTGTAACATTTTTTCTTCTTATTATATGAAAAGCTTAAACATTTTTTGTTATCTATTATTGTATATCTATTGTCTATTACATATATTTAACATGTATTTTTTTTTAAGAAAAGTTTTTGATTAATAACAGATTTTGATAATAGAAATGTAGTGTCTTAACCTTTTTTGATTTCAATATCGTTTTTTAAAAAACAGTTTTATTTATATTACAGAAATATTTGTTTTTTGAGCGGAAGAAATGATATCATCGAGACTCTTACCGTACGGTTTACAATTTCATTGTAATTTTTTTGGATATCACTGCGTTTTGTTAGATTTTTTTTGTTTTATTTTTTTTTTAATTACTGATTGTTATCTTACTTATTTATTATTAAAAACTATTGCCATTCTAAAACAAACAAATTGAATTTCCCGGCGAATTTTTTTTTTTTTTTTGATGATAGTCATATCACTTCATACCATAATTTTCATTTTTTAATAAAACTAGTATAATGAACTTTACAAATCTAAGAACGAAGATCCGCGATGTAATATTACACTTATTACTTTATAGGTATCGATTAAATTCGATACTTACCAACAGAATTATTTCTGTTTTATTTATTCCTTTTTTAATAAAACTATTATAATCTCTTGTAAACGAATATTTTTTTTTTTTTTTAAGAATTGGTGGGAATTAAAATAATTGTTTCATCTTCAGTACTAGCATTTACAAAAGAGCATTTATTATTAAAACATGCTATAGTATATTTTCTTTTAAATTTTATTACTTCAAATACATTATCAAGTTTTTTTTACGCTACCAAATACTATCAAGTACTGCTATCTAGCGGCGTGATTCGTAAAGGTACATTAAAAAAAATGAATAAAATGACATATTCGAGTCCCGCGGTTCATCAAATGGAAAAAGAAACGTTGTCTAACAAAATAAAATATTTTTTTAAAGTATTCTTTATTACAAATCTAATTGTACTGAAATATAATATTTTCATGCTTATTTTACTTTTTCCCCGTTTTCATTTCACTGCTATATTAGGTCATGTTTATATCTGTAAACGTAGTTCATTGACTTCGTCGCTTCTTACCTTATATATATATATATATATATATATATATATATATACATATTTATACAGCCTATGACGTTCTCCGCAACGTAAGGATTTCATACGGGGTCATACATGTAAATCGGTTCACCCATTGAACTGCTAGTGTGAACATACATACGTACACCCTAAATACATTACATTCGTTTTTGGGCAGTCGTCTCCTACTACTCTGCTTAAAGTTGTTAAATTAACCTTAGGTAAATGGTCCCTTGATTAATTAATTCTGGTTTAGAAAGGAAAAAGTCACAGTATTTCAGAAGTAATTTTTCTCAAACATCGTGTAGCGTTTTGAAATGGTAATCTTTATCACCCATCAACCGAAAATGGGTTGAAATAACAATATTCAAATTTAATTTTTTGGGTCTATAAATCCATACTTTATTAAACTTCTTTCCAAGTTTTCAGTCATTTAACAGTTGATATTCTGTCCCTTTTTGCTATGTGGTAGTCATTTTATTTATATCAACAACATACCAACTGTAATTCAACCTTACCACTGATTCTCTACTCTATATCGTTAGTCATTATTTTATGTTTTATAAATTCTAAACTTTGCTTCCATAGTTTTTACACTCAATAATCCCTTTAATTACGAAATTAACGTAAATTGGATATTTAAATGTTTGTTAGGAAAATAGTTCACTTTTCTTTGCAAAATTCAGTCACAAACCTTCTCCACTCTTACGTCTTCATACTCTTAATAATTTAATTAAGATGTAATTTGATTTTTTTTTTCTTTTTAAAGCTAAAAATGTAAAAGACACAGTTATAAGCAATGAAAACATACATACGAAAAGTATGGTAGTAGCTAAAAGGGATTTAAAGATTAGAACTTTACTAAAAATATTTATGTTGTTGGAGTACTTTTAAAAATGAAACATGGAAGAGAAATCAGAGATTAGGAAATAAAAAACTGGAATTTTTTATATATGATATGATAGGAAAATTTGAAATTAGTGGATTGAAAGAGTACAGATTAGCAATATACCAACTGCACTTTATCAGTCTACCAATTCCAGAATCCTCCTATCACATCAAATTTCAAAAACTCATATTTTTTAAATCTCTGATTTTTCTATCCGTGTTTCAAATTCAAAAGTGTTGTATCCACATAAATATTTTCAGAAAACTTTCTAATCATTCAACCCGTTTTATCTACTACTAGACTTTTCTTATATAACATTTTTCCTTGCTTGTACCTGAGTGCTTTAGATCTAACTTTAAAAAGAAAAACAGTAAAATTATATTACTAATTAGTACACACTTTGCAATTTTACTTCCGAAATTCTGTAACTTTTAATGTATTATGATAACTTTTAGTATTTAATTTCTCATTATCATCATTTCTTATTAATTATTATAGCTTATGATTTACTCATTCTTATTTTCGAAATAAATACCTCTTCTAGAATATATTTTCATTAGAATTTCATGAAATTTTTTAATAAAAATCCATTTTCATTAAAGTTACCCAAATATTACGATGTAATTGTGAAAAGTATTTTATATGAAGCAATTCATTTTTAATTTATGATTCTATTTATGTATAATTCGCTAAACTAACTACTGTTATGTAAAAAAAAATGATAAGCAAAAGCTAGTTATATTAATAAATGCGTATTTTTTTTATCTACGTAACTGATTACCGATTTCAAAAAAAAAAATGTTGAAAATGCTTGACTTGAAGAAATCTATAAATAATCTTTAATCGAATTACTAAAAATTCATTAAATCTACTTTTAAATTGATACTGAGGTATATAAGAAAGGGAAAGAATAAAACCTTTTCTAACTTGGTACTAAGATATCAGATATTATACAGAATGGTTTTAAAATACATAACGGTATTTCGATAGTTAATATAAGTTATTATAAGCAAAATATTCCTATAAACGTTGATCTGGAAATACAATATTTTTGAATTACGTCTATAAAGGAACTATCGACAATTAAGAAATACTATAAACAGGAAGTGCAAACTTGCGAAAGAAGAGTGGATTAAAGAAAGTGTTCAGAAGTGGAAATTGCAATGAAGATTGGTAAAATAGACGAAGCATACAGGATAGTTAAGGAAAATTTTGGGGTACATAAATTAAAATCTAATAATGTGTTGAACAAAGATGGTACACCGATTTATAATACGAAAGGTAAAGTCGATAGGTGGGTGGAATAAATTGAAGTATTATACGGAGGAAATGAATTAGAAAATGGTGTTATAGAGGAAGAAGAGGAAGTTGAAGAGGATGAAATGGGAGAAACATTACTGAAATCTGAATTTAAGAGAGCATTAAAAGATTTGAATGGCAGAAAGGCTCCTGGAATAGACGGAATACCTGTAGAATTACTACGGAGTGCAGGTGAGGAAGCGATTGATAGATTATACAAACTGGTGTGTAATGTTTACGAAAAAGGAGATGTTCTGTCAGACTTCAAAAAGAGTGTTATAGTCATGATACCAAAGAAAGCAGGAGACGATAAATATGAAGAATATAGAATAATTAGGTTAACTAGCCATGCATAAAAAATCTTAACTAGAATTCTATACAGCATAGTTGAGAGGAAAGTGTCAGAAGAACAATTTGGTTTCAAATAAAGTACAGGGAGAAGGGAAGCAATTTTAGGCCTCAGAATAATAGTAGAAGGAAGATTAAAGAAAAAAACAAACCAACATACTTGGTATTTATAGACCTAGAAAAGGCATTCGATAACGTAGACTGGAATAAAATGTTCAGCATTTTAAAAATATTAGGGTTGAAATACAGAGATTGAAGAAGGATTGGTAACATTTACAGGTACCAAACAGCAACAGTAACAATTGAAGAACATAAGAAAGAAGCCGTAATAAGAAAGGGAGTCCGACAAGGATGTTCCCTATCCCCGTTACCTTTTAATCATTAAATGGAACTAGCAGTTAATGATGTTAAAGAACAATTTAGATTCGGAGTTACAGTACAAGGGGAAAAGATAAAGATGATGAAGCTGAGAGTAAAAAGGATTTAGAAGAAACAAGGAATGGCATGGATGAAGTCCTACGCAAGAACTATTGCATGAAGATAAACAAGAACAAAACGAAAGTAATGAAATATAGTAGAAATAACAATGATGGACCACTGAATGTGAAAATAGCAGGAGAAAAGATTGTGGAGGTAGAAGAATTTTGTTATCTGGGAAGTAGATTAATTAAGTAGACAATTACCTTCCTCCCGCAAGCGAACCAAAGGAAAAAAAGATGTGATATATCATCATTAAAAGCGATCAACACTTTGTTTTGCTGTATGAAGATAGTATTTTTTTTTTAAAGACTTAAGTAATGATTTGAGTAATTATAACCATTTAAGTTATTAAAATTAGATGTAGGAAGGCTTTTTGTGTGAAATCTTCGGTGTTAGAGAAAATCGCGAGGATCGAGCTTCTGTGAATTGATTAATTTGATACTTGAGGGTTGTAAGGTATGGTAGATAGGTGGTCGTTGTTGGAAAAGGCCATACTAGGGGGATAATAGGTTGTGTAAATACACTGATTGAAATGTCTGCCGAGATATTTGTATCGGTGGCATTCTGACAGAGAGCAAACTAATAACTGTGTTGTGTTATCAAGTTTAGAGGGTCTAAAAGACGACCTCCGGTAAAGTCCATCATGGCTTGAAACGGAGAGAGGTGGTGTGGTAACCGGGATCGTCACAAGGCGGGTCTTCCCCTATAGAAGTCAGGAGATGAAATATGAAAAAAAACTACTGAAAATTTGAATCTGAATAGATTAATATGAATAATATTCACAAACAAATAAAAGTTTAAAAAATTCGAATTTAATTTTTTTTTTTAAATCCGAAGTGAATATTTAATTATAGTTATAATCAAATCAGAGAGTTGATAATATTATGTAACAATGGAGATAATATCAAATTATGTATCATCCTAACTGTAGTCTAATGATAGTCTAAATTATTCAGCTACTCCTTGATCTAGTTTAAGAAAGAAATTCTCTTTTTTTAAATTTTATAAGATTCATTATTATATACGTCAGTAATCATTCTTTCTTGCTTTAAAGTAGCTACTGTTCAGTCATTTCTCTTGCGAAAGTTCCCATAAAAGTGGGATTCAAAAGTGATAAATTTTTTGATGTTTTTTATAGTGATCTACCACTTGTCGCTCGTTAAGTACCAAAACCGTGTACACAGTTTGCAGGAAGATTTGAGGCGTTGAAATAATATAATAATGGAGACAAGATCTAACTTTGCAGCTGTTTATCTAAATCCTGTTTGTCTTCTAAATAACTACCTACTTGTTGTGCTAAGAAGATCATGTCCTGGTAGAAAGGAGTAGAAATAAAATTTTATTTTACATAATAAAATTAACAGTAAAGGTTTACTTTATCGAATTACCACTCTATTCAAAGAAAACTGTACCCTTGTAGTTATTTAACTTTTACATCAACGACTCAGATGTATTGTAGCTGTTAAATCTTTTTAACTTTATTTAAAAATCAAGTTGGTTGTGAGAATTAATTTGAGGTTAAAATAAAGTACTGTAATCCAGAGAGATAAAGTTTTCAGAGTAGTTCAGAGGAAACATTTGATAAACTGATTGGTCTCTAAGGTGATAAAAAGTTTAGAGGTTTGATTGGAGTGCGTATCTTAAACAGCTTCACTGAATAAGGTAGAATTTTGTTCTAAATATTGAATCAAACGTTTTTCCTGCAAGAAAAAATGAATGCAGATTTAAAATAAAATTTTTCTCAACTTGAAAAAGAAGACCTTTCATACAGTCTCTTAACTTTTACCTAGTCACTTCCAAGAAACATTCACCCATATAATACTTGTTTTCTAAACCTAAAACAAATTAAATCGATGCAACTGACAGTTTCAGAATAATATGGATGTAAATTGATGAAAAGTTATTACTTATTGTACGATGTCTAAGGGTAAAGTATTGCAAAAGATCAAAGAGGTTTTGGAATTACTTAAAAAGATAATTGAATAGTTAGAGGTAAATCTCACATTATAAGTATATATTTTTTTACAAAGATTATTAAATTGAAGTCAGAATTTAATCTTTAATTAATTATTGTTACTTTTTTATTCTTTACATTTTACAAAAGTTTTAGATAAGTTATAGTTACATCAATTTTTTTTAAATGTTTCTCTCTGTAGTAAAAATAACTTATAAGCTCGTAACCATGTAATTCAACTTCACCTGCACCTTCATTAATAAAATGGTAAAGATTTTATCCTCCCCCTTCTTAGAATTAAAAAATATTTTTTTTACCTACCATAGTTTACCGTTTTTTTTTTTTTTTTTTTGTTTTTTTATTTAAAGAATAAAATTATTATTAAAAAACAAAAAACCCGACTACTATTTTCATTCATCATCCTAGAATAAATAATTATGAAAAATGAAGAAAAAATAAACAGGATTCCCTTTCGTTTCGTACTGACTGTTTTTCAGGATACATCCTGAACCACGTATGGGATGACACCCGCCTTGTGACGATTCCGATCGCCAAACCACTCCCTCCATTCCATTACCGCAGGTTCGTTTTCCATTACTCCCAATTACCGGAGGTTGAAATCCATTTCCCCTATTACCGGAGGACGTCGTTTAAACCCTTTAAACTTGATAAAACAACACAATAATCGATTTGGCCTCTGTTAGGATGCCACTGATGCAAATGCCTCCATAGATATTTCCATCAGTGTATTTACACAAATTACTATCGCATTCGTATGGCCTCTTTCAACCACCACCAGCTACCAAAACCTACAACGCAATAATTGAGGGGAATTAACCGATTCGCAGAAGCACGATCCCTGCGCCTTTCTCTAACACCGAAGTTTTAACAGTTTCACGCAAAAACTCTTCCTAGATTTAACTTCGATTAGACTATGTACTCAGTTCATTACTTGGTTGAGTCTTGAAACACCAAAAATATTACACTCATACCAACAAAACAAGCGTTAATTGCAAAAACGACAATTTTGTATCCTACAAGTGAATTTATTCAGTCATCTTGATTTATTTAAAAATCAAAAAATATTCAAAAATTTAATAAGTCTCTAATGAAAACATACCCTACCTCTCTACATTCCGGTCCGCTTTCGGGAGTGAGGTCAATGCCTACACCCTCCCACACCACAGCTCCATCACAGAGTTCTTCACGCATCCATCTCATCCTAAAAGCGAATATCTAATATAACCGGAGCTCGATGCCAAAATTCTACTTTTTATGTTATGTTGGGTGCCTGTTGGTTTTAACTTAGTATAGGCCGTTAAAGTTACTATCTAATATAGCCTACATCTGTGTATATGAGATGATGATAGTAAAAAGAGTTCCTTTTTTATAATTTTATGGCATACCAACATTCATTAAAAGCTGAAAATAGAGAATTTTTCCCCTCCAATGTAGCGCATTCACCAGTTGGTTAAGATAATCTAAGATAACCTTATATTACTTCCAGTTACTACCTGTAACTATTACTACCAAAACAGCTGTTTGCAATTGGTTAGATCCGAATAAGAGATTAGCCTCTGAGGTTATTAAAGCGTTGAAATTCAAAGGTTATATTTATCGATAAGCCTGAAGGAGTTACTGCCTCATTCTTTAAGGATGAAGTAATGAAAATGTGGAGGCTAGAACGAAGAGGTTAGGAATTATCAGCGAGCGGGATAACCCGAAGGGTGTAAGGATTGTAACGAAAGACAGTGAGGCGGAGTGTGGACTAAGAAGCAAGGAGACTATAAACAAATATGGAGGACTTTACCACTTTGTTCAAAGTGGTGTTTCGTGCCGGACGTAGAGGCAGCAATGACAAGCTTTCGCGTACAATGTTTTTTGGAAAAGGGTAGTTTGTTTATTGATTGCCAGTCACGTAAAACAAAGAATTATTTAAATGTCAGCAGGGGTTTCCGATGTCTTCGGTTAGGCCACGTGGCAAAATCGTGTAAAGAAAAAGAGTTTTTTTCCCACTGTGGCAAAGAGGGACACTATTTTAAAGACTGTCAGGTTAAAATGGATGGAGCCCTCCTACCTGCGCAAACTGTCTCCGTGCTCGAAAGCCGGCAAATCGTGATTGTAAATCAGAAGAATGTCCCACGTACGCTGGTACACGAGACCTTTTATGTGGTAAGATTGATATTCAGGGCTATTATAGGATTGGTGTTATTGTATTTTGCTTTTTTTAGGATTTTCAGCTTTAGCTCATTGTTCTTCTGTTTTTTTGTTTTTAGTTATTGTGCCGGTTTTTGATTTGAATTTGTTTTTTTTTATTTGTTTGGTTTTATTTTTATGTATAATGATTTATTTTATTAGTTTCAGACTTTGATATCTTTTTTTTGTTAGGTCTGTTCGGTTTTGTTTCAGTTTTGGTTTTAGTTTTAGTTACATATTCTCCTGATTGTTGTGATTTAACGATAATGTTCGGTTTGGTATTGTATTATATGTTTTCAACTAGTGTTTAATTTTGTTAGAGTTTAAACACATCAGAGAAGTAGGAATTGGTTTTCTTATACGTTTTGATAAGTTTGTTTTATACTGGTTAGTTTCAGATCTGTTTTAGATTTATTTTAGGTTGTTGTTTCACTGTGTTATTATTGGCTTAGTTTTTATTTGTATGTTTCGTGTTTTGGTTTATGTTTATGTTAGTGTCTGACTGTTTGCTTAGATTAGATTGTTATTATGTGTTGTTGTCTGTTTTACGTTTTGTGTTTAATAGGTTTTTGTTCTCAGATTAGCGATTAGAGTTTGTGTGTTTACTTTAGCGATTCGTTAGGTTTGTTTTATAAATTAGTTTTAATTACTTTTAGTTGTTATTTACTTATTAGTTTTAGTTTTTTTATGTGTATTTTAGGTATTTATCAAGATGGTTTATTTTACTGATTACCTTTAGCCTAGTTTTTTGTGTTTTTGTTTGAGTTAGGTATTTGCGATTTGTGGAAGTTTTGATTACAACTTTATATTTGTTGTTTATTGTTTGTTTTATGTTTTCAGTTTTTGAAATAATTATTGCACGCAAAACAGGCTGTTTTTCGTATTGGGCTCACTCTAGCTTGGTTAGGATTGAGGTCAGCTCAATCGGATGGTCTCGTTTAGGACAGATCATCGTTGCTTGGATCCACGTTAGGCGTGGTTCACCGATGGGAATGTCGCTTGTGGCATTCGCATAGGTGAAATCTTTATGTGTTGAGGCTTTTGAAGATGACCTCCGGTAAAGGGCTAGGCACGGAGGGAGTGTCGTGACGGCCGGATCCATCATATGACAGGTGTCTTCCCTCAGACGGGTGAAGCTACAGAAGGGAACAAACATACATAACACATTACTACTCCTATGTACGTAGTCGGGGAAAAATAAACAAAATTGATCAATAAAATACAGCACTTTAAAAAGGGAGTTGAAATAAATTAAAAAGGGCTAAATAACAAAACAAAAAAAACATATATTTATTTTAATTTTTAAATGTTTTTTTAACCTTGTAGACGATATATATATATATATATATTAGTATTCCATTAAAAAACGAAGAAACTTTCAGAAAATGATCTACTGGGAAAAATAATGAAAAAGGTTCAGATAAATATAGTCTGAAAACGCTTTGATTTCGAGTTACGGCTAGCGAAAGATTTCACCCGCATTTCTGCTCTTCTAATAAAATGAAGCCCTACTGCAATTTTTGGGACTTAAATTAACGAGAAAAGTTGGTGGTATCTTACGTAATTTTGACTGGAAATAGGATAAAATAGGTCCAACAACTGTAACTCCTATAGTTTTTAAGATATCCGACGTAAAACACAAAATTTGGTACCGAAAGCCTAGTTTTTTTTAGGCTCGCACTGCAATAGCTTTGTTAAATGATTAATAAGTGCGAAATATTTAGTAAAAAAACTTGTAGAGAAACAAATTCTAAGAAGATAAATGTAAATACAGCTAATAAAAAGTAAATAAAAACTTTAAAAACAGTACGTGTAGAATGTTTTCACTTCATAAATGACTATTTTTAGAATTGATCGTAAATATATCTTCATTAGTAAATAGAATAGAATTGACCTTATCAGCGTTATCTAGAATTCAATGACGCAAATTTAACTACTGGGAGTAATCTGTTGGCTGCAAATTTTTAACCTTCTGCAGGAAGAAAGGATAAAGATTTTCTATCCGTAAGACAATGTACGCGCTTCAATTTTTTTTTTTTTAAACCAGTGTGACATGAAATTCGCCTTGTAGTAGTGCGTGGGCTAAGCTGAATATGCTGAATTACACGATTTTTATCGTTAACAAATTGATTTACTTGGCGTTCAACAGAAAATGAACACATTGGAAATGACCCTTTCGCTTGTAAATGCTGATACACCGAAGAATGTTTATTAGGTACAAAGGAATAATACGATTATCATTTGTTTGCTGTTTTGCTTCAATAAAAACCCGATTTTTAAAAGTTTTAATTAACTTACATTAATCTTCTCAGAATTAAATTCTCTACAAATTTTGTTACGAAATCTTCCGCATTTATTAGTCATTTAACAAAGCTATTTTAGTACAAGTCTAAAAAAACTTATTCCGATAGCGAATTTTGTGTTTTATGTCGGATATCTTAAAAACTACTGAAGTTACAGTTCTGGGACCTATTTTATCCTACTTCCTGTTCAAATTACATAAGAAACCACCATCTTTACTCCTTAATTTGAGTACCAAAAATTACAATAGAGCTTCTTTTTATTAGAAGCCGTAACTCGAAAACAGAGCATTTCGGAACCTATGTTTAAATTAATTTTTTTTATTATTTTCACCAGTAGAACATATCCTGAAAGTTTCTCCGAGGAACACTGTGTATACATACATATATATATATATATATATGTCGGAGAATAAAGTACAGTGGAGTATCTTCCGACAAAACGATGAGAATATTCTTTAGAATATCGGTATTTTTAGTAGTTTTAAGAAATGTACTATTACTTGTAATATTTTGTAAAATAAGGTTTAAATTGTTTTATTGCGGTAGGCTTAGGCCTAGGTAGGCACATGGTTGTCAACGTAGTCGGGATCCCAGGACGATAGGGGTATCATAAAATTAATAAGGAAAAGGAAATATGCAGTAGGTATATTATTTGAGAATATGGAGAAAGGGTAGTCTTGCTTTGGAGCCCAGATCGAGCGGACGTCCTGGTGGTCGCGAATTCGTTATTTCCCTGAGCCTCGGTCTATCGCAAGTTGTTTTAGTATTGTTTGAGTTCTAAATTAAATTAATCTTATATTATGATTCGTGTACTGCTGTGTTATTGATGGGTGATAGTTATCATTTGTAATTGTTTCATTGTACGAGTTGTCTACTCATTTTTATTGGTTGAGCTTTATTATAGTCTTATATATTCTCCACTTGTAATAGTAAAGATGAGTGAAACACAAAACATTGAATCCCTGACAAATCTCCTCGCCTCTCCGATATCAGAAGTGGGATCGTCTCCATCTGGTCCATCACCTGATCAGAGGAATACATTGTTTGAGTTTATGAAGTGTTGTATGCAAAAGCCATTATCGACAAAGAAAAGTGTTGCGTTACCACGATTTAATCCAGAGAGTGCGGGATCGGATTCTGTTGCTTGGTGCTCTGCAGCAGAACTGTGTCTATTAGAAAATCCTCTTCATCGCGCAATGTGACGTGTTTCAAATGTGGGGTAGCTGGTCATATTG
Source organism: Lycorma delicatula (assembly GCF_047948215.1). NCBI lineage: Eukaryota > Metazoa > Arthropoda > Insecta > Hemiptera > Fulgoridae > Lycorma > Lycorma delicatula. The sequence continues at coordinate 357,224,221 of NC_134455.1, read as the reverse complement.
CGCCAAACTGTACGGCTCCAGGTAGCAGCCGTAGCGGTCCAGGGAACAACAAGGAGAATGGTAGCGTCGAACGCCGTGTGAATCTTTGCACAGTTGCAGCTCCTACTGGTATTCTAAACCATCTTGGTGAGTCGTTTCCATATTGTTTTGATTCAGGAGCGGAATGCTCATTAATAAAGGAATCGATAGCGATTAAGTTTTCTGGACGTAGAATTAATGAATTAATAATTTTGAAAGGCATCGGAAATTTTGTAGTAAATTGTAGCATGCAAATTTTATCTATTGTAATTATGGATTTGTTTACATTAGAGATTCTTTTTCACGTTGTCCCAGATGAATATTTGAGTTATAATATTTTAATTGGTCGAGAAATTTTGAGCTTGGGTTTTGAAGTAAATATTTCTCAAAATAATTTTAAAATCTGTAAATCTAAAGTAGTAAATGAATGTAGTAAATTCGAAATTATAAATTTTGATAATTGCAGATACGATAGAAGAAGCGTTTGAAAGACTTCGAGTGGTATTAAAAATTCTTATAGATGCGGGATTCTCATTTAATTTTTCAAAATGTTCTTTTTTCAAAACATCTGTTTCATACCTTGGGTACGAGATTCAAGAAGGACAAGTTCGTCCCAACCCTCGTAAAATAAACTCTTTAACAATGGTACCCGCTCCAAGGACCGCTACTCAGCTTAGACAATTTATTGGCCTTGCATCTTATTTCCGACGGTTTGTCCCTAAGTTTTCACAAATCATGAAACCATTATATGCTCTTACCTCAGGTAAAAAATATATTGAGTGGACTGAGACACATGAAAACGCCCGACAAAAAGTAATTCATACTTTGACCAACGAACCCGTCTTAATTATCTTTGACCCGGATTATCCTATAGAACTGCATACCTATGCTAGTTCCGATGGTTACGGAGCAATACTCATGCATAAAGTAGACGGTAAAAATAAAGTTATTGAATACTTTAGTAAAAGGACAAGCCCAGCCGAGTCCAGGTATCATTCTTACGAACTCGAAACTATGGCCGTTGTTAAATCTATTAAACATTTTCGGCATTACTTGCATGGACGACAATTTACTGTTGTAACTGATTGCAATTCATTGAAATCTTCTCAAAATAAGATTGATCTTAATGATAGAGTCCATAGGTGGTGGGCTTATTTACAGGCTTTTCAGTTCGATATAGTTTATAGAGAAGGCAAACGTATGTCGCACGCGGATTTCTTCTCTCGAAACCCTTTGTCCGATTTACCAAAACAGGTTAATAAGTTTAAAATAGGAGATCACGTTTTGATTAAGAACGAAGAACGTAATCAAACGAAACTCGATAGGAAATTTAGAGGTCCATTCGTAGTAACAGAATTACTTGATAACGACAGGTACACACTAAAATCTTTAAGTAGTAGTAGAAGTTATAAGTATAGTCAAGATAAGTTGAGAGAAATGCCTGAGAATTATATTCCTAATGAGTTGGATGTTTCCTCGGACAATGAAAGTTGTGCCGAGGAGACTGTTGATGTTGGTCCTGAAACAGGGACTATGGTTTAAAAAGAGACCACCAATGACGCAATGCACTAATGGCTGGCAGCAGGTCGTGGACCTGGAATTTTTATTTTTCGCACATGCATCAGTGTGTAGTCGTAACTGCAAACTAAATTAGTGGCTAATGTTAGTTTACTCAGGGCGCGATGGGCACCTGATGATGTGTCGGGCAGGTAGTTGTGGCAACTACAGAATATGTATGATACTGTATGTGGCATACAGGGTAGCCTAGAGATAGTGCAGAGGTCTATTGGTGGAGGAAATAAAATCTTATTTGACAGTTAAATGATAAGGAATAATGATTGATGGCTTTTCGATCTCTTGAGTACTGTACGATGACTATTTAGGATAATGAATAATTAATGGATTTCTGTTACTCGAGAGGACTTCTGAATCTATCTTTTGTACTTTAACTATTGTAAAATGCTTTATAATGACCGAGGTCAGTTGAAAACAAAAATTAAAATACCACTGTAACTCAATGTTTTAGATACACCCGAGGGCGTGTGATTGTCAGAATGGCCGTGTCGGAGAATAAAGTACAGTGGAGTATCTTCCGACAAAACGATGAGAATATTCTTTAGAATATCGGTATTTTTAGTAGTTTTAAGAAATGTACTATTACTTGTAATATTTTGTAAAATAAGGTTTAACTTGTTTTATTGCGGTAGGCTTAGGCCTAGGTAGGCACATGGTTGTCAACGTAGTCGGGATCCCAGGACGATAGGGGTATCATAAAATTAATAAGGAAAAGGAAATATGCAGTAGGTATATTATTTGAGAATATGGAGAAAGGGTAGTCTTGCTTTGGAGCCCAGATCGAGCGGACGTCCTGGTGGTCGCGAATTCGTTATTTCCCTGAGCCTCGGTCTATCGCAAGTTGTTTTAGTATTGTTTGAGTTCTAAATTAAATTAATCTTATATTATGATTCGTGTACTGCTGAGTTATTGATGGGTGATAGTTATCATTTGTAATTGTTTCATTGTACGAGTTGTCTACTCATTTTTATTGGTTGAGCTTTATTATAGTCTTATATATTCTCCACTTGTAATAGTAAAGATGAGTGAAACACAAAACGTTGAATCCCTGACAAATCTCCTCGCCTCTCCGATATATATATATATATATATATACACACACACACACAGTAAATACACTTGGAAATCCACATTTACCATTATTCAAAAAATTATTAATTTATTGTTTTACTCATTGAAAATAATTGGATGGTAACCTCCAATACAGTTATTACTACAGGGGGTACCTAGTTCCACTAGAATATGTAATAATTGTTTATTTTTATTATTTTACTTCTATTTTATATTGTTTGTTGTTTGTCTCTCAAGCTATGTATTAAGAATTTATAACTGTAAATAATTTTATTTTCACTTGTATTCCGTTTATTTTGTGAAATAAAGATTATTATTATTATTAAAACTAGCAAACCCGATAATTCTTCGCTATTGCTAGATTTGAGTATGTATATAAAAGTTAAATGAACATAATTGAAAGTTTGATAAAACATTAACAAAATGAACATTACGGAACTTCACAAAATTTAACCTACTCTTTTTCCATTTTCCCGCTTTCCTTTTCCCATGTTCTTTTTCCCCTTTTCCTTTTTTTCCTTTTCCTGTTTCTCCTTTTTGTTATTTTCCGTTTCCCATTTTCATTTTTACCATGTACCTTTTCCCTTCATAATTTCCCCCGCCGACCGCCATTTCCCATCCCCTTTCCCATTTTCCCTCTCCGTTTCCTTCCCCCTTTTATTTTCCTTACTTTCTCTTTCCCCTTTTTCCCTTTTCTTTTTTTCTCCTTTTCCCTTTCCCTTTCCTTTTCCCCGATTATTTTTCCTTTTTTCCATTTTCCATTTTTTCCCTTTTACCTTTTTCGATTTTTCCCTTTTTCTACTTTTCCTTTTCTCCTTTTTACCCCCGCGCTTAAATCGGTCCAGTAGTTCTTAGTCTATAGCGGACATATGAAACATTGAAATGGAATCGTAAAATATTTAATATAACGTGTGTTGCTTTTACGTCCAACAGATAGCGCTATTTAAAAAAAAAAATGTGTCATCTTTTCAAAAAGGTGTGACATCTTAGGTATATAAACAGTAGGTATATAAAAACACGCGAGTATTCGAATGCAACGATGTTCCAAAATTTCAAAGCAATCGGTGAAGAACTTTCGGAGATTTAAGATTTTGAACTAACGAACATTTACATTTTTATTTATATAGATATACACCTACACACCTATAAGCGTACATACACCTATATATATATCACTCCGTGTATCTTATGGAGTTTATTTTAAAAAAGTAGGAAAAATGTTTTCATCTCACTGTGTTGCAACAATTTTTTTTTCCACTGTTGTTTATTTATTAATATTTAATTGTTTTTTATGAATTAATTCCCTGCAAAATAATCAAAAGTAAATCATTAAAAAAGTAAACCGGAATGTTTAAAAATATTGAAAATCCTTCCGAAAGTTGTAATAGCGGTTCTTATTATCTGTGTACAACTGAACTGTGTAAAATAGTTTTAAAAAAAATCTATAACAGGTATTTTTTAATGCTTGCAATGTCAGCCATTTTTATTAAATATAAAAATTATTACAACTTAGTTTTCTGTAACATTAAAAGTGGTAGAGTCCCACCAAATTTAAACTTTATTACTGTAAAGTATTATTCTTTTATCAGATTAAGTTCAAGAAAAGACCGGTTTCATAATTTAAACAATTTTAGATAACAAAGTTCGCTTGAACAATTGTTATCATGATTTTCTCATTTAACTGTGTATTTAGAAGTTCATACCTGCATAATTATATGTAGAACTATTATCAATGCGTGTAAATTGCTTTGTACATACTATAATTAACTGCACAATATAATCTTACCATGTAGGCCAGCCATTGTCTAACGTGTAATTTCCTCTCGTAAATGCCTGGTAACCAATTTATAATATAACTAAATCCCTTAACCAAATACAGTACTGTAAGTTTCATAATTATAATTTTACGTACAAGCTAGTTTTTTTTTAAATGCAATATAAAACTATTACTTTTTGAAAAATTACCTAACACTGCATTTAATATTTTGAAAATTAATAGGAACAAGAAATGAAATGGAGGTAAGGTTTACAAAAAAGTTTGTCTATTGTCACAGCCATTTTTCAGTCATAAGGAAATATTTTAAATATAAAAAACATAACAAAAAGAGACCACTGTACATTTTTTTTGCAACCACCAGTAAACCAATCGGTTGCATTTCTTACCTATTACAAAACAATATATATGAATAAATTATTATAAGTTATTTTAAAATTAACTAAGTAGTATTTTTTTTTATTCAAGTTTCCAGTACTATGAAGAAATTTGTCTATGTGATTTACAAGTCCATATTATTACGTCTAATAATGATAGATTGAAACGGTATTATACTGAGTTATGTTGTTAAATAAGGAAACTTATCTACTGTGAGTAAACGTTAAAAAATAATAACAGATATACAAATCAGAATAGTAATTTTAATTTGTTATAATATCTCTTAGATGAAGGGTATATTGTTGATTTATCACTATAATTAAATAGCAAAAAGGACAGTTTCTACCCGCATTATGGTAAATTGTTCCCTACCTCTCCGCTTGATGGCGCGACTAGAAAATTTGCGACTTACGAACACAAAACCTTCTGTGTTTTGCAGTTTACTAAATCTGAGTGTTGTTACAGTTCAACGTGCTTTACGTAGAAAATTTAATTACGATCCTTTGAGTGGCAATAATATTCGTCAATAGGATAATCAGTTTGATACGCCTGGTTATCTGTGTAAAAGGAAGAGTACGGGACGACCGAGGGTGTCCAATGAAAATGTTACACGTGTAAGGGAATCTTTCCTGCGTAGTCCTAGGAATTCAGTTAGGAAGTCCGGCCGCCAAATAGCAATGCCGGTGATGACAGTGTGGAATGAATTAAATAAACGCTTATAAAACAGATAAGGTCATAAGGCAGATAAGGCCATAAGACAGATAAGCATGTGGTTGGTGACAAGGGAGCTACGACTCGCTCCAAAAAAAACGCAACTCTTAGTTGTGGCAGGCTGACGTAAGGTTAAAAGAATTCGAGTTATGGTCGATGGGGTTAGACTAGAAACAACACCCTTTGTGAAATATTTCGAAGTATGGTTCGATCAAAATGAGCTATACAACTGACACCTCAATGAAGTAGGTAGTAAACCGGAGCGGATCGTCAACGCTCTGAGTGAACTGATGGGCGCCAAGTGGGAACCCAGAGCAGCTAATAACGACACAGGAAATGTGGCTACCATTAAGGCAAAAAATACTGGACAAGGTTAAAGGCACCATGATTACGGCGGTTAGGGGCGTTCGGTTAGGGGTACACTTACTCATTAAGGACGTTGACGTCCTTACTTCAAAGGAAGATTTGGTGTGTGAGAGGCACAAGATTGTTGGTGATTCGGTTACCATCGATGTCCTCTCCCTGATGGCATCAAATGGCGAAACAAAAGTGGCGACGGTGGTGGTCCCTTCTCTGTTGGAGACAGAATTATTGAAGGTTGACCAAATTAGAGTCGAATGGGTGTCTTTTCGGGTGCCCAGAAGGTCTAACGAAGAACTTTGCTATCGATGTTGGGGTATAGGGCACCGGGCAGGGACCTGCAGCGGTCCTGAAGGAAGGGAGCGGTGTTTCAATTGAAGGGCTGAGGGGCATATCTGTAAGGACTGTCCAAGGAGGCTAAGTGTTTGTACTGCAATGCCCATGGGCACCCTTTTGGGAGCCTTGGCTGCAGTGCCGGTGCCCGGACATGAATCCTGTCGTCTTCACTCTTGGGATGAATTTAGAGTTGGGACAACCCCGTCCAAGAGCAGTTGGCCGCTTAGGTGTCCCACCCTCGATGATTAGCCTCACTTGTGGCTTCAGATTTTGGGGAATAAAATAAGGTCTTAGACCCTGTGGGGGATTCCTCCGGGGGTTCCTCACTAGAAGCAAGGCGTAAAGACGGGAGTACCGGTGGGGGATCCCCCTGGGGTTCCCTTATTAGAGGTATGGCCTATCACCAAAAGACCGAGTCCCGGCTGTCTGGGAGGAACATTAGTTCTTGACGAGGCAGTTTGAGGCGAAGGCACCCCCTGGAGCTGTGTTAAGGCTTAGTTGTGTGTTCGACTCCAGGTGGGGGGAATAATAAATAATGCACTAAACAAACAAAAAAAAAATAAATATATATATATATATGTATGTAAATTTTAAATTTTTATTTACTTATCTACTCGCTGCCCAAGATTCGATACCGGAACCTCCGGATGAAAGGCTGAGACGCTACCATTCCGCCACGGCAATCTGCAATATTTATTTTAATACATATATATATATATATATATATATATATATATATATATTCACTCGTATATATACATTTAATATATATTACATTGTTCATAAAGGGAGCTGGTATTAATGCTATTATCATTGTTTGTCGTGTGTTATTTAAGGTTTACATACTGATTAATTTTCATACATATGCACGCGTTATTGATTTATCTGCTAAACTGATGTTTTCAGAAGACCTTTAACAGTATTGTACTTAATTATCTACACATTGTAGTATAAATAGGTACAGAATAAAATAAATCAAACCGATCTTTAGTGTATAATACATTTTAACAAAGGTAGACATTTTTTTATATATTTTATTTCATTTTATAATAAAATAAAATAATTTATTTATTATTTTAGATACTCCATGTGGAATTTCAGTCAAACTTTGTGTCATAAATATATCAAATTATTTTTCTTAATGAATATATTTTAATAGCTTAATGTATGAAAATGAAATGATCATATCTAGTTTAAAAAAAAAATGTTTTTCAGATTTTTAGTGTTCTTTACTTCATTATGCGTTTATTTAATGAAATAAACATTAATAGTTTTCAAAAAATACCTAAAATATATTAATAGTACGATATATTAAATACATATTGTAATGAATAAAGAAGTTCCCAAAAGAATAAATAAAGAAAATGGAAATCCAGAAGAAATAACAAAGAATTTCTTTCTAGAAAGAATTAATAGAAAAACATAGAAGATGAGGAAAATAAGAGACAATAGAAATCATTGCCCTTGAACAAACCAAAGGATATATTGATTACTGTTATTACAAGTTAAGCCTAGGCTCGAAGATATAAATACTGCTGAAGGCCTCCGAGTTTCAGTTTGAGTAAATCCTGACCCCGTAAGGGAAGACACCCTCTTGTGACGATCCCAGCCGCCACACCACCCTCTGCATTCCTGATCCTTATGGGCTTTATAAGAGGTCATCTTTTAGACCACTTAAACTTGATTACACAACACAGTCATCAGTTTGGCCTCTATCAGGATTCATGCTTTGGCAAACATTTCCATCAGTGTATTTACACAACCAACTATTGCCTTCGTATGGCCTTTACCATCTACTATAACTTAGCATAACTTACAATTCTCCACTATCAAATTAACCGATTCGCGGAAATGCAATTCTCGCGCCTTCCTGTAACACAAAGGGTTCCCCAGAAAAACTCTTTCTATACCAAACTTCAATTAAATTATGCACTCAGATCATTACTTGATTGAAGTAAATACTATCTTCATACCAGCAACAGAAGTGTTGATTCCAACAACGACAATTTAGTCATAAGATTCAATTTACTCAAATTCCTCTTTATTTACTTAAAATTAAAAAAACAAATTCATAAATTTAATAAGTCTTTAATGAAAACATATCCTATCTCTGTCTGCTCTGATCCACTTTCGGGAGCGAGGTCAACGCCTATACCCTCCCACATCGCAGCTCTATCACGGATTTCTCCACTCATCCATCTTATTTTAACAGAGAATGTATAAGCTAACAGGAGCTCGATACCAAAACGCCTATCTTGGCTAAGTAAGCACCCAGGTGGGTCTATAGCCAACCGGGTTGCTATTCTATCTACATACCTATAACAGCATTAGATCCCCTCAGCCATCATTTGCAGGGCTAAGAATGTAAGGAACTAAGTTCCGACTCCAACTATGTTCCAACAACTATGGGCAACTATGTTCCATCCTTTTCGGTTTTCCAGTTAACTTACAGATCAAAACCGCAATTGATCTTTACAAGCTCTCTGATACTTTGGTACGTTCAGCTACGTACCTGGGGCAGATATGTAAGAAAGACATGGCGAACATTATCAGTGGTCCTACACTCTGGACACCAGCCTGAATTAATCAAACCCAATCTGCCAACCTATCTCGAAAAGCACCATCTTCAGAGAGAAACTGTTTAATATGCCGATTGATAGTGTACGATAAACACGAGTACGGCTTACGAAAGTACAAAGGTACTGTGCGAGAACATTCGGAGTTTTTGTGCGATAACAAACGAGCGAAAATGGAAAAAAGAAAAAAGGGGGAAATGGGGAAAAGGAAATAGAAAGGGAAAAGAGAAAAAAGAAAAGAGGGAAATGGGGGAAGAAGAAAGGGAAATGGAAGTAAGGGAAAATGAAACGTGATAAGGGAAGGGAAACGTAAGAAAACGGGAAGGGAGAGAGAAGCGAGCCGTGACCCCTCTAATTGTGATGGAAGCTCAGGTAACCATAGAGCACGGGAGAAGCCGCGATGGGGATGCTAGATTTGGGATTTTAATAGATTTTTTGTTTATCTTAAATTTTTTATATAAAAAAGGCATTGCGAGTGAAGCTAGATCTATATTGTTGGCGAAGTCGCGACGGGGCGTGCTAGTAGAATTATAAAATATTAATCACTTAATTATACAATAGTAAAAAAGATCGAAAATCTATTCGATTATATCAAAATATCAAATTTATTTTTACATTTTAGCGTTTTATTTTAATAAAAGTTGATAGAGGCACATTTTCAACTATTTAATATTTGATTATTTAAACATATTTAGTTTTTAAATAAGCTATTATTTCATTTTAACATTTTCTAATAGTTAATTTTTTTTTTAATTAACGATTCATTATTAATAAACACAGAAACATATTTTTTAAGAGTAGATGTTGATAGAGTTATTCGACGAAGTAAAACAGAATAAACCAATATTCTCCCCGGAGATAGTTATATAATCATAAACTATTAAAATATAAAACACAAGCAGTTTGATTTTGTAAAAATTAGATTTTAATTATACTTCTTACATTTTTTTTTTTTTTTAGAATCCTGATTATAAGGTTTCCAACTTTTCAGTTCCGTAGTTTTTTATTACAACTCAAAAATATTTTTTTTTTTTTAATTTAGAAACGAAAAAAATTATTTTTTCTTAAAAAAATTACTAAATTAAAAAAAATTTCTTAAATTAAAAATTCCTAATTAAAAAAATGTAATTAGGAAAATGGATCAGACACATAATAACATTCAGAAAAAAATGATTTAATATAGATTTCGAAATTTTATGAAAAAATTGTATTATTATTTTTAATGTAAATTTAAAGATTTTGGGGAGGGGGAATGAACAGAGTCCACCGTTAGATACTACTTCAGAGGATGAGATTAAATGGTAAATATATTATCCCATCCAGCTTAATAATAAACTACTGTTCCCTTGCTGTTCTGTAGCGTCATTATTATAAAGTAATGTTATATATTTTTAAAAATCTATTTCATTCATAACACCTCTCGCCACAACCCTTATTTTACTCTTTCCTTTTTAACCGCAGGTAAGAAACGTGCTCAAGATCTATTTCCAGCCCGTCCGAACGTTCGGATCGTACTGAACGGATCGGGCTGATTTTTTTTATTCTGCTCGGAATATCCCACAACAGACATGTCATCAAGCATCAACAGACCTTTAAATTAATTTTTCTGTAAGTAGTAACTTCGGAAGGTTCCTCAATTAAGTAATTAATGAGGATTTTTTGAGAAAATATCAAACGAGACACAATTTTGGGGTTCGACGAAGCTTGATGATGTATGTGTGGGTTATTCCGAGCAGAATAAAAAATAAATCAGTCCGATCTGTCCAGTAGAACGCCCACACGGACTGGAAATAGGTTTTCACCAAGGTTTTTAATATATAAGATTAAATACAATGCAGCATTTAAATTTGACATAAATTTACTAACACATTTGTGATATATATATATATATAAGATTCTGTAATTAATGTATAAGATTCTGCAATTATGCTCTTCCAATCACGATTCAAAAAAATCTAAGCACCATGTGTAAAATACTCTTCAAAATATTACAAGTTTTTTCTACGGACTATAGCTTTAAGGTGGTTCTGATATAATTTTATTTATATTACGTATGCAATATAATAATTTTTGATAATAGTACGTAGGGTTTCAATTAATTTTAGTAAATATACCCGTTGTTTTTTAGTCAATAAAACTTTTAAAATCATTTCATTTAATATAATTAATTATAGCTTGGTTCTAAGAAAACAGATTTTCATTCAAAAAAGAAAAAACTAATATAAAAATATAAAATGTATTCCAAATAGAGCTAATCTCAAATAAAAATATTTAATTAAAATTGGCATTTTAATTGACTGCCAAAAAAAAAAAATATTTACACATAGCTTTGTACCTAATAATAACAACCAAAATAAGGCATTTTAAAAAGATTCCTATCTTTCAGAAAGATATCTGAGAAATGAATTTCACGTTCTTTAAAGCTGATTATCATCGTTATTCCATTTGAAGTTGCAATTAATTATCAGACTAAGGAATTTTGAGGTAACAGTAAAAAATTTCAAAATTTACTAAAAAAAGCTTCAAATAAGTGACAGAAAACTTATTTGAAAACTGGTTTATGGCCAAAAATCTAATGTAATATTTTTTCACCATAATTTAAAATCAGTCTACTGAAATAGCATCCACCACATGTTCAATTCTTTTGGCATTCACTATCTGTTGTTATGATAAATAACATAATGTTGCAGCAGTCAGATCATTACAAGAAATTGGAAATAAACGTATATTTGGATAGTTTTCTCATTAAAAAAAATATATATGTACAAAAATGAAAAGGGAACAGCCCAATTTAATAGTTAAAATTATGTATTTATATACTGGTTCTTAAATCTCAAGTAAATCTGAGATCGCTGTATAAAAAAACACTTTGAAATGTATCTAAACTAATAGAATTTAAAAGTAAGAATACATCGACTAATTCTAATCTTGAAATTTTAGTCTCAATTTAAATTATCTGAGAACAATGCTAAGGATACCACGATATAAAACAAATCCTTTATGTACTTATAATATTCGGCTTAATACAGTGATGCAAGAAATGCGTAAAATATTTACGAAAAGTGACTAAAAACGACTTAACATTCGTCTGAAACATGTGGACTTCTAAATCCTTTTGGTAACAAAGAACTTACAATGTCTTGCATGACAGATTTCAACAAATTTAACTTTCATCTTTATAAATTAGAAGATCCCATTACACTACAAGACTGGATAAACAATGATTTTAATTTTGTGATATTTTTTCTTAAACCAACTATATTAATCGTAGACTGTAATTTTGAGTTTATTACAAAAGAAATAATAAATAATTTCTGATATCTTTTAAAGTTTTTAGAACACTTGTTAAAGACGGCTAGACTGGTTTTGTCTCCTAAATTGCTTTGTTTATACAACTAAAGTATTTTCAAAAAGATCGTTTAGATACATATCGAATAACATAGAAACTAAATCGTCTTTGGCATTCGTATCTTCACTCAAATATTCCAGTTTAATTCCCGAGACAAAGACAACTTTAATAGCATTTAACGACTGGTGTCACAAAAAAATTGATGAAAAATTTTATTAAAAATAATCATACGAATTTTAAATTTTAAAATCACCTTAATTTTTAAATTAAAGTGCGTGTTTAAACAAAAAGGCTGCTTTCAACTTTTTTATTTTTTTTTTATATGCAGATTATATTTTAAATTGAATATATTTAATGTATATTTGTGTATGTGTGCGCGCGCGCTAGAGCTCTAGTGATAGTAGGGATTTAAGTGCACGTTAACAATAATCGCCTTTGTTCCATTACATTTACTGCTCTGATTTTTAGCACATTATATTATTAATTTTTAATAACGGGTTTATTTATATACCCGAGGGAAAAATCTTTCAATGTTTTCTAAGCAAACTACTTTTTATATAATCCGTACAAAGCATCAGCCAGTTTTAACTAACGTCCTGTATTTTTACTCACGTTGGCCTCTATTTATTAGTGCTTTCTAATTATAATTTTATTAACTTAAATAATAAAGTTTCAATAATGATAATACTTTTTACACGACTCCCCAAAAAGTAATTAATGTATTTAGGGTGTATGTTTACTCCACCATAGCGGCTCAACGGCTGAACCGATTTAGATGTATGACCATGCGTTGGATTCCTTACGTTACCAGGAGTGTCATAGGCTATATATATACAACTATGTAGTAGCGGAGATTTGCCGGATGAAGCACAGTGTTTTAAGGAATTGTGAACACTGTGTCAGCTGGGTTTGAATTAAATGATTCGAATCAATGGAATGAATAATATTACAAAAATTATAAAATTAAATTTATTAAATAAAATTAAATAAATATTTAATTAATTTAAAACATTTCTGTTAAATAATAATAGGCTTCCGGTGGGGATTAGTGTGAGGCTAAAGTGGTGAGTTGAGGCAAGCAACTCGTGCCAGGCTAAACCTTTCATCACTATCAATCGGTAATAAACGGATGTTCCTGGACGCTGTTTTGCCAGATGCAATGGGATGCTCTAATAATACATCTACGCAAAGAAAGTCTGATTTTCAAAATTCAAACGGGGTATTTGTTACGAGGTTTAAGAATAAATTTTGCATTCATCAGGTACAATCTCGATCTAACAGATCAGGGCTATTCGTAAATGAGTTGCTTCTTTGCAACCAACCTTCCGATTTTCAAAATTCAAGCGAGGTATTTGCTAGTATAATACAAATTCACGATTGAACCAAACCAGAACAAAAATTAACTGATGTACTCAGAAATGGACCTTATTTAACGCTGCATAGCATTGGAATGTATATAAAGCTACATCTTCACTAGTAATTAATGTTAAAGCATATTAGATAAGACTATATACATAGATTTAGTGATGACAAAAAAGACGTATCACGATGGAACCAAATCAGAACAAAAGGAATAATGTTTGCAACAATGTTTTTTTTGGCTGTCGTATTTTTTTAATTTTTAATATTTATTTCTTGTTTGAACAGTTCATTTAAAAGAATTTCATGTTAGATTTTTCAGTTAGCAAAAAATCTTATTAAATTGTAATAAACAATATTTAATAAAGGAAATAAATATTTTTTTTTATTTCTAAAGGAAATTAATATTGGTTAGACAACAATAAAAATATTTTATTTAAATAAAATAATAATACGTAATATGAGGGCTGACTTAAATGGAACTCACATTGAAACGTAATTGGAGAACAATATTTCGTTTAAAGTAACAGGTATTGCCAGCTTGTAGTTTCATTCCCTAATCTTAGCATTTCAAAAATGTTTGATGCATACCTTCTCATTTGTTTGCTCAGTCGTCATTAATATGGTGTCGAATACGCCGTCTAAAAAAATATGCAGAGATTGAATTTTTAACAGAGGAAAATGTGAACGCTAGTTACACTTATAGTCGTCTAAAATCCGTTTATGGTGATGGAACAGTCGATCGAAGTAGTTTAAGTAAGTGAGCAATAAAATTTTATGCATTAGAAACTAGCAAAGCAAATATTGAGGATGAACTTTACAGTAGTCGACAGTTTTTGTGACTGATGAGAAGCATCAAAAGTAGATGGATGAAGTGATTCAAAGTGACCACAAAAGTCATTCGCACCACAAAACTAGGCATCGCCTTCCAAATGAGCATGTCGAAAGAATAAGAACACGTTATTGTATAAGTAGGCTATCGTAAAATTTGTTCACAGCGAGTGTAAACTCGTAGTAGAGAAAAAAAACACATTAAAGAACGTCACGAATAGTTTCTAAAACGTTATCCTAACAACTTAGATGACCTCCTTTTAAATAATGTGAAGGAAGACGAAAAATAGATGAACATTACCCAAAAGACCCAAAAAAAAATAAAGATTGCAGAGAATACTGGCACAGAATCCACAAAATCAAAAAAATATTGTCAGTGAGTGATCAACTGTAAATTCTGTTCGACACATACTGACGTTAAGATACGTGAGTATCTTAATGTGTCCTCTTCCAATTACGACCACTTACCATAACTTACAACCCTCAACTGTCAAGTTAACCGATTCATAGAAGCGCAATCCCCACTATTTCCTAGAGGAAATAAACAAAAACCTAGAGGAAACAAAAAAAAACCTTCGATGTTAGAACATCGCAGGTTTTTTTTTGTTTACAGTCATTTGACTGGTTTGATGCGGCTTTCCAAGATTTCCAATCTAGGGCCAGTAGTTTCATTTTGGTATACCCGTACATCCTACATCCCTAAAAATTTGTTTTACTTATTCCAAACGTTGCCTGTCTTCACAATTTTTGTCATCTACCTTTTTCTTTTTCCTGTTTAGCCTCCGGTAACTACCGTTTAGATAATTCTTCAGAGGATCAATGAAGATTATACGTATGAGTGTAAATGAAGTGTAGTCTTGTACATTCTCAGTTCAACCATTCCTGAGATGTGTGGTTAATTGAAACCCAACCACCAAAGAACACCGGTATCCACGATCTAGTATTCAAATCCGTGTAAAAATAACTGGCTTTACTAGGACTTGAACGCTGTAACTCTCGACTTCCAAATCAGCTGATTTGGGAAGACGTGTTAACCACTAGACCAACCCGGTGGTACTTGTCATCTACCTGTCCCTCCAATATGAAACTGATTATTCCAGGATGCCTTAAGAGGTCATAAGTCTGTCTCTTCTTTTAGCTATATTTTACTCGGAAGGTACCACACAAAAATTCTTCTTATATCTAACTTCAATTAGACTATGCATTCAGATCATCACTTGACTGAATCTTTTTAACACCAAAAATATTATCCTCATGCCAACAAAACAAGTGTTGATAGCAAAAACAATTTTGTCCTAAAATTCGATTTACTCAAAGTCCTCTTAATTTATTTTTTAAAAATCAAGTAAGAAATTCACAAATTTAATAAGCTTCTAATGAAAACATACCCTATCTCTCTCTCTGCTCTGGTGCGCTTTCGGGAACGAGGTCTATACCTACACACACCACATCGACGTGTCTCCCACACCGCTGCTCCATTACAGAGTTCTCCACACACCCATTCTCATCCTAACAGAAAATATCTCGGCTAACTGCTGCTGCGATACTAAAACGCCTATCTTGGCAAAGTAAGCACTATGGCGGGTACATAGCCACCCGGTTGCTATTCTATCTGTACATCTATAACAGCATCAGAACTCCCAGCCATCCTCAACAGGACTAAGAATCTAAGGAAGCCGGCAACTATGTCCCATTCCCTTTCGAATTTCCAATTAACTTGAGATTAAAGCCACAGTTGATCTTCGCAAGCTGTCTGGTACTTTGGTACGTTCAGCTTCGTACCTGGGACAGACATATAAGAGACATGGCGCACATCATAAATGGCCTTACACTCCGGTCACAAGCGTGAATTAATTAAACCAAATCTGGCCAACCTACCAGAAAGAGCAAAATGTCCAGAAAGAACGGTTTAATATGCCGATTGGGGAAATCCATCTACCTAACTATTTGCATACTTCTAACATCAGGAAAAATATCATGCGTATAACGGCCAACGGATGGTTCAGTCCACCTGACCTGCCGTAAACGGATATTGGTTCCAATACTCTGCAGTATGATAAAGTATAAGTCAATCTCATTTTATTAATAAATCGAAATAATTGAATTGTGTCTTGTAGTTGGTTTATTTTATTTTTCAATAAACCAAACTTTGTGCTGGAAAAAATAATATCGTGTTCTACTACAAAAATGTTTTTAAGAAAAAGAAAATAAAAGGGTTTTAGAAAATATTATGCAACTTGATGTTTCAGAATATTATTTAATTTAAAAAGTTTTTTTAAAAATAAAAACAAATATTGCAATGATTTTTACACATCTTAATGTGGGGTTCAATATTATTATTCCAAAGTATTTCCAAAGTATTATTATTATTATTATTATTATTATTATTATTAGTATTATTATTTCCAAAGTATTATTTCAAAGTATTTTATTCCAATTTTTTTCTGTTCTTATTTTATTTTTTTAAAGAGTGAATACATTTTCGTATTATATTTAGTTCCTTTCAGTCTCTAATTTTCTTATTAACAGACCGTATAGAGGATCATTTTACCGCTCTCTTCCTATTATACACAACAGTTCAGTTAATCAGTACTGAAATACAAAACTTATTATCGATTTGTTAATAGCGTATTATTTTCTCCTCAGATAACATTATTACAGGTATCTTTAAAGTAAAATATTCAATTTCATTAGGTAGATAAATTTTCTTGTAATTAGTAACATTACCCTCATTATAATGTAAATAAAATTCATAGAAAATGGATTATTATTTTCTTTATTATTATTTATTATTTTCTGAATTATTTATTATTATAAAAATGATTAGAATTATTGTTGTTCTTTATATTATTATTTATTTTAATATTTTCTGATTTATTACTTGCTTATAATGCTGTATTTACTTTCCTAAAATTTTGCACAAATAACAATATTTAATTTTGTTAACTATGAATTTCGGATTGTTTTACTTCCTCACGAAGTCTACAAAAGCTTGAAATTATAACCACACTTTTTACCAAATAAAGTAGATTCATATTACGGATTTAATATTTCAGTTACTAAATTTCATACAACAAGAATGGTAAACAAAATGCAGCAGTAGAACTCTCACCGTTTACGATAAATTAAACGAATCATTTATATTAAGGGTTGTTCATTATTGTTATTTGAAATTCTAATCGGTGTATTTCTATAAAAATAAGAGTACTAGAATAAAACTGGATAAAGTAAAAAAGAAAAAAATAATTAACTAAGATGGTAAACTGTAGGATTAAATATCTGATAAAAAAATTAATATTATCTACAGTGAAGTTTGGGAATTTAAAACTTTAAAATAGATTGTCAAACTTTTACTTCATTGTACAAAGTAAAGGAAGTATTGTGATCGGGAAAAATTTCGATTTTCAGATTTCAACGGAAATATCCATTTTGACCATCCTTGAATATATTTTGACTAGTTTCGGTGTGACGTCTGTACGTACATACGTACGTATGTCGCTTAACTCAAAAACGATTAGCCGTAGTATGATGAAATCTTGGATTTAGGACTGTTGTTACATCTTATTCTTAATCTCCCCTTTTGGTTGCAATTGACTAGACCAAAAGTGTCCAAAAAAGCCTTTTTCTTAACTGCGGTAATAAGCCGTCATTGAGAGCTTTCCAACGATATATTTTAAGTGGTACTTATTTTCATTTGTTCCAGAGTTATAGCCTATAATTAAATTTTAATTAATGAAATATTTGGATCTTAGGGAAGGCACATTGATTCAAATCAGACTTCATCTCTTTTTTTTTCATTTAAATATATTTATTTATTAGTAATTATTAACCTCTGGTTGTAAAAAAAGTTTTACAATAAATAATAATTCAATAATAATAATAACATGAAAAAAAATCAGAAATAAAATTTTATGTACTTTTAAAGATGTGTATAAGTAATTTAATAAATGCACAAGGAAGTCATGTGGTGTCCATATCAGATTTTTATATCTGTTACCCTATCGCCAACCCATTAATTTTTTTACGTTAATGGTTTCAATGAAAACCTTTTTTGTTTTCTAAAAATAATATTTTTTTAATACTTATATTTATTTATAGTTGCATCAACAATTAAAATCATTAGCGACTTATCAGTGTAATGTAACTGTACCGGTAAACGTGTACTTTTGAACAAACCTATGCCCACCACTCTTGAGATGTGTGATTAATTGAAACCCAACCACCAAAGAACACCGGTAACCGCGATCAAATCCAAATAAAAGCAACTACCTTTATTAGAAATTGAACCTGAGAACTTCGACTTCGAAATCAGCTGATTAGCCCGACAAGTTTGTCACTAGACCAAACCAGTGGGTTAAAAATAAAATTATTTTTATGTTCAATCACAAAAAGGACTCAGTTTTTGAGCAAAATTCAGAAAATCCTAATTTGTTTGATTGTAATCTGTGAATTGTTTCTAGTATTAAAGGATCCTTTTTCGTAGTTCTTTAGTTCGTTAGTTCTATCAAATTTTAAATGTTAACGTTTCATTCCTTTTTATACTTTTTATTTTTTTTTATGAAGAAGTTTTACTGACTCGGCTATTACAAGTGGTAAAGGTATGGAACCCAATTTAATCGATCCATCATGAATTTAATGTAACAAAAGAAATATTATGATAAACTTAAAATGAGCAGTTTTTTTTTATTGCAGTATTATAAATAGGAATGGCAGTAGGTTGGAGTTGTAGTGAAGGAGAAGTTACATTTCCCGGATTCTCCATAGTAAATGAAAAATCGGTTAACCAGAGGAAATTCAACCTACGACTCATGACGTACTGTACCTGTTATTGCATACTGGTCATTCGAAAAGATTGTTATTCAGACAAAAGAAACCTTTTTCCGCTTTATAAAACTATATTTAGTGTATTTTAACGTGCCTTTTATAACTTGAGGCACAGAGATATTTTTCAATTTTAAAACATTTTTAAGAATTAGAGAACAGTGAATAAGGATAAATAAATATAAAATTTACAGCTACAAAATCAAAGTCATGTGAAAATCAAATCGTGTTATTTAATCTTGCTTTTTCATTCTACCTAATCAAATTTACGTTATTATATTAAAAACCATTATAATGTTATATTGTTTTGTACTATAATCAGACTCCAAAAAGGTTATTACTTTTATATATTATTATACACAAACACAACTGCTTGTGAAACCTTTCGAAATTATTGACCCTCAAATTAGTTTGATCACACACTATTTATTCGGATACTAGGCTTATTTATTCACCTAAAAAAAAGAAATAAAACTAAAAATTTGTTAAATGATTTTCTAATACTAATATAATTTGAATAAAAATAATAGCTTTAAACTATTTATAGTGGGTAGTAAATAAAAAAGCTGGCAAACTATTGCTTGACTTTCCCGGCTACGCAGCCGGCCATCTCATACAATATCTACCCAGTTTTTTGATAACATTTATAAAAATACTTATTAAATTACTCATTTAATATTAAACATTCACACTTAATATGTTAATCACTAAATTATTAACAATACATTTATATTAATGTTTTATGTTCTATATTACCGTTCTATTTTAAAGTAGAAATTATAAAAATTCTACAAAGCTGTAAAAATGTAATATTTTAAAATTCTAAAATATTCTAAAAAATTGTAAAATAAAAATTCTTCAAATTTCTAAATTAAAAGAAAAAAATAGTAAAATTAGAAAGTAAAACAAATCCAAAAAAATTACAATGAAATTTTAAATTTACGGTAAAAGTCTCGAAGATATTTCTTCCACTCAAAAAACAAAAACTTTTGTAATATAATAAAACCTTTTTTAACAAAACGATACTGATATCAAAAAAAGTAAGAAACTACATTTCTATTATCAAAATCTGTTATTAATTTAGAATTTTCTTAAAAAAAAATACATGTTAAATATATATAATAGACAATAGAAATACAATAATAAAAATAATAATAATAATAATGTTTAAGCATTCCTTACAATAAACAAAAAAATAAACATTTGTTACAAAACCCTTACCAGCCCGATTTCATTTATTAGACAACGAATAATCATAAGAACTGTATTATTTCTGTAAATGTGATATGTATTATTCTTTGTTTAATAATTGAAATCGAGCCGGTTTGAGTTTTATAACAAATGTTTTGTTTTTTTTCTTATTATATGGAACGGTTAAACATTGTTTAATATCTATTGTCTATTACATATATTTAGCAAGTATTTCTTTTTAAAGAAAATTCTAAATTAATAACAGATTTTGATAATAGAAATGTAGTATCTTATCTTTTTTGATATCAGTATTGTTTTTTAACCACAATTTTATTTATATTACAGAATTTTTTGTTTTTTGAGCGAAAAAAATTATATCTTCGAGACTCTTACCGTACGGTTTACAATTTCCTTGTATTTTTTTTTTTTGGATATCACTGCATTTTGTTAGATTTTTTTATGAATTACTGATTGTTATCTTATGGATTTATTATTAAAATTTATTGCCTTTCTCGAACAAACAAATTGAATTTCACGGCCAATTTTTTTTTTTTTGTGATAGTCATATCATTCACTTCATACCATATTTTTCCTTTTTTAATAAAACTAGTATAATGACCTTCACGAATCGAAGATCCGTGATGGGATATTGTACTTATTACTTTGTAATTGCAATCCTCGATTTTTACCGTTAAATTCGATTTTACCAATAGAATTTATTTTTATTTTATTTTATTTATTCATTTTTTAATAAAATTAGTATAATCTCTTGTAAATTAATACTTTTATTTATTTTTTTAAAGAAGTGATGGAAATTAAAAAAATTGTTTCATCTTCACTACTTCCATTTACATAAGATCATGTACTATTAAAACAAGGTGTAGTAAATTTTCTTTTAAATTTTACTATTTCAAGTTCATTATCAATTTTTCTTTACGCTACCTAGAACTATCAAGTACTGCTATCTAGCGGCGCGATTCGTAAAGGTACATTAAAAAAATTAATAAAATGACATAGTCGAGTCCCGCGGTTCATCAAGTGGATAAAAAAACGTTGTCTAACAAAATTCGAGCTATTTTTTGAAATTATTCTTTATTACTAATCTAATTGTACTGAAATATAATGTTTTCACTTATTTTATTTTTTCCTGTTTTCATTTCATTGTTAAGTTAGGTCACGTTTAGAAATTGTAAACGTAGTTCATTGAGATTGCCGCCTCTTACCGACGAAGTTCTAACGAACTCTGTGATTTGTAAAAATATAAAATCTTAAAAAAATTCTACGTAATTGTAAAAAAAGTCATTACGTTCTTGCACAATTTTTTCGTATTAATAAGACTCTTCTAATAACAGAAATATTCACCAAAAATTAGTTTTATAAACGGTGAGATCGAAAAAAATAATATATTTTTCAGATTTTTTTTTTAAATTTGGAACCCTAGTAATAAGAGTACTTTTTTTTTATTAATTTTAATGATAACAAAAATAACATTTAAGACCAAGATTCCCTTATTTTGAATTAAAAAAATTTCTGATTTTTAGGAGCTTCCTTACTCTAAAATAATGTCCTTACTTAAGGAGCTTTAGAAGGCTTTTCGAGCTTCCTTACTCTAGAGAAGGAAGACTTTATTTATTCAGAAGTGATCCCTAACAAAGAGGAATAAATTTAAATGAAAATTTTACAATTATTTTAAAAAATAAACTATAATTTTAATTAAAAACTTCCTTATAATTTTGGATCAGGATTATAATACAGATACCAAAGCTCCTTTAATTTTAAAGCCCTTAAAGTGGTGAAAAAATACAAAAAAAGCATTTAATAATAAAAATTAATAGAGTTAAAAGTCAGGAAATAAAAAAAAAGAAACAGAATATACACTTTTTAGAGGTAGGGAATAAATTTTAGAAAAAGTTTTTCTAAAAATATTTATATATTTAAAATATATATATATTTAAATATATATATTTAAAATATTTATTATAGGTTATATAGGTTTCTTAAGTAAAGTTTTCTCAAAATCTAAAACTTCCTTCAATAAAGGTTAAAGTAAGGAAAATAAATTTTCAAAAATGTTTTCTGCATTTTAGTTCCGGTGTTTATAATTTAAAAAACCGTTGATATTTTTTGAAAGCTCTAAACCGAAGAGAGATAATAAAGCAAAAGGTTAAAAAAGACATATATTTAATTCTAAGAACTAACATCAAATTTTTTGGATTATTTATATGTTCATGTTCAGGTAAATTTGTTTTAATAAGGTTTTCTCTAAAATAAACTTGAAGAAAATCGAAATCGGTTTTTCACAACACCTTCACACCACCTACGCGAATTTTGAAAAAATATGATCAGTGCTCCATATATAGAAATATCTGATCCAAATTTAAAGTAATCGGTTTGGTCAATCCAGAGATATAAGGCTGGCCAAAAGAAGTGCGAGACTCGTAAATACTTACGAAAATATATACGTTTGTTTTTTTATCTAGATTAAATAGTTATTCTAAAACGTAAAGATATACAAAAAAAAAACCGCTACCCTATTTTTCTTATGATCATCATACTTTCCCCTCTAATAAACCTATTCTATAGCTAGAATAGCTATATTAAATTTACTCAATTTTAATCAATCCTTTCACAGTTGATACTGCCATTAGGTATTAATCTCTTTTTTTCGGTTCATATGTGGGATTTAATAATGTCCTCATTAAGGACATTAGAACAGGACATTTAGAACAGTTCCAAGATGATAATCTATTTTTATATTTAAATTTATTTATTTCTTTGCAGCCGAGTTACCTCATATTTTCTAGTTTATTTATTTATCCTCCCTCTATGAATCATGAGAGCTTGCCGTTGGTGAGGGGGCTTGAGTGCTCAGTGATACAGAGGAGCTGGACCGAAGGTGCAACCATACCAGAGAGGTGTCTGTTGAGAGCCAGACTAGGGAATGATTCCTGAAAGAAGGCTCTTTCTTTAGTTATTAAGGAAACAACGATTTAAACGGCCATATCAATATCACTCAATTCTCTGTGAACTGCGCAACTGAAAGTAATGGAAAACTACAGCTGCTTTTTTCCAAGAAAATGTAGCTCTCAGCATTTTCATATAACAAAGATGGAGGCGCCTTCCTTGGTAAAATATTTTATAGGTAAACTAGTCCCCCGTTCGGCTCTCCGGGTGGGGACTACTAAGGAAGGGGTCACCAGAAAATTAAAAAATTACATTCTACGACTCGGAGTGTGGAATGTTAGAAGTCTAAAAAAGGTTGGTAGGTTAGAAAATTTAAAGAGGGGAATGGATAGGATAAATCTAGATGTAGTAGGAATTAGCGAGGTTCGGTGAAAAGAGGAAAACGACTTTTGGTCAGGTGATTTTAAAATAATTAATTCAGCATCAAATAAAGGGCAGGCAGGAGTAAGTTTCATAATGAACAAGAAGGTAGGGAAGAGAGTAGAGTATTTCGAAAAGCTTAGCAATAGAATCATTGTAATCAGGATAAAATCAACACCTAAACCGACAACGATTGTTAACGTCTATATGCCTACAAGTGCCCATGATGATGATGAGGTAGAGTGTGTACACAAAGAAATTGACAAAGAAATTAAATACATAAAAGGGGATGAAAATTTAATAATAGTTGGAGATTGGAACGCAAGCATTGGAAAAGGCAAAGAAGGAAATGTAGTGGGTGAATACAGGCTGGGCAAAAGGAATAAAAGAGGGGACCGACTAATTGAGTTGGGCACGAAGTATAATTTAGTAATTGCCAACACCCACTTTAAAAATCATAATAGAAGAATATTCACATGGAAAAAGCCAGGCGATACTACAAGGTATCAGATAGATTATATCATGGTTAAGCAAAGATTAAGAAATAAACTCGTCGACTGCAAAGCTTACCCTGGCGCAGATATTGATAGCGACCATAATTTAGTGATAATGAAATGTAGATTCGGGTTTCAAAACCTGAAGAAAACGTGTGAGATGAATCGGAGGAATTTAGAAAAGCTTGATGAAGAGGAGGTAAAGAAGATTTTTGAGGAGGACATAGCAAAAGGTCTGAGCAAAAATATAAGATAAAAATGTAGAAGAAGAATGGGAGAATGTTAAAAAGGAAATTCTTAAATCAGCAGAAGAGAACTGGCAGAAAACTTCGGATTTTAGACGATATATTGCAGCTGATGGATGTGAACGAAGAAAAATATAAGAAAGAACAAAACGAAAATAATGAAATGTTGTAAAAATAACGAAGATGGACCTCTGAATGTAAAAATTGGAAAAGAAAAGATTACGGAAGTAAAAGAATTTTGTTATTTGGAAAGTAGAATTACTAATGATGGACGAAGCAGGAGCGATATAAAATGCCGAATAGAACAGGCAAACGAGCCTTCAGTCAGAAATATAATTTGTTTACATCAAAAATTAATTTAAATGTCAGGAAAAGACTTTTGAAAGTACATGTTTGGGGCGTAGCTTTATGTAGAAGTGAAACTTGGACGATTGGAGTACATGAGAAGAAAAGATTAGAAGCTTTTGAAATGTGGTGCTATAGGAGAATGTTAAAAACCAGATGGGTGGATAAAGTGACAAATGAAGAGGTGTTGCGGCAAATCGATGAAGAAAGAAGCATTTGGAAAAATATAGTTAAAAGAAGAGACAGACTTATAGGCCAGATATTAAGGCATCCTGGAATAGTCGCTTTAAAATTGGAGGGACAGGTAGAACGAAAAAATTGTGCAGGCTGGCAACGTTTGAAATATGTAAAACAAATTGTTAGGGATGTAGGATGTAGGGGTATACCGTTAAAACGACTACCACTAGATAGGGAATCTTGGAGAGCTGCAGCAAACCAATCAAATGACTGAAGACAAAAAAAAATTTATTTATCATGGGTTAAAATATAAGAAATTGAAAAAAAAAACTGTAAATACAATAAAGCTTTCCATAAATATTGTTTTCAGTCTGATCTACCTTCCACCACTAAAATCGAGTTCAACTATAGAACTTCTATCACTTTAATTTGGTTTTTATTACCAAAGATTTTGTTGACATGATTTTTGTAATATTAATTAAAATGCTTTTTTGTGCTTCATTTTACTAGTTATTAAAACATCAATTTACAGAAATGTCCTAGACTGTCCCATTTCCGAGTACCCGTTAACTTTTCTAACTGTTAACCTGTTTTGAATTACTTGGAATTACTTACACCTGGATAAAATATTAAACATACATAGTGTTTAGTGGATATTCCCATTGAATTCTACGATCCTTTAAAGACTTATGTTTCTTTAAAGTTTATCTCCCACTATCAGCCCCGGTCAACAAATTCTCACCAGTCTAAAAGATTGGAACGCAAGTAAAAATTCCGTCTATAATTAAAACAAAATAATCACCACTAAATAAATTATAACCCATCCGATAAACGGAAGACACAGAAGTAAGGAACATTTGTCCAGGTTCTACAATTAGTAGAACAAACTCTCCCGCTATCCTTGCGTTCCGTTTAAAGTTTAGTTTGATTCTGTTTTATGATAAGTTTGAGTCAAGTATTTTTTAACGATTATATATATCTTATATTTTATACAAACTGGTGAGTTCTAATCATCGATGTTGCAAAACTCCAGCGAATAAATTTTGTTATATATTTTGAAGATTTACTTTAAAGTCATAACTACATCTATATTTCAGGAAGTTAAAAACATCTACTTTTTATATTTTAAGTCCCAAATTGGAGGTAACGATAAAAAAAAATTGGCTCTACATGTTTGCTCTGTGGGTTGTCACGTAAATCTAGCGCAGTTGAGGCACGGCAAGAAAAATTCTATTCCGTTTGCTATTCCTATGATATGCAGAGAAAAAAATCTTCTGACCACGTCAGTGATTGCTACTTCTGCATTAATAAATCAGAGGAGTATTCAAAAAGGTAAAAGGGCAAAATTGATTAACAAAATTTGCCTTCAGCACTAACGCCCAATCCTCACAGCCAGATATTATCGGAGCCGATTACACTTTTAAACTTGGACAACGTTACTTTTCCCGATAATTGTTATTCTTCATCAGGATTTGATTCACAACTTCCTGAGACCACTAGTAGTGACCCTACGTTTTTATCAATCACCAATGAGCCTTATTTAATAGCTCAAAATGAATTAAATGATTTGATATCTGACCTGGGTTTGTCAAAACCAGGTCAGATATGAAAGATGAACTTCTTGGTTTCAGACTTTAACAGTGAAATCTATACAAGTGTTTCAGTGTACCGAAAACGGAATATAACATTTTCAAGTTTGTAAAAATGGAAGGATCGATATACGTCTGTTTTGATATTAATGGTTTAATGAATGAAATTATTATGGAACTTACATCATCTGAATGGCATATTTTCATAGATTCATCTAGATACAACCTAATAGTAGTCTTGTTTCATAACAAAAATCATCTATCTATTCCTTTACCTTATTTAGTAACAATGAAAGAGAAATATCATAACTTGGCTACCATAAAGAATGAAGTTAATTATGAACAGTATCAAATGGATATTTGTGGAAATTTGAAAGTGAAAGGTATATTGTCAGAATCTACCGTGTTGGACTATCGCTGAACTCGTCATTGCAGTTCATGTGATTTCAAAGTCGAGAGTTTTAAGGTTCAAATCCTAGTAAAGGCAGTTACTTTTAAACGGATTTGAATTCTAGATCGTGGATACTGGTGTTCTTTGATGGTTGGGTTTCAATTAACCACACATCTCAGGATGGTTGACCTAAGACTATACAAGATTACACTTCATTTACATTCATACATATCATCCTCATTTATTCTGTGAAGTAATTCCTTACGGTGGTTCCTGAGGCTAAACAGAAAAAGAAAGTATATATATTGCTACAACTTCAAAGTGGATTTTACAAAGTATTGTTATTGTTTATGCCTATGGAACAATCGAGAAACACAAAAATATTTCATTAAGAAAGATTATTGGCATCACAGAATCTCTTTTGAACCAGGCACTTCAAATATAAAGTTCCCTTCATTGATCTAAAAAAGGTACTTCTGTCACCTTTCCATATTAAGCTTGGAATAATGAAAACCTCTGTTTTTTATTAATCCAAGCACTCTCATTTTTGCACCCTCATTTGGATTTTTTTCAGAAAATTTGGGTACAATAAGTAACGAACAAGGAGAGAGATTTCTCCAGGAAATTTCTCTCCACCAGGAGAGAGAAATTTCACCAGGAAGACAATGGAAATACAATACCAGAGACGCTGGACCCATCTTCGATGGCGACTACTACTGCTTTTTAAAAAGAGAAGATTTTTACTGAACACAAGTGAAAAAAGTGAAATATTTTGTCATTGTATGGAACCTTTACGTAATATTTCACATATTTTATTAAACATGGTACTTAATAAAACATCTTTAATTAGCTTTAACATGTTTTAGATATAAATATATGTTTTATTGTACATAGATTACGATGCAAAAATATGTCATTTTCTGTGTTTAGTCAAATTCCCATCTCCTGTAACAAAAAAACTATTCGTGTTACAGTATATTACATTTCCATATCATTTTGTAATTTAGGAATGCAAAATACTTTAAATAGAGCTATTTTAATCAATGTTACTTAAAAAATATTTAAACTTGTTGACTAGTATTTATACAAAACATCTTAGTGATCAGAAGTTGAAAAATCAACATATATTCAGAAGCTGTTCATATTTGTATTGTTCAGATAATAATAAAAAAAAGATAAAGTTGTTACACTAGATACGAAACTTGACAGAGCTTTTTTTAAAGTTAAAGAATTAAACGGTAAAATTGCAAGCAATTGAAAAATTCAGTGGCTTTACTGATTAAAAGCTAACACCGTTTTATAGTGTAAAAAAAAGTTAAATAATGAATAGTAATGAAAATAATTAACGTAATTAGTGAAAATTTGATGAATTTATTACTTAAAATAGAAAGTGAAGGAAATACATAAACTTTAAATATTAAAATAAGATTTAATGACGTAATCTATTAGAATAAAAATTAAAAGTTATGGCCTTGATAAAAGAATAGGTAGATTTATTAAGAAATATGATAAATATGTTTCTTTATCTGAAGTTAAAAAACAAAGTACTCCTTTGAGAAAATCCTTTATCTTCTTGAGCAGTATAATGATATTATTTTAAAAAGAAAAAAATGAAAAAAGATAAAACTGCTAGTTAAAGCTGTTAAAAATAACCTTAAGTGAAGACCTTATAAATTTATCAAATTTGTTTTTAATGTTAATCTTTCTTTTTATTAGACTTCATTGTGTTTTCCTTTATTTTATATCTTCTCTTTAATTGATAAAAATTTTAGGCAAACTGGTTTTTTTTGTAAACATGTTATTTTTAAAATTCTGGTAATAAAAAATTGTTTAATTTATATTTAATGAATTAAAATCTCAGTATACTAAAACTCGGATTTATGTACATCTGTAATCAATTTATGTGTGAGACTCGTTAGCTTTATTTACAGGAACTAGCAAAGTCAGAGATTATTTAGGGAAAAATGCCGGCTGCCCATCAGAGATCTTTACAAATTAAATGTTAATAGGCCCGCCGTATAGCGCTGCCTTAGAACATTATCGAAAGCAATGGTCCACAAGGCCGGACCCAACACCGAACACTGAGGGACACCCCTCTCCACCGGAAATTTCGTTTCACCACCTTCCGACCTCCCCGCCACGAATCTGTCCTTGAAATATTCGTGCAACACCCTTCGCAGGTATGCCGGAATTCGTCTTACTTCTAGTTCACGAAATATAACTTCCCATGGCAGCTCATTAAACGCATTGCGTATATCTAACAGCATGACCGCTCCTATCTCTCTCGACCTCCGTGTACCCTCTGAAGCTGATCGAATAACATTCATCGCTCGACCGATCGCATCAATCGCTGAGCGTCCAGGCCGGAACCAAATTTGTCCTCATGAAGTCCCCCTGCCATCTCTACGCTGTCGTTGAGTCTTCGAAGAACAAGTCTTTCAAACAACTTCGCAAAGCAATTCAATAAACAAAGTGGTCGAAACGAAACCTGTGCCCCCGTAGGACCAGCATTCTTCCTTAGCATCACTAACCTTGCACCTCTCCACCGTTCAGGTATCCATTCCATCTCCAATATCATATTCATTGCACGCAATACCACACCAGGCACCGTCTCAGCCACACTTTTTACGACCTCCGGGGGGATTCCATCCGGCCCAGGACTCTTGCCGCCTTTAATCAACTTAGTCGCCTCACTCAGGTCTTGCAGCGAGAATGGAACCATTGATTCCACCACAATTTCCTCCCGTTGAAAGTCTACTCCTTTCGGAAACAGTTCATCAACGCCTTTTCTCAGCTCATCGTCGGTGAGGAGTGGCAGCCGTCTTCCAAACTTTTTTGTGACGATACGATAGGCATCACCCCACGGATCAATTTCCACAGCATCACACAATTGCTGCCACTTGCATTTTTTGGACGCAGCAATTTATTAATATTGGTATACTTTATTAATATTGGTATTTTTCCTGAATATATTTATTGTGCAATGAAAATTTATGCTAATTCTTTAATCGGAAGATGTCATAAGGCATCTTTTAGTTAGTGATGTTTTTTTTTTGTATTCTCTAAAAATGCTAAACGTGATCTTATTAATATGATATATGGAATATTTATACTATTTTTTATTTACATTAGCCAATACTTTTTTAAGTTAAAAGCTCAACAAATATTCCTCAAAATAATTTCAATATCAATAAATTATAGTCTATCAGAAATTCAAGAACAAAGTATCGATAATCTCTAACCACTTATAAATTTAATTATATACAAATTATTTAGTTTTTATTCTGTATTAGTTAATATAAATTATGGTAGTCAGTTTTTTTTGCTTTATTAGTTTTGTTTTAGAAAATCAAAATTTTAGTTTTACGTGATTTCCATTTAAGCTCTTTCTAAATAATAACTTTCGTAATTTATGTTCATATTTTATGATTTTTTTATTTTTATTTATATTTAAGTTTGACAGAATATATAAGCTAGTTTAACTGAATTTTCTGAATAATTTTTACAGGTATTCATGTCTTAGCTCTAGGAGAATCATTATTAGATGACAAATACCGTCAAGGCTTAATCGGTGGAACTGCTAGTAGTATAAGCAAACATCCATACCTGGTAAGAACAACAAAACATAATGTAAATAATTTTAAATCCTAACTAAACAAAGAAACATGGAATATTTTATACATTAAAACAATATTTGTGTTTAAAAAAAAAAAAGTAATACTTTGCTGCTTTTATGTTTCCAACGGAGCAGCTAGTCCATCAGTTTGTTTTCCTAATGCCTTAGTAACTGTATAGTTTTCTTGCTACGTAGAATTTTACTTTCGACTCCATTTTTTCAAATTAAAGTTTAATTTAAAATTAGATATTTTTTAAATTATACAACTAATAGGTTAAGAATAAGTAAATTTCTTAATACACATTTCCGCTGTCAGATAAATCTACAGTTTTTCTTAAGATATCCTATTTAAATGTTGATACATGCATCCAAATTAAAAGCTGGATAATATAATAAAAAGAAAACCCAACGAGTGGGAGCGTATTGAATAAAGAAACTATTTTGGCTTCAGAAAATACTTTTAATCAGATATAACTTGAAGATTGTATATTTACTATCTAGAAATTACAAAGTTAATAGACACAACACAATAATAAAAAAATTATTTAATTAAAACAACTATTAACACATTAACTGCTATGTAACACATTTATGATTCAAAACTTATTCTGTATGTCGGATGTGTGAACCTATAAGATTCAGGTTAACGTTTATTTTAAGCCTTCTTCCAAAGAATGCGTAAAATCTAAATTCATTATTATATACCGATCGTTCGAAAAGCTGATGAAAAATAAAATTGTTCATTTACAAAACGGTATATTACATGTAAAATAAATATTCATTAATAATTCTTATTTAAATTTAAAAAAAGTTTATTTATAGATATTGTATGGTAACCACTACGTTATGAAAAAAATAGCTTATAAATACATGAAGTTATTATCTTCATATTACATAAGTGATTAATTGATTCGAAAGAAGTGTAGTAAATAATGTTGGCTGTAGACCCAGTGCATACTGTAAATAAACTTTTATTAGTGTTGCTAATATTCAGAGCTAATAATATCGAACTGACTAATCAAAAGTTAACAATAAATTAAGTAATGATGAAAAAATATATTGATTTTTAAGAAAGTTATATCAAAAATATGTATATTATTCCTTATAAAAATCAAAGATATAAATAAATAAGATAGAAAATGAAATGAAGTTAAAATTTGAACAAACAAAAAGTTAAAGACTTGGAGTTATAAGAAAGATAAATAGATAATCAAGAATATAGGAGAGAAAACATAAAAAGATAAGAATTATCGAGAGCAAGAAATATATTAGATCTGGAGGACGAACCCACCGGGTTGGTCTAGTGGTGAACGCGTCTTCGCAAATCACCTGATTTCGAGAGTTCCAGCGTTCAAGTCCTAGTAAAGCAATAATTTTTATACGAATTTGAATACTAGATCGTGGATACCTTTTGTTCTTTGATGGTTGGGTTTCAATTAACCACACAGTCGGAATTGGTCGACCTGAGACTGTACAAGACTACACTTCACTTAGACTTATACATATCATCCTCTGAAGTAATACCTGACGGTAATTCCCGGGGGCTAAACAGAAAAAAGGAAGGAAGATCTGGATAACGAACGCAAAACGCATAAAAATACAAAAAAAATATAGAAAATTTTTAACATATAAGAAATTAATAGAAAGTGTAGAACTGATTGAACGAGAAAAGTTTTCATTTAAAAAAAAAAATAATTTCACAGTACATTGATCAAGCCTATTAAAAAATTAAAGAATTGAAAGCACATATATGAAATAATGAAGTCAAAATACAATAAAATCAGATTTTATTAAACTAAAATAACATCAGATATAAGGGAAATGTAATAGTTGGAAAAAATACATTAATAAACTGCATTGATGGAAAAATTATTGAATGAAGCTATAGAGAAGGGAAAATACATTGATATATCCGTTAGATAAATACTGTGATGATCAATTAACCATATGAAATCATTACGTTCTTTTAACCGATTACAGAGAAAGAACAATTGGAAATGTATTTCTTTTTGCAACAGAGTAGTATAAATAGATATTATGCCTTTCACAACGACGTTTTATGCACCCACAAGTTACATAATTATATAAATAAAAATAATAGGAAATATATTTTATTGAAAATTTGTGAAAAAAGTAAATTTTATTTAAATATAATATTATATTTTATATAAAATAAATAATATTTCTCATATTTCTTCTCTAATTTCCTTCTTTTTAGCGGATTTCCAATTTGCAAAATCGGATACTGCGCTCGGTCATGTTTACACACATATTTACGAGTGTATGTAAGATTTTTTCTTCTGCTGTACCGGACACAAATCTTAACCAATTTTGAGGAAACTTGGTACGTTCATGAAAACTTATTAGGAATACAGCCCTTCTGATTTTCAAGCAAATACGTTTACAGGAACCGGAGTTAGAACCAAAAAACGGGTTTTTTGGGTACATTTTCATTTTTTTTTTCTGTTCTAATGGGTGCAATATCTAATCGATTTTGATGAAACTTGGTAGGGTGATTTAAACCCTAGTAGAAATAGAGCCCTATTAATTTTCAAGCGAATTAATTTACAGGAACCGGAGTTATCGGGAAAACCTTAATTTTAGGTACGTTTTTAAGGTCACCAAAACCGGAAATCCGCCTTCCGGACGCATTTACTGCGACAAAGTTTTTTGAAGTAGTGTTACTCAGTAAATTTTGAGTGAATTTGAAAAAATTAACATTATTTTACTTTTTCTAGACCACTACCATCACAAAAATTTTAATTAAATAAAAATTAAATTAATGTATTTCGTTACATGTTAATGAAAATTTATGTACTTCAACCATTTACATATATATATATATATATATGTGTGTGTGTGTGTGTACTCTTGAAATATTTCTAATATGATACAACTGGTTAAAAAATTGCATTCATCAAATTAAAAAAATGTTTCAAGTACATTTAGGAATAGATACTTCACTATTTGAATGAACCACATTGTAAACTTACATTTTTTATAACGTCTGATAACATTAACTGCTAAATTATATGATGAATATTATAATATTTTAATGAAATTAGCCAAATCTATATATATATATATATATATATATATATAGAAGGCAATGTATCCGCTATAGACTAAAAAACTACTGGACCGATTTACGCGCGGTTTTCTGCAAAATGGTCCGCGCGTTGTCCGGAGAAGGTTTAAAACTATTGAAATCCTCGTTCTGATCAGTAAAAAGGAAGTTAAGTATTTTGAACCGACTAGCCTGTTTAGAGAGTAGTTTGAATTAAATCCGAAAAATTGTGCTGTTGTTTTCCAAATTTGATTGTTACAAAATGAAAGGTTAAATTTGTGAAGTTCCGTTTTTTTTGTTTTTTTTTTTCATAATGTTCAGTTTTAATTGTGATGATTTTGCAGTCATATCTCTTTTCGTTAAAAAATTATTTTCTACCGACTACTGTGTTTAGAGAGTGCTTTGAATTAAATCCGTTAGGTAGTGCTGTTCTTTTGACAATTGGATTTATTTACACTCTGACTTTTATAAAGTCAAAGGTTAAATTTTGTGAAGTTCCAGAATGTTCAGTTTTTTAATGTTTTATAAAACTTTCAATTGTGTTCTTTTTATATATATATATATATATATATATACTCAAATTCAGCAATAGCGAACCATTGCCGAGTCAGCTAGTTTTAAATAAATATCTTTGCCTTATTCGAAAATTTATATTTGATCTTTGCAACAGACAAATAAAATATAGAATCACAAAATAAAGATCAAAGTTAACATTTAATCTTTTTTATATATACTCGTAATTTGGAGTTAAATAGACGTGTGCTTCAAAATGAATATCAGGTTTTTAAGATTATGTAATATTTATTAAGTTTTACTTACATTGATAAATTAATTATGCATGAAATGAAACGGCAACTCAAACAGTTTATCCTATGTAAGCACCATTCGTTACAAGGCACACATCCAGTCGATAGGAGAGTTCATCCCATACTTTAATCAGTAAGTCTGGAGATTGATGCGACAGCTGCTTCAGTCCTGTGTCTCAAGCCAGATAGGTCGGTTGGTACGGTGGCACATACACTTGATCCTTTATAAATCACCAAAGAAAAAACCGCACGGGGCCATATCGGGCGAACGTAGAGGCCACAGCAAATCAAGCCCTGTCATCTGGTCCCTAGCGACCGATCCAGCGCTCGGAGAGAATTTCATTCAACCAATCAGGTACAGCACTATGCCACCGAGGAGGCGCACTATCTTGTTGTGAAATAAAGTTTGTGGTTCGTATTGCAGTTGAGGAAAGAGCACAGATGCAGCATATCAAGATAGTTCTTTCTAGACACGCTTGCTTCCATGACAAAGATTGACCCTTAAACTTGCAGTCGAGATACAACATAAAAAACCTTCAGTTTTACGGAGTCCCGTTCACACTGCAATATTTCGTGAGGATTTTCTGATCAGATACGCACATTACGAGTATTTCTTTTTCTATTAAAATGAAATGTTGATTCGTCACTGAATACGCTACGATAAAGAAATTTTTTATCGTCATGGTGCATTATTTCATTTGCAAAGCTAGCACGTAAATCATAATCTGCTGAATTTAGAGCATGCGCATACCTGAAACTGTTAGAGTTTCTCTTTCATGTCATATATAAGAAATCAATGTTCATGAAACTTGAGAAATATTACACAGCTTTAAAACCCCAATATTCATTTTGAAAATTACTTGAACATGTAACGATACTATTAGTTAGTACGCTACTTGAACATGTAATTTTTCGTCTTGAAATTGTTAAGATGATAATATCTTAAAAGAATTTCTTAGGGTTGGTGGTAAACAATAAGTAGTTCGAAGGACTTTATTTCTATTTTCACTGAAATAAGAGATTAAGAGTTGGACTGGAATAACAGAGTTGTTTTGTAATAAACAAACTGAACGAATTGCCAAATAATAGGAATTATTATAAAGAACTTTTAATATACCTTACCTAAAATAGTCAGATGAACACGTAGCTTGTAGATTACATTTACTTTCTCTGTCAACAACACTCTAAACTAATCTATTATCGCTATGATGAAGATGCTTGATGATGCAAATTAATTTGCGGAATCTATAGGATGCCGCAAAATACTTTCTTAATGTTTTTCAGTCGTACCTTCTACAAAGAAGGCACTACCTAAGTCAATATTTTTTTACAAGAATTTTCATCTTATATCAGCCAGAGTGAGCAATGGGAAACACTGAAAATGAAAAAAAGTATAAAAAATAACTAATTTCTTTATTTTTTATTATGTAATTATAGCAAATTTGATGATATTTGAGGACGTAAATATTTATTATGTTAATTGAATATTCACAAATATCCTGTATAATTTTTTGTTACGCTCTTTGCAGTCTGTCCGGCAGATTTAGCATCACTTTTAGCAGCATATTACCTAATACGGACATGATTTTTTAATTTATGGAGTGCTTGAATTCGTTAATGTCCACAGGTTTATTAATAAACTTTATATACTTGAGGTAATCCCAGAGAAAATATTTGCATACTGACAGATTTAGAGAACGTACCAGCAATGATGCATCTCTTGTCTAGAAATTATTTAGCATAGAAACATTTCTCAACCCTCTATCATGAATTCTCTGGCAGTGTAGTGTGTTTCCCCGTGCTCCTTGAATCGCATCACGTTCAAGTTAATTACACGGTTATGCTATTTAGGAGCAAGGAATTTCTATAAACCAGGATTGTGTACCGAATAGAAGAAATTGTTACCGTTTGTCCTTCCTTATAAAAGGTATAAATCCTGTGATTCCAAACTTTTCCTTGAGGTACTAGAGAGTTACATGTGGCCTGTGAAGAGGAAAATATAAATATTCTGTGTAATCAAATTAGAGAAGTAAAAAAATTTTGCTTGTTCATTAAATTGCACAAATTGCAATCGTCCCTCATCAGTAAGACGATTTCATAGGTAAACACTTAAGAAACTTTTCACAGAATATCATACCATATTCTCAGAAATCATCATTTCTCTGCAGACCTTATCATACTCGTACTCACTTAGTTGTTGCATCATCAACATTGTATACGGTTGAATGTTTAAATCCTTATGCAGAATTTTTCAAAAATATAGAATAAAAAACGTTTGCGGCATGTTTTCTGGTTAAGTGCTGAGGGCTCCTTATTTTGTCCGTCTTTCAATATTTAAAGAGAATGGAGCTTCTATGGTGTAAACAAGGCATATTGGTTTGTTTTTCGTTGGAGAACCAGTACATTGAAACTTTTTTATCCTCAACTTTACTTTTTTCGGCTAGGAATGGTAACACGGCTGAAATATTTAAATCTCAACAAAATATTCGGTGTATATCCACAACCGAATTACCATGTTTTTAAAATGTTTCCAAGAATCCATTAGTTCACTATTTCATTGTTACTGAAATGTCATCCGGTATACAAGGTCTCAGACAGTCCAATTCCCGCCTAATTTCAGAATTGCCAACCTATTTTGTTTTAAAAATCATCGGGTTTCAGTGGTTCGTCCTGTTTACGTTTTATCGAGTATTAGGTAGATTTCATAAGAAATCAACCTATTGTAATGGGTACTATGATTCGACAAAATTCCGGAAAATTTCTATATATCTTCGCGTTTCACATCCCCCGGACCACAAAACCACCGTCAGTTCAAAAGTTTATATATATATTTCACTTTCTTGTGAACACAATAACTGTCTTAATTTTGCGCCAATCACTTTCAAATTGTTCCGTAAAAATAACTCGTTCCAAACTCTCGGTCAAGTTTTTTAACGGCAAAAATCGGACTGTGGGGGTGGAAATGGGGGGCTTTTTCGAAAAAACAAAATATCGCTATAACTTTCTTTTTAAGTAAAATAACGTAATCGTTTCTATTTTTTGGATAAGGGTCAAAAACTTAAATAAGTAAAGCTTTTTGATATCACCAATCATTGGTCCAGGGGGTGGAAAAAATGGGGTTTTGAAAACAAACAAAAATTATACCTCTTTTAACCGGCACAGTATCGAATCGGTTTAAATTGGTCGTTAGTCCTTTAAAAATTACCTAAAACTTTTGACTGAAACAATGTTTGACATGACCAAAATATTGCTGGAACTGTAAGAAGATGGGGCTTGTCGTATGCTAAACGTGTGATTTTTTTATCACATGCAACCATTGTCGTATTGAGTAAATTTGAAGTTTTTCTTAACTTTAAGGTGAAAATGTTTTTAATCCCTACTTATCACAGGTGAAACATACCTCCACCTTCCGGCTGTCGAAAGGGATTTTTTTTTAACCAATATGGCACAAAAATAATAAACTTAAAACCGGAATGGAAATTTTCCAGATGTTCGTTTGTACTTGTGTGTGTTCGGTATCGCACCGTAAATCACCTCATATCTCCAGAAATCAGAACCGATTTTGACCAAACTTGATCAGATTACTTCTATATATGGGGAATTAATACCATTAAATTTTCAACTTAAAAGGTAAAAGGTAGAGGTTAAAAAGGTGAATAAATAATAACATTTTAAAAATAAATTGTAAATATATGACAATAAAAAATATGAGCAATATGAATCTGCTTCTGGTTTTCAAATTTTTTTTTTTTTTTGTCTTCAGTCATTTGACTGGTTTGATGCAGCTCTCCAAGATTCCCTATCTAGTGCTAGTCGTTTCATTTCAGTATACCCTCTACATCCTACATCCCTAACAATTTGTTTTACATATTCCAAACGTGGCCTGCCTACACAATTTTTCCCTTCTACCTGTCCTTCCAAAATTAAAGCGACTATTCCAGGATGCCTTAGTATGTGGCCTATATGTCTGTCTCTTCTTTTAACTATATTTTTCCAAATGCTTCTTTCTTCATCTATTTGCCGCAAAACCTCCTCATTCGTCACTTTATCCACCCATTTGATTTTTAACATTCTCCTATAGCACCACATTTCAAAAGCTTCTAACCTTTTCTTCTCAGATACTCCGATTGTCCAAGTTTCACTTCCATATAAAGCGACACTCCAAACATACACTTTCAAAAATCTTTTCCTGACATTTAAATTAATTTTTGATGTAAACAACTTATATTTCTTACTGAAGGCTCGTTTAGCTTGTGCTATTCGGCATTTTATATCGCTGCTGCTTCGTCCATCTTTAGTAATTCTACTTCCCAAATAACAAAATTCTTCTACCTCCATAATCTTTTCTCCTCCTATTTTCACATTCAGCGGTCCATCTTTGTTATTTCTACTACATTTCATTACTTTTGTTTTGTTCTTGTTTATTTTCGTGCGATAGTTCTTGCGTAGGACTTCATCTATGCCGTTCATTGTTTCTTCTAAATCCTTTTTATTCTCGGCTAGAATTACTATATCATCAGCAAATCGTAGCATCTTTATCTTTTCACCTTGTACTGTTACTCCGAATCTAAATTGTTCTTTAACATCATTAACTGCTAGTTCCATGTAAAGATTAAAAAGTAACGGAGATAGAGATTTTTAAATTTATTTTTATAAATTTAAACTACCGACTTAATTAAAATTAGTTGGTACATAATATTTTACAAGTAAGATAGAAAGACACTAATGTTAATGTTTCACTTCTTATTTTTTATTATTCATTACATGAATGTGACAATGGAATTAGATTTTTATTAATATTATACTCGACACTTTAAATTCGTTCAAAATGTAAAATACAATGTTGCTCACCTAATCAAATATTAAATACATATTAGATAATTTGTAAAATGAAAATACACGGTAGTTCTAATCGTAAATAAAATATTCCAAATGGATTACATCCCAAATGTACTCTCGTGACTCATTAATATAGATATTTTTTCCTGAGAAATATTACGTCGATTTTAGAAATGTTCAGTTATTCTCTATATATCTTTTCCAACTTCACGTACAGTAGGCTCAAGTGAAATATAATTACCGTTTACTATTTATTTGATTTTTATTATACGACCAGAAAAGAAGTACTTTAAGAAAAGAAAAACACCTCCGGAGTTATAATGAAACAAAATATAGCCTTTCTGTATTTAGATTTCAAAACGTATGTTTTAACAGTAGTTTTTAGAAACGCGGTTTCTGCTGAGTAGAAGAGCAATGAGGCTCGTTTGGATAGCAGCAATGGGGATCATGAACCTCCTTCCGTTGTGAACTCCTCCTTCCGGACCACAACCCCCCTCTGATAATTTATTTTACATAAAATATACTTTAAAATAAAATCGCTGTACGTCAAATGATCCATTCGGTAGATATTTTTAGATTAAAACTGATTTTTGTATGTCCACTACACCTCTCCTGTTTACAATTTTGAATTTAAGGATAAATTTAGCAAATTCTTAATATATTTGTTTAATTGCATATTAATTATATCCCTAATTTTAATTTAAAAAATTACACAAATAAATAGTGATCCCTGATTTTTAGACCTAATGGTCTATTGTACCTTTGGGCACACATATTCGATTTGCATATTTCACTAATCAGGACCTAATCTAGAACATGTATATTAATTTTTCTTACGAAAAAAATATCTTCAGTGGAAAAAAAGTTTATTCGAACTCCATTGAATAAGTACCTGAAAAAGTACTTAATTTAAAGGAAGAAGGTGTACGCATATTTAAATTTCTGTACTAAAACTTTAAAAAATGTTTTAATAAATTTTAAAACTTTATAAAAGTCTTTAGTTAAAATTTTTAAATTTAAAATAAGTTGGTCAGACTTTAGATTTAATTTTTCCAACTGGAAAACTTAATTCCATTAACCACCAAAAAACACAAAGATAGTGTCAAACGTAAAGGATAAATTCTCACACTTCTTAACGTTTTATTCAAGTAAATCGTTACTAATAATAATAAACAATTGGAATAATATTTTTCTTTATGAAAGACTGCATAAAAATAAACTGTTTTTTTTTATCAAATTTTGAAATAATAGTTTATATCTTTTTTCTATTAATTTCCCGTCTAGATAGCGCTATAGCAGAACTATAGCTCTAGAAGGGAAAGTATTGTAATCGGTGCAATTTGGGCACATGCGGTTTTCACCGGATCTTGACGTTTTGACACCTAAGGAACCCAAAAAAACAGATGGAAATTTTCCGAATGTTAATATTCGTATGTATGTGTTCGTTTTTGACCATTAAATCACCTTATATCTCCAGAACTACAGAAACGACTTTTACCAAACTTTTACTTTCCCGCCTTGCACTATAGCAGAGCTGTAGCTAGAGAAAGGAAAATATGGTATCAGTCCAATTTCGGCACATGCAGTTTTCATCGGATACTTACGTTTCGACACCTAAGGAACCCAAAACACCAAAAAAACCGGATGGAAATTTTCTAGATGTTCGTATGTACGCGCGCGTACATGTGTGTGTGTGTGTGTGTGTGTGTGTGTGTGTGTGTGTGTGTGTGTGTGTGTGTGTGTGTGTGTGTTTGGTATTGCATCCTAAATCACCTTATATCTCTAGAAATCAGAACCGATTTTGACCAAACTTAATCAGATTACATCTATATATAGGGCATTGATATCATATTAAATTTTCAACTTAAAAGGTTGAGACTGTAGAGCAAGGTCACCCTCAGTATTTCGAGATTCCGACTAATTAAGGACATATATTTTTTAGGCACATTTGTTAACAATTAAAAGAATAACAGTATTTGCTAAAAACATGTTTTGCAAAATCGCAACCCCACCCCAAAAAATCCTCTAAACTACTGCAACGTTGTGACGTCACAAGTTAGCTGTAGAATTAAATAAATGAATACTATTTAAAAAGTGAAAAAGTAACTCAGGGTAAGTCTCTAACCCAATCGCCCGATTTACTCGGTACCTGATGCGTTAAGGCTTGCGGCTACATCAGTCTGCCGACCGAATAAACAAAATTTGTTCTGTGTAAGTTGTGTAATTACATTAGTTTATTTAGTGCCGACAGTCGCCGCTAGTACCCCGACACCCGTACAAATTAAATACGGTATACGCGTGCATTTAGTTAAAATCAATGAATTAAATAAACGAACAAATATTATATTTAAATAAAATGATAAATATTGTAAATTAATTTGTGTGTGTGTTGTATCATAAAAAACTGTTTTGTCAAATATTTTTATGTTGTTAGCAAATAATTTAAGAGCTATTCCACGAATTCCAAATTTCACCAGTTTATCCAGCGAAAGTCGCTGAATTAGTGGCAGTGACAATATCAATGAGTAAAGCGATTAATAGTAACATAAGATTAATCTTTCTTACCTACATCTGGTTATTATTATCGGGAACGTTGTCATATTTATTTAATTAATATTATTCAGTTATGATTTTCAATATATTTTAAAATTACCTGCGAATAAGTTCTATTTAACTTAGTTTATAGAAATAATACTCTGTAAATTTAAATATTATTATTTAATAAATATCATTTTACTCAATATAAAGAATATTTTCATATATTTAAAATGATAGCAAATATTAAAAATAAATAAATATAACTACTTTATGCTCAGGCGTGGAATACTTACGATAATATTAAGTTTAACGTGTTTCATATTTTCTTTATTCTAATATTTTTTTTATTCTTTATTTTAATTTTTTTCTTTTATTTATTTTAACTTATTATTCTTTATAGAATTTTAAACTTATTATTCTATATTCTTAGTTATTCTTTATTCTAATATTCTCATATTTTCTTCTAAGTTTATTTGTTTCATATCTTCATTAAATACATTAACGTTATTATTCCTTCAACTTATCAACAGAGTTGTTTTAATGCTTCTCCATCGTCTCATACTTCAATGACAGCAGCGTCAGTTTATTGTTGTAAAGATTTATAGTCATTTTTATTTTTATTTTTAACTTTATAGTCATTCACTTTAAAAATTATTTTATATTCTCATTTCTCCATTCAATAGTAAATCAGGATTATTTGAATGTACAGAGTGATATTAAAGCTTGGAAATGACTACATATTTCAAAACTGAGGAATATTAGGAAGTAGAAACAAGGATCTACATACTTAGAAAAATTTTTATACCTATCTTAGATTCGATAAATTGGATAATTTTTTTTTAAGTAGGAAGGTGAACTACCTTCCTGTATCATGTACAAACTACATCACTAACTAAATCATGTATCATATGATACATGATTTTAATGAACAGTTTCATGATAAAAACGATGGTGAGACCCGTTTCTAGATAAATTCCTTTATTTTTGAGTTATAAGCAATCAAAGTTGAAAAATCTGAATGAGGTGGCAATAAGAAAACGACGTAAATAGAAGAATAGTATCATTATATTTCGTATTACCTTCAAAATATCATCCAATGTATATCCAATATCATCCATTCACATTATTAATTAATAATAATAATAATAATAATAAATTTGCAACATTACTACAACTTAAATGACAAGGTCAACTGATATTAATTATTTCAGTTATCACAAATACTCCATTTTAAAATTCAGTTAAATGTTTAACTGACCTTAAATTACTTATACAATAAATTTTGAAAAAATAAACTTAATTTTAAAAAAAATTAAAACGGGTGCGTCGGTGTATTGTAGACACATACGGAAACGAAGCTTCATACTCAATATTATATGAATTATTAATTGTGAAAAATAACGTACACGCAATATATACAAATGATGAAATATTTAATTAATTAGTTATATGAACTAAGAATGAAATACAATTTGTTAAATCTGTCAACGATTAAATTCAGTCTGTGACTGTAATATTTAAATATGAGCGTGATCAAAAACCGTTCATAAAATAGTAACAGATCATTCTTTGAACACAATTCTTGAATGAACTGTGGTATCAGTCAGCGCGTATAGCTTTTTCGTGACGGACGTTCTTACACGGCTGCCCAAAAAGGGTGTGTGTGATTTACCGGTTGAAGCACAAACTTCAATGAATTGAGTTAATGAAGTGTGAATTGTGAGCCTCTATCACTGTTAATTTTTTTTTTTTTGGTGGTGAGGAGGGGGAACACTGGTTACGTACTGCCATAACGGGCAGTGTTGGACTCACCACAAGTTCCGCAAGGTGTTAATTAAAGTGCTATGTGTTCTTACGCCCTACCGAGTAAACCTAAACCTCCTCATCCACCCCCCACCCCCACCACGTCAGAGGCCA
Organism: Lycorma delicatula; assembly: GCF_047948215.1. Lineage (NCBI taxonomy): Eukaryota > Metazoa > Arthropoda > Insecta > Hemiptera > Fulgoridae > Lycorma > Lycorma delicatula. The sequence goes on along the minus strand of NC_134455.1, from coordinate 357,180,523 downwards.
GACTAGCATTACAGCATTACCACGGCCCCGGTAGGAACCTTCAGTCTCAGGGACTTCAGAGTCCCGTGTGTCATCACCGTCGCCGATTCACGCAAGCGCGGATCAGCGGATAGCTCAGCAGGAAGCTATCCTTTATCCCTTCGTTCTCCGGTCGTGCTCTTGTGCCTCTCTCAGAGGACTTTTCCTAGAAACTATCATTCCGCTGGCGACACTGTAGAAATCCTACCGATCACCCACCTCAGTCAGCAGTATTCCAGTTTTTTCTTCTATTTCCTTTGAACTGAGAATATTTGCTACCACGTTGCCTGTTTCTTGGGAACCCCATCGTGAATTCTGCAAATCAAATTAATTCTGAGGCTCATCGGCGGCACACCGGCTATTACTCCGACCGCTGCCCCGGATATTGTTCGGTATGCCATAGCTGACGCGATTGCCAGTCTACGCTGTAATGACCCTAAAAGCCCACAGCTCTTCTTAATTTCTCGAACAGACCTCCAGGCCGAGGCCGCATGTAACACTACAGATATTGCTACTGATAAAATAAGCTTCCTTACATCAGCTCTGGGTCCAGAATTTGTCGGCATCAGTTTCCTTAGAGCAATCATGGTCTTCTCAGATTTGCAATAGCCTCCCTGGCATGGATAGTATATTTCCTGGATCTCTCCAGTATACCTCTAAGTAGCTACCCTCCCTCCTTTATTATTTGTGTGTCTACTACAACAACCATACCCCTCAATTTCCGTCGGCCAACCATCGATAACACCGCCGTCTTATTGGGAGCCAGCTCCATCCCCCTTTCTCTGAGCCAACCGCTGACTCTCCTTATAGCTTTCTTGGCCAACTCTTCAACTCGGTCCTCTGTATTTGCAGCCACCAACAGGATCAAATTCTCTGCTTATGCGACCATCTCGGAGCACCCCAGTAACTCCATGCGCAGAAGGTCGTAGTACGCCGCATTCCAAAGTATTGGCCCAAGGAGCGAACTCCGTGGAACGCCACCGAACATATTAAAGTCTTTCCGTCCTTCCTTTGTATCCACCAGTAGAGTTAGTTCGTGCAGACACCAAGTTCGTTTCACTCTGTATCCACCAGTAGAGTTCGTTCGTGTTGATGACTGCCAACAAGTATCTGCTCACACCTTTTGCTCGCAGCGCATCCAACATTACACCAAGGAAAGCTATTAAATGCGTTCCGTATATCCAGGAAAATTAACAGAGGAATTTGTCTCTTCTTCCGTTTACTAGCGACCTTGTTCGCAGCCCATCACATCACGTAGTTAATAGCATCAACAGTAGAGCGCCCCTGGATGAAGCCGTACTGATTGTCTGACCACCGGAGAGCTCTATCTCCTCCAGTAACCATCTAGCAATCATCCGTTCGTACAGTTTTCCTATTGAATTAATAAGACACATAGGTCTATAATTCTTATTCTCTTGCATCCGGTTCCGAGTTTTGGACCAGGACTAACCTTGCAACTTTCCAATTGTAGGGGAAGTCTCCCCTTCCAAAAGCCACGTTCAGCACCTCCAACAGGGCCCAGGGATGTCACTCTGCCAATCTTTTTAACGACCCGGCACCTTATCCGGACATGGTCTTTCCTTTTTATTAATATTTTTCGTCCCCAACTGTAATTCCCCTAGAGAGAACCTGTGAACCTCATCACTGACATATGACCAATCTTCACCATTAACTGATAACAAACGGTTACCCCTAGGGCTCTGTTTTGAGGGGTGCAATGGAGTGCTTTTATAATAGCTCTGCAAACAATCGTCCGATTTTCTAAATTCAAACCGGTTATTTGGTGGTAATAAAAATAACATGATGGAACCAAACCAGGAAAAATTTATTTTTTCTGCAGTCGTGTTTTTTAATTTTTAATATTTATCTCTTGTTTCTTAGTTGACTCCCCACCAAGAAGCCTACGTTAAGAAGCTTCGCTTTAAAATAGATTACAAATTTAAGAGTAATAAATCAGTAAATAAATCACTTTACAGCAAGCAATTTGTGTTACGTTACAACAATGAACAAAGTTTTTAATTTTTTTTTTAGATCTTACTTCAACGTTCACCTACATTATTTTTACTATTAATATCAGTCAACCTAACCGTTTAATTTGTAGTAATGGTTACAAATAATTAGATATTGTGAATTATTATTATTAATTAGTATTATTTATTATTGTGAAGGGTCTTAGTATAAAGCTTTGAGCCATTAATTTTAACACTAATGTTTAACGTTATATTTACTGGACGTAATTCTGAAGGTAATACGAAATTACAAAAAATATATCGCCGGGCATTTTACTTCGTTTTATTACTAACGCGATTTTTCCGTTTTTGAAACTTTCATTGCTTATAATTCGATGCTTATAACTAACTGCCCGATGCCTATTTCTTGGAATTGAAATTGTTCATTTCGTTCGACGAACTGATTTCGCTGAGTTATTTGTATATAGTATATTTTTTCTATTTTTTAAAATTTATTTAAACATTTATATATAACCTACAACACTCCCAGTAACGTAAGGATTCCATCGCGGGGCGTACATCAAAAACGGTTCAGCCGTTGAGCTACTACGGTGGAGAAAACATACATACACCCTAAATACATTACATTCTTTTTTTGCAGTTGTATAAAAACATACTGCTTAATTGTTAATTCCAAGTTTACCAAGAAGAGTAATGCAGTTATAATAATTTAAACAAAGTTTCTAACTGAGAAAAGTTTCTTCATTCGTAACCTAAATTCAATTCCATTAAGAAAATAAATTGTTTTATTTTTTTATTGTTGGTATCGTTTTTTTATTGTTGGTATCGTTTTTTTTTATCCTTTCCATTCAACATTAAAAAAATACGTCATCAAAATCTCAATTGTAGTGAATATTAGAAAAATATACATCATAATAACAAAAGTAAACCAGGAATATATATATATATTTTTTTTTAACTTAAATTTATGTCTAAAAATGTTTTAACTTTAAAGTGAATCTGCTTTTCTGTTTATAAAATAAAAAAAGATTTAAAGAGATGTTTTAAGCAAAAGATTATTACATTAAGAACAGCTTTTGTCTAACGATATTTTAAGATAAATTCGAAGAAATTCTACCCGTTGTGTTGTTCATTAAAATGTTTTGATATTATGTTATTAACATTTTACTTTTGAAAGGCCGAAATTCTCGCTGAGCTCATTGAAACAGGATAGAACTGCTAATCTAGGGAAAACTAAAATTAGAGTTAGGTAACCAAATACCGTACTGCCTCTTACATTTCTTTAATAAATAATCTAACTAATCTTAAATATCCAGTATAAAGATATATATAACTCTTTTAAAGCTAATAAAACATACAAAATGTTAAATACATTATGTACGCCTGTTCATTTCGTGTTCTTTCCTAACAATATCCATTTAATTGATGAATGAACGACCGGTTTCGTTCTTGGATATGCATACTCAAAACGTTTTTCAGTTTATTGTTCAATGTGTACATTGAATATTATTTGAGTTTGTTTCCATTTTACCATTACGCTGGTAAAATGGAAAATTATTTGGGTTTTTTTCCATTTTACCATTACGCTGGTAAAATGGAAAAAAACGTATGTTTTATATTACTGATAAATAGCGTTTCAGAAAAAAAAATATGAATCAGTGTTTACGTCATGGCTTCGAGACACGTTTAAGATTTATTCTCATAAATATTAAAAATTCTAACTCTACCACTGCTAGGCAAAACAATATAACAGAAAGTATTAAGATAGATTTCGGAAAATCAAACATTCCAAACGTATACTTCAAATATTCCTTAAAGTGTAATATTATAAGTTTGTATTTTTCGAAAACCGGCTTGAAGTTTATGTACTTCAAAAAGCACAAAATTAGAATGTAACACATAATATGATAACCGTAAAACCTCATGATATAGCAAAGGAAATTCAGTTACCTCTAATTTTATGAAATATTTAGGCTGGTTTAATATATATTACAACGAAATGGCTTAAAAAAAGGTCTTTTTTAATAAATAAATAAATACTAATAACAAAATGAATCAATACATCTAACATAATTACAAAAAATCAGCAGATAAAAATCATAAATTATATAGTGGTAATCAAACCGGTTAAAGATAATTTTCTAATATAAATAAACTGGTTTGATGACGCAGGATACAAAAGAGATAACTTAAATTTATTTAAATTGCCTAGAATTTGCCGACGACTTAGCTTTATTAGCTAATAGTATCGGAGAAGTCAGAATACAAATAACAACTATAGAAGAACTTGTGAATAAAATTGGACTTAAAATTTCTTACAAAAAGACTAAAATGATGGCTATAGATCCTTTAGTTATTAATTCTGTGAATATTAATGGAAATAAAGTAGAACTTGTAGAAAAATTTAAATATCTTGGAGAAATCATTACTTGTAATTGTAACGAAAAATAAAATTGAGCTGAAAGACTTAATAAATTATTTGAAGTGCTACAAGTAACCAAAAATACTTACAACAAAAAATCGCTCTCGATTAACACTAAAATTAGACATTACAAAGCTGTGGTTAAACCAGTAATTACTTACGCGAGCGAGACTTTATTTAGATTAAATCAGAAAAATTGCTTAAACTGAACCATTGCTTAAAGTTGAACGCAGGATTCTTAGAACCTGCATAACCAAAAAATATAATCACGAAAATTAGTACATTATTGCTTAATAAATTTATTTACGAAAACTTGGAATCCTTAATTGATACTATGAAAAAGAAGCTAATTTCTTTCTGTGCACACTTGTTAAGATTACCGCAAGATAGGATTACTAAGAGAATTATCGATCAATTTTGGTCTTTAAAAAATCCGCCATTATGGATCAAAGAAATTAAAGAAGATATGCAAGAATTAAATTTGACTTACGAAGATTTACTTAATAAATCTGAAAAATTAAAATTTGTTATTAAAGATCCGAATACCAACTTTAAAGAAAGAACTTTTAATCATACAAAAAGGGTTTATTAAGAAGAGGGTCGTAAAGCAAGATCATTAAGAATGACTAAATATTGAACTTAAAGGCCAAAAGATCGGTAAAAAAGACTTGAATTATTCTGACTAAAGTGGTCCTTTGCGGCCTTAAAAGAAAAAAATAAATAAACTGGTTTTTAACAAGCGGTCGCAATTGACACCAACAGATAAAATTAAGAAATTGATAATTTCTTAATTACAGAAATATTCTAATGGATGCTCCAATCTTGCGATGCTATTTCAAAATATGAGTTTCAATATGTAGATTCAATAGGAGTTGCGTTTTAAATTATATACGTAGATACGATAAACAAGCATATAATTTGGGAACAATCAGAAATAGAAAAAAGGGAAGAAACAAGCGATATGGAAAACCTGCGTAAATGTTTATAATAATATTTAAATTCTTTGTTTAATTATAAATTAATTTTATACAAAAGTCAATACATTTTTAATGTTTACGTGAATAAATAAACGATTACACAGATGAAACATAAATTTACTACATTAAATTATTTATAATTTACTTACAAGTTAAATCGTATCCTATTTATTATTTTTACTTCCTTGCACGAACTGAAGGAAGTATTGTAAAAAATTTCGGTTTTCAGATTTCAACGGAAATATCCATTTTGACCATTCGAGAATCAATTTTCACTAGTTTCGGCGTGACGTCTGTACGTACGTATGTATGTATATATGTATCTCGCATAACTCAAAAAACGATTACCCATAGGATGTTGAAATTTTATATTTAATACTGTTGTAACATCTAGTTGTGCACCTCACCTTTTGATTGAAATCGACACCTCACCTTTTGATTGAAATCGACACCCCACCTTTTGATTGAAATCGACTAGACCAAAAGTGTCCAAAAAAGCTGAAAATCCAACACATTTGAATTTTGGACTTCTCCTTTACAGCAGTAATAAACCCTTATTGAAAGCTTTTGAACGATATATAATACGTGGTACTTATTTTCATTGATTCCACAGTTATAGCCAAATAAAACTAATTAATGAAATATTTGGATCTTACAAGGGGAAGGCCAGATCGATTCGAATCTGACTTTATATAAATATATTTTGATTTAACTTTTTTTTAGTTTAAATATATTGATTTCTTAATAATTAATTATTAGCCTCTGATTGCAAAAAAAAAATTTACAATAAATAATATTCAATAACTAAAAAAAAAAGAAAAAGTCTGAAGTTATTAATGAAATAAAATTCTGTGTACTTTAAATTTTAATTTAAAAAATTTTTACAGAAGATTATAATTATTTTTAATAAATCAATACATTTCAATTAAAAAAAAGTCGGATTTGAACCGATGTGTGCGTGGTTACGGATCCGACACGTTCTCACTTACACCTGATAACTACCTGAGCGACAAGAAACATAATTAATATACGAGGGTAAGTCAATTATTATCCGCAAGTTAGTTATATTTTTGTTTATGATGGCAGTACTGTCGTGTTGCGTAGATGACACGTGCGTGGTTTAATAGTTGTCTGTGCAGGTTGGATGCTGCTAGGTTAGTTCAATTATCGCTGCCTGCCGTTAACCATGGCTGCTCCTCTTTCTGTTTGCACCAAAGAAGAGCAACTCTCAGTGACCCGTTTTTTGTGGTCAAGGGCCGAAATTCATCGAAGACTTTCGGTACAGTACGGGAATAGTGTATTGCCGCAACGAAGTATCTAAAAATGGATTGAAAAATTAAAAAATGGTCGCACAAGTGTTACGCACGACGAAGGAGCCGGACGACTGTTTCCCGCCACAAGTGAGGGAAACATTGAGCGTGCACGTGACATAGTTTTCTTAGACAGACGAGTAATATCGATGAAGTGGCACATCGTCTGCAAATTAATCACGGTTCTGCCAACGAAATCATCCACAACAGACTTGGGTTTCATAAAGTCTGTGCAAGATGGGTCCCAAAACAACTCACACTATTGCATAAATAAACGCGCTTGGACATCTGCTAAAAACATTTGGATCGCTATGGTTACGAACGGGACATCTTCTTAGACAGAATCATCACCGGTGATGAAACATGGATCCATCATTACGAGCCGGAGAGTAAACGGCAGAGTAAGGAATGGAAACATCCAAATTCGTCCTGCAAAAAAAAGTTCAAGACCCAACCATCCACAGGAAAACTGATGCTTACACTTTTTTTGGGACTCACAAGACTCAGTACTGGAACATTATGAGGAAAGGAGCACGACAATAAACAGTATGCGTTACAGTGAAATGCTTACTGCCAAGTTGAAGCCTTCAATTCGAAGCAAACGTCGAGGACTGCTGTCGATAGGAGTTGTGTTGCTGCACGACAATGCCCGTCCACATACTGCTGCCCAAACTCCTGAAACGCTCCAAAAACTCAACTTTGTAGTATTGGCTCATCCTCCGTATAGTCTTTATCTTGCCCCTTCTGACTACCACTTGTTTGGTCCACTCAAAGAGGCATTAAGGGACCGTCGATTTACCTCGGACGAAACAGTGAAATAAGCGGTGCATTCCTGGCTCGCAGCTCAACCGAAAACTTGTTTTTATGAGGGCATCAGGAAGCATGTGTAATAATGAACCAAGTGCGTTCAAATGCAAGGGGACTATGTGGAAAAATGATGTACATGTAAGTTTCCTATATGTATTGCAATAGAATTTATAATTACGTTAAGGATAATAACTGGCTTACCCTCGTATAAACTAATATAAGATGCTGATACGGACACCACAAAAAAATGTGATGCAATGTAGTGTCCACCACAATGCAATTGTGTAACTCTCCACTTTTTTTAAAGAATTGGAGGATCGTATCTCACTTCAAATAAAATAAATTTAAAAGAAGTGCAGAAAAAATGTGTGCATATTATTTAATAAACGTACAAAATTAAGTCATGTGGTGAACAAATCGGATTTTTTTAATTATCAATTTAAAATCAGCCTTATATTTGAGATCGTCGTATGAACCAATACGATACTTAAATTAAAATTCGATTATACGTTAATTAAATATATTAAACAATTTTCAAGAATGGCTGTAATATGTTCTGTGTTATTCAAGACTTGTCAGTAAAAAACCGTATTATGCCATAACTGTTGATCTAATTATGTTGACCTTAATTACACCCTATCCCCTTGCTCGCTCGTTTTCTTTCTCTCTGTATACAGAATGATTCAGGGAAAGGAGAAGTTATGAAATCTCTGTTGGTAACCCTGGGGGAGTATTAGCACTGACTAACGTATAAAAGCCAGTCACTCCATTCTGCCATGGATACTTGGAATGGTGCAAAACGTGTTTTTCCATAAAGTTGAAGTAAAAATAATGGCAGCGTAACCTTCACACTTCGTACTGTCTTTACATTGCGCGTAGAGAATTTCGCAGGTAGTTTAATTTAGGATGCCACGATCGTGTACCGTCATTAACATGTAATTAATATACGGATGCGTAATTTTTATGAAACTGATTCAGCAAAAAAAAATCCTCAACGAGATTGTTGACCATTCGAATGCCTTATAATATCGAGATTGTTAATAAGAAGCCCTCACGTGAGGGCTTCTTATTAACTTGTTTATTTTTTCAATTAAATGTTCAAAGAATACTGTTCTAGGACTTACTTTGCCATCCATACAAGTCGCAGATCGTCCAGGAACTGAAACCAAACAATCACATAATGCGCCATCAATTATATGAATGAATAGGAGTAAAGATAAACTGAGTAAAGACTGTTAATAGAAACTAGGTTAATACAAACTATGGGTGTCGGTCCAAGTCCGTTTTCACGTTAACGGATTTGGTAATAAATAAAATTTTCATTTTTGGGAATAAGAGAATCCTACACATCTACACCAGCGCCCGCTACACAGCGAAATAATTACCGTGTAATTTGTTATCATCGTACAGCATTGTAGGCTATTATTTTTTCAAACGAGGATGGCCTACGACTATAGTAACATCACACCGACATGTCGTCATAATGAAAAATTTTGTTACGCAAAACTACAGACATTTTCATAAATTACTGACAATGCTGATTTTGACAATGCTGACTGACAATGTTGATTTTCAACAAGAACATCACCCAAAGCGTGAATATGTATGGTAAGTAATCGCGTAAGTAATCAGCGCGCGCGCGCGCGCGCGTGTGTGTGTGTGTGTGTGTGTGTGTGTGTGTGTTATATAAAAATCGCATAGCTCTTATGTAAAGATAAATAGCCACAAACTAAGAATCCTACTTATGCAGTTGAATTACTATCAATATTTAATTCACCTAAAACTGAAATCATCTTTTATCCGAAGGTTAAAAGTTTTATTCACCATATTGTTCTTTTAAATGTTTTAGTAAAGGTTGGTTTTGCAAATAGATGGATAAAAGTTCCGGACTGAGAATACAACCTTATCTAAGGTATAAAGATTCGTTACTAATTCCCTTTTGACTACGTTTAACAGAAAGTTAAATTACATCCTGAGTGTAGTACAAAGAACAAAGGTCCCGCATAACATATTAAGTTCCCTACTATTACCTTCAATACCATTTTTTTTTTTTATGTTATTTTTTTATACTTTATTTAAAAAAATATAAATTTAGCTATTCCAGACCAGTTCAAAGAGATTAGATTTTTTTTATTTATATTTTTAATCCTTTCATTAAAAGGAGATTCTCTATTCTATATAACTTATGTAGAATAACCATCGTCATCAACATTTAATGCCGAATTATAGTATTAAAAATGTGGCGATCTCCTTGGCGGAGTAATCCAAAGTTTCTCTACCTTTCATCGGAAGGTTCTGGGTTGGAATCCCCACCAGATGTTGTATTTTTACTCTCTACAAAAAGGTCACCAACATCCATCAAAAACTGATACAAAGTATCAGTCAGGGAATGTAGAGAAGTTAGTTAATTGCTCTTGTGTTTTCTCTCCTTCAAGTCCGTAATAAACATTTATCACAATTATTCACTGTTCTGAAGGAATAGATTATAAATAATTAACTATGTTTATAACAACAAAATTAATATGTAAAAACATATAACCTGGTAATATTCTGATATTAAAAGTAATCTACTCCAAAAAAATATAATATTTTAATTAACTAAGTCAAATTTTAAAAAAGCTGACAACTCAGTTGTAGGACTTTCCCGTCACGCGGCTATTTTCTGATGCACGGCTTACACACGCATTCCGACACAATTTAAAATACGTCAGTGTAACACCACAAGCGCTCCTTGTGGTGAGAGGGGCTACTATTGACGCAGTATACCCACTAAACTACTTAGAGCCTTTTTTGGGGTGGAGGTGAAATTTTTCAAAAAAATGTTTTTGTAAATAAGTTAACAAATGTGCCTAAGAAAAATACGACCTTAATTAGGCGAAATCTCGAGATACTGAAGGTGACCTTGCTCTACAGCCTCATCCCTTTGACCTTTTAATTTGAATTTTTAATGGTATCAATGCCCCATACACAGAAGTATCTGACCAAGTTTGGTCAAAATCGATACAGTACTTCTGGAGGTAGAAGATGATTTAGAGTATGACACTGAATACATACACACGTACATACGAATATCCGGAAAATTTCCTCTGGTTTTTTTTGGTTCTTTGGTCTTAAGGTGTTAAAAATCAAGATTCGGTGAAAACTAAATTTATCCAGATTGAACAGATTACAATACTCTCCCTTCTACTGCTCATAGATCTTCTATAGCGCTAGACGGATAATCAAAAATTAAACTAATAATGTAAATTAAATTATCTACACTTCATGTAAAAAAACTCGTTTCAAATATAATTCACTATAAATTAAAATTTATACGCTTTAAATCTTTCTTTATTTTTTTAAATAATGATTTTCAAAATAAGGATTAAACTTTTTTAATAATTACTTTTAAATTTTCATCTACTTCTGAAAGTTAAAAATCAAAAAAAGTACAATTTTTTCCGTTTTTAGTTTTAGAATTTATTGAAGTTAATTTTTTTTAAAGTTTATCTTATAATATAATTTTTCTGGTTATTTTAGGAAAGAAAGCAGAAATAAAAATAATTGTTTAATATAAACTAATTAATAATTTTATAATTAATAATTTTACTTACAAATATAATATTAAATTATTTTAAACAATTACTATTATTAAATATTATAATTATAATATTATATTATAATATTAATGTAAAAAATATTAAATATACAAATTACAATATTTTAATTATAATTTTATAATTAACTAGCGTACTCTTTCGCGACTTCGCCCACAATATAAATGTAGCTTCACTCGCAATGCTTTTTTTAATAGCAAATTTATTTTTTTTATAAATAAAAAATATTTAATGAACAATATTATATTTAGATTTTCATTAAATCCTGATAAACCGGCAAATAAAAATTTTTATGAAAAATAATGAAGGAATATACGATAAACAATGAATTGTTGCCCAAAATTTAAATAAAGGAAAACAAAAAACGAAGATAAGAAAACTGAACAATATTTGTTAGACCAATCAATTTCATAAATGAATTAAAATATAAATATAATGAATATAAAATTTCAATAAAGAAAAACAAAACATTTATTACAATTCCAAATCTAGCATCCCCATCGCGTCTTCGCCCGTGCTCTATGGTTACTTGCGCTTTCCGTCACGATCAGAGGGTCATGGCTCCCTTCCCGTTTTCTCCCGTTTCCCTTTCCTTCTCCCGTTTCTCTTTCCCTTACTTCCTTTTCCTCCGCATCTTCCCCCATTTCCCTTTCCCCTTTCCCCTTTCTCTTTTCTCTTTTCTTTTTTCTCTTTTCCCTTTCCCTTTCCATTTCATTTCTCATTTTTCCTTTTCCCTGTTTTCCCTTTTTTTTTTCAATTTTCTCCTTCTTCCCTTTTTACCCTCTTCCCTTTTACCTTTTTCGATTTTTCCCTATTTCCCTTTTCCGATTTTCCCTTTCTCCCTTCTTCCCCGGTTTTTGATTCCAGTTGGTTTTCGATTAATTTCGGTATAGGTTCATTTTGCCGCTAAGCAGAAATTATGGTAAAATTCCTTGTTATTCCTAATTTAAAAACAAAGCCTTTTCCGGACACATGTTTATTATGAACTTTTTTAATTATTTTAAACAGAGAAATACAGCTGTAAAATTTAATGGCATTCTTCTCGAGCACTCACACACTCATTCTGTCGCTCTGCGCGCGCACACGATGTATTAATATTACTTATTTGACAGCTGTAATGAATCACTTCATTTCCATGCTTTACCTATGCTTTTAATCTCTGCCAATTGTTTTGCATCTGACATCTTCAATTATTTGCTTTACATATTCTAATTTTTTAATTCCATTTTAATTTAATATTATCTTATTTAATTTTAATTAAATTTGTTTAATTCCCTTCCTATTACCCCATTTCCCTTTCCCCTTCCCCTTTTTTCCTTTTCCCAGTTTTCCATTTTTTCTTTTTTCCATTTTCACCTTCTTCCCTTTTACCTTTTCGACTTTTCCCTATTTCCCTTTTCCGAATTTTCCCTTTCTCCCTTCTTCCCCGCAAATCGGTCCAGTAGTTTTTTAGTCTGTAGCGGACACACATATCGGAAACATTGCAATGGAATCGTAAAATATTTAGTATAACGTATGTTGCTTTTACGTCCAACAGGTAGCGCTGTTAACACGAAATTTAGTTTTTTATTGATTTGAACCCCTTAAAATCAAAATTTTGCAAAATCCTATCTTAGTGTACGCCTACTTAAAGATACGAAGGTACCCTGAAAATTTCAGGTCTCTACCTATAATAGTTTTGGTTGTACGTTGATGATGAGTCTGTGAATCAGAAAGGACATTCTCTTTTATACAAGAGACAGAAAATATATACAATTTTTTAAACAGTTAAACTAAAGTTTGATTACTCATTCTATCTCAAATAACATGGAATTATTACATTTATGACAGAACATACTGAATTATGAGACTTTAAATCAGTAAGATATTTACCAAATATCAGCCTTGCAGAAAAGGTTATATATATAAATAATTCATAATGTTTGTTAGTTTATTCACTGTCACAAGTAAAAAAATGTGCCGGCTGAAGAAAAACTTATTTTTAAACATGACACCTAATATTTGGTAACTAAAGGAATTTTTTAAACGTATTAGGCAGATAAAAGAATTTTGAAATATACTGCAGTCCATCACAAAAAGCCTACGTTCTTGTTTACATGCAGATTAATAAGTGATTAAGATTTTCGGTCTAACAAGAGGAAGGATTATCATGGAGAGAGGTTTTGCTGTAAAATAACTTCCCCGTAAATCAAATGTGTAGAATGAAATAAAATTATTTATATGGGCTACATGCCCATATAAATAATTTTACCTTACCTTTTTTAAAAAGGTAATTTTTCAGTGAGAGAGAGATTGATTTTTAAATTCTTTTAATTGATTATCAATAAAATAATATGTTTTAAGAGTTTTCCAAAGAAGCAACTCCGTTTTTTTTAGCAGTTTCATATTCGTTTAAAATCCATTTTTTATATCTGGTGTCTCAATGAGAACCTTTTACCACGTACATATGTTTAAAATATAGGAATTTTTTTTTTAATACCCAAAAAACTAATTAATATCGTGGAAAATTTCGATGTTATAAAACTGTGATTAAGCGGGAAGAACTTTATGCTTCAGAAACCCTAAGATGTGCAACAAAGTCTACTAGAAAATCTAAAAAAAATAAAGGGAAATTATAAGAAAAATGTTAGGTCCTAAATTTCAAAATAATCAGGTAAAATTAATTCCAAATAACAAACTTTGCATTCATTTTATTCCAATTTATATAGATTGAATTACAATAGATTGAGTAAACAAATTTTTGATTTCTTCCAAGGTAAAAACACTAAAGCTAAATGATTCACACAAGTTCAAGAAGACCTTTTTTTTGTGTTTAGCCTTCGGAAATCACCGTCAAGTATTACTTCAAAGGATGAATAAGGATGATATGTATGAGTGTAAGTGAAGTGTAGTTTTTACAGTCTCAGGTCGACTATTTTTGAGATATGAGGTTAATTGAAACCCAACCACCATAGAACATCGATATCAAGAACTAGTATTCAAATCTGTATTAGTAACTGTATAGTAACTAACTGCCTTTACTAAGATGTTAACGTTGGAGCTCACAGCTTCAAAATCAGCTGATTTGTGAAGACGCGTTTACCACTACACCAACCGGGTGGGTATGATCTAGAAGACTTAAAAGAACTGAAGATAACTGGAGAAATCATAAGAGAAATTTTAAAGATAATATTAAAAGATCCAAATTAAAGGTTCCAAGAAGCACCAAAACGCAAAAACAACAAAGCTAAACTTTCTAAAAAACGAATGAAAGAGATTTCAAAAAATGAAGAGGTACTGGGCAGATAAAAAAAAACAACCACAAATAAATAAATAATCCAATATATTCCAAGGTAAACTATTCTGAGAAAACAAAAAAATTAATGTATACAATCAATTTCTTTGCGAAAACATTATTTTTTCTTAAACCCAAAATGTTCAATCTGTAAACTATATGTTATATTACCTCGTTTTCAAAAACTGTTTAAGCTAGATACATACGAGGTCTGTAAATAAAGAAATGAGACTGGTTCAGAAAAACTTTTTATTTACAATCCAATTAAATATGGACTCTATCGCCTTCGAAATAGTTTCCTTGGGAAGACGCACAACGCTTCAAACGGGTTTTCCACTCTTCACAGCCGTGTTGGAACTCAGAAACCGGAATATCCCTCAGATGGTCGGTTACATTTTTTTAATGTTTTCTACTGTTCCAAAATTGTGTCCTTTGACGTGTTTTTTTAAAGTCAGGAAAAAGAAAAGGTCGCAGGGACTCAAGTCAGGTGAATAACAGGTGGTTGAGGAACTACAGGAATATTTTTCTTTGCCAAAAACTCATTAATTGAGAATGCAGTGTGACAAGTGCATTGCCATGATGCAGCACCCTTGTCTTTGATGGCTGGTCTCACGCGGGCAACTCTTTTCCGCAGTCTTTCTAGAATTTCTCAGTAAACATATTGATTTATAATCTGTCCTGTAGGCAAAACGTCCTTATTGACAATGCCATTACTGTCTAAGAAACAAATTAGTATGGTTTTGATTTTTGATTTGCTTATTTTTCCTTTTTTGGGACGTGGTGAGTTTGAAGTGTGCCACTCCTTGTTCTGGCGCTTTGTTTCTGGGTCGTACTCAGATATCGTAGATTCATCACCAGTAATAGTTTTTTTTTTAGGAAATCAGGATCAGTTTCAATTCGCTCTAAAAGATCGCGGTACACTTCCACCCTATTGTATTTCTGTTCAACAATAAGAATTTTTGAAACCAATTTTTTACAAAATTTTTTACAAAATTTTTTTCATGACCAATTTGTTTGTCAAAATTTGATATGGTTCAATGAATCATATAAATGTTTGATATGGTGATATGGTTTAATTTTGTATGGTTCAAATTCAATTGTTCTGCAATCATTCTGACAGTTAATCGCTGGTTGTACCGTATCAAGTCTCTGATTCGCTTAACATTGTCGTAACATTTTGAAGTTAACGGTTTTCCAGAGCATGGATCGTCCTCAACTGGTTCCCGGCCATCTGAAAATGCTTTAAACCACCTAAAAACTTAGGCTCGTGACAGTGCGTCAACTTCATACGCCCTTTTCAATTTTTAAAAAGTTTCAGTAGCATTCTCACCGATTTTAACACAAAACTTGATTGCACAACGTTGCTCATAATTAGTATCACTCATTTTTGTAACGCATAACAAAAACTCGTTTCACGAAAAGTTTGTTTGCGTCCCACGTAGTAACAACAGACTATATTAATACCTAATACAAATCAGCTGTTCATATAACCGTATATTTACTAGTAACTTAACAGTTTTGCTACTTTGGCTGCCAAAAATTTTAGTCTCATTACTTTATTTGCAGACCTCGTCTGAAATTAATTAATACATCAGTTTATATTATTTTTTCAGCTTTAAAAATCAAGTTTTAAAGCTGGATATTACCGAGATATTAGCTAAACGAATTGCTATGATTTAAATCCATCTGACTTTATTAACAAATTTTTAATTTATTTAATCTTATTTTATAATTATTAGACCAATTGTCACGTGATATTTTAATTCTGTGCTTCATTATTTCTAGTTGTGTACTGGTTGTTTCCATGATTTTTTTTTATTCACATTTGTTTTTAATACTCTAATAATTGCTACGAGATATTTCATTGAATTAAATTTCTGTGATTTGGAACATCAATAATGCGATGCTTTCTAAGGAGAAAGCAATCGATATCTTGTTGATAGTCATTGAAAATTATCAAAACAATACCGATACTGCATGTCCGTATTCAGTACAGATTCAACATTTCTACTTATTGAACATATTGCCAGACTTCGATGGAAAAGTACCAAGTTCATCTCACTTATGATGAAAAATAAAAGGACTGTATATTTGTTCATTTTCCTTTTACATATCTATTGATGAAAACAAGACTCTTTTGTTTCTTTAGATGTATTTCTTTGGATTCAGGAATCAATTAGAACTGTTTGTAAAAGTTTTTAATAAAAAAAATAGATGTATCCTTGTAATATCTGATCAAAAGTAGAATTCTTGTAATTATACACATTAAAATTTAAATAAAATATTATTATTTAAATAAAATTTAATAAAATTAAAATAATTAAATTAAAATTGTATACTAGCCATTTCTTTTTTAAATTTATTTAGCGCAATTAAGCATTATTCAGTATTTATTTGTAGGAAAGCAAGTATAATGCATAATATTAGGACTGGTAATGACAACAGTAACAGTAGATTAGAAATTCCCTCCTAACAATTCTCCACCCGAAATATGCAGTAGACGAATACGTATATTAAAACTAAAAAATCTGATGTGGACAGCAGATGACTTCCTTGTAACCCTACTAAATTACATATACACATTTATTGCTGCACTTCATTTAAACTTATTTCATTTGAAAGTGAGATACGACCCTCCAATTCTTTAATTAAGTGGACAGTTACACAATTGCATTATGGTGGACACCACATTACAATACATTTTCTTGTGGTGTCCGTATCAGCCTTTTAAATTTGTTTGTATATTAGTATTTTTCACCTAGCTCAAGTAGTTACGTGGTGAAGTGAGAACGTGTAGGATCCGTAACTATCCACACATCGGTTCGAATCCGACTTCATGTACATATATTTATTTATTTATTTGTTTTTTAATTTAAATATATTGATTTATTAATAGTTACTAACCTCTGTAAAAATTTTGAATTAAAATGAAAAGTACATCGAATTTTATTTCATTAATAACTTCTGATATATTTCTTTTTTTTTTAATGTTATTATTGAATTACTGTTTATCGTATTTTTTGTACAATCAGAGGTTAATAATTATTAACAAATCTAAATATTTAAATTTAAAAAAAAGTTAAAGAAATTAGATGAAGTCTGATTCGAACCGATGTGCCTTCCCCCTTGTAAGTCCAAATATTTCATTAATTAATATTTTATTTGGCTATTACTCTGGAACCAGTGAAAAACTTCTACCAATGAAAAACATTCTACCATTTATGATACATCGTTGAAAAGCTCTGAATGAGGGCTTATTACTGCAGTTAAGAAAAAGTCCAAAAATTCAATTTTTTTATTTTTGGCTTTTTTGTAAAATTTTGATTAAGTCGATTGCAATCAAAAAAGGAGGTGCACAACTAGATGTTACAAAAATCCTAAATTCTAAATTCTACGGCTTATCGTTTTTGAGTTATGCGAGATACAAAGAGTACGTACAGACGTCACGCCAAAACTAGTCAAAATGAATTCAGGATGGTCAAAAAGGATATTTCCGTTGAAATCTGAAAACCGAAATTTCTTGTTATCACAATACAACAATTTTCATTGGGAACTTTTTTTATACAAAAAGAAATCCTTGTTGAAAACATATACATTGTGTCCCGGGAAGATTCTCCCAAACTTCATTGCAGTATTTCTCTCATTAAAATAATGAAAAAGTTCATATAAACATTAGTCCGAAAATGCTTAGTTTGTGAGTTACAGCTAAAGAAATAATTCACCCGATTTTTGCTCCTCCGTTGGAATGAAGCCATACTAAAATTCTAAAAAGATAAATTAAGGAGAAAATTTAGTGATTTCTTCTTGTCTTTGACCTGACAAAGTTTTAAAAATTTGTCTCAAAACTGTATCCATATTACTTTTACGAAATAGGGTGTAATAAACAAAAATATTGATAGAAAAACACAATATTTTAGTTTTGGCGTAAAATAACATTGTTAAATTGTAAATAAACAAATTAAACTTACTGGTTTAAATTTGTAAATAAGTCAATAAAAAATGAATAGTACTTCAAGAAAATAATGTATTATTTAATTCAGAACAATACGTACCAATATGGAAAATACTGAATTACAAGTTTAAACTAAAAGAACAGCCTTCTATTAATGGATAAAAATTGTAAAAAACAAGCTAAACTTCTAAAACCAAATAAAATAGCATAATTTATTCTTGCATTACATCAACTGTTCAAAATGTCCGCTATCAACCTGAAAACCCAATTCAACATGACGTGATACAGATGAGATAGCATTTTCTAGCATTCTTGGGTTGTTTTGGATTTTTTCAATGGTCCAAGTGGTTCTTTGTTAAAGTTCATTTGTATTTTCTGATTTTTTACATACACTAACGCTTTAATATATCTCCACAAAAAGAAATCCAAGGGATTCATATCAGGTTATCTAGGTGGCCATAATTGAAGTTCTCCTCAATCGATCCAGCGTTTAGGAAATTCAGATAATGAATAACAGGACCATAAAAATTGGCTGATATTCCATCGTGATGAAAATACATATCGGTTCTTGAATTAAGTGGAACATCCTCTAAATATTTTGATAGCTCATTTTGAAGAGAGTTCAGGTAACCATTACCTATGAGTCTACTGTTGAAAATGTGAGATCCGATAAGAACATTGCCTATTATCCCGCAGATTTAATGAAAAATGGTGCTGGAAATTAGTCTCAATGGTTTCACAAGGATTGCCATGTTTCCAAAAATGTTTGTTTTATTTATTATTTTTCCATCTTGCGTAAATGGTGCTTCATCTGTAAATAATATTAGCAATGAAAGAACGTTGTTTTTTAATAATTATTGGCAATAATTCAGCCACAGATTATAATCATCTTCTTCAAGACATTGAACTGGTTGAGGATGATATAGAGACCTTCATTGTGTAATTTCCGCTATATAATGTTACGTGGCATCCCCAATCCTGCAGATAATTTATGAGTACTAGTAGTTGGAGTTTGCTTTATCATACTTAAAATATGCTCATCCATATTTGTCTCCCGTTCAGATAGTATACTGAATGTTTCGCTTTCCCTTAGGTGAATATCTGCCGCTTAGGAATGTTTCTATTGAGAAATCTCCGACGATATTCCTCAATGGATCGTGTAGCATTGTCGTTACAAAAACCATAGATGAAAAGAATGTCTGCATATTCCTCATTTGTAAACTTAACGGCTTTTCTCTTTTACTACAGAACAAATCACTTACTAATATTATCAATAATTTTTAAAATCAGTGCAAATGTACTACTTTTTTTCTTTTTTTTTTATTCTTCTACTCCCCTGGGCCGGACCGACTTGATGGTATTACGCCACCCAGGGGAGTGTCCGTTAATCTAATTAGCCCTCCCCACCTACCGGCAATATACCGGCATGGCAGGTCGGGTTAACCGGTGGCTCAAATGTACTACTTAAATACACATAAATCACAAATGCTTACTTCACAAATAAAATAAAATTTTGGAGTTTTTCTTATGAATTTTACTTTTGAAAGTATGTTTGTTAAGGTTCATTTAATTACATTTAAACAGTATTATTTGTACCAGTATTTTTATTGTATCAGTGTAGGTTTTTTCCTTGTCACAAGTTAATTCTTTATTTAGTCACTCAGTTGCAAACTTATTAGTTTAAATATTAAAAATTAAACTTTGTCCATTTTTTCTACTAGCTATCAATCTTCCTGCAGTTTGCCAGGTATAAAAGAACTTCCCACCTTGAAAAAGTTTGATAATACGTTTTTGGAAAATTTGAGAGCAATAAAATTGATAGTATCAATTAATGATGTAATATCAATAATAATAATAATAATAGAGTCCGTTCGGAAAGTCGCTGTGCACTATGCTTTAGAATTCTGTGGTGCATTCTGTTCTTTGCGCGTTAGACTGGTTTCCCAGTGGGTTTGTTGGAAGTTGTTGAGTAATAAACCAAGACATCAGTGGTTTGTATGTAGCGAGAGGTCATCGGTCGGTGCTTGACCTCACCTTCCTGGACTGTAGGTGGAGGAGGGATCAGTACCAGTGGATGGTTCTCTCAGAAGATATAGCGAGCGATCACCGCGCCACTATCTTGGATCTGAAAGACGTAGATTTCAGGCGTGAAGTGCACTCCCCCCCACCGAGATTCTCATCAGTACAAATAGAGCAAATCGTCAACAGGACTGCAAGTAGACTGTCTGATAGACATCAACAATCACCTGAGGCTTTATCTAATATAATAAAGCAGGAAATGGACAGAATGGCAGCTAACAATACAAGGAGGCGCTCCGTATATTGGTGGACTGCTGAAATTGAAGCAATGAGACAAGAGCTCCAGTCCCTTAGGAGAAGGAAACAACGTATTCTTAGAAATAACAGAGAAGGGTACCAGGAAACAGCCAATAGATACCTCGAGGCAAGAAGAACGCTCAATAAGGCTATTAAGAGACGTAAAAAGGATTGCTGGATCAGGCTCTGCGAAGAGCTTGACAGCAATCCCTGGAGCCAGGCATATCGTATTGTGACCAAAAAGTTCGGGAGACGTATGCCTATCCTCAATAAGACCAGTGTTGCAAGGGAGGTAGCCAGGTTGTTCCCGCATACAGTGCCTGATATCGTGAGATCCACACCTTGCGACAATAGAAGATTCACCATGGAAGAGCTGCAACTTGCGGCGAGGAGTTTGGCAACCAAAAAGAGCCCTGGCCCGGACAAGATTCCCGCGGCAGTGATCAAGGGGCTGGTTCAGAAGGCTCCCTGGGAGATGCTCGAGATTGCCAGCCATGGCATGGAGAACGGAGACTTCCCCGACTGCTGGAAGGAGGCCAGAGTGGTATTCCTACCTAAAGGCACCTCTTCGGAGGAAGATATAACCTATAGACCCCTGAGCCTCCTTAACATGATGGGGAAGCTAGTAGAAAAGATGCTGGCTCGCCGCATCATCAAAGAACTAGAAGAGGGAGCCGGAATCAGTCCTAACCAGTACGGGTTTATGCGGGGGCGATCCACCGTGCAGGCTATCTGCCGAATTTCGAGATGGGCCGACGAGGTGAAGAGAGGCACTTGGCGAACCAGGAGAATTCCACTGATGCTATCACTAGACATAAAAAACGCGTTCGGGGCTATTGGTTGGGGTCATATTAATGACGCAATTGCGGCTAGGGGCCTCAGCCCGTACCTGCGTAGGCAAATTGAATGTTACTTGTCCAACAGAGGATGTCTGGTGGAAGCACAGGAAGAAACAGTACATTTTCAAATGCACGGTGGAGTTCCGCAGGGCTCTGTTTTGGGGCCGTTGTTGTGGCTGGTGATTATAGATGAACTCCTTCAGAAGGAGTTTCCTGTCGGCGTTCAGGTGCTGGCTTATGCAGATGACCTTGCAGTCCTCGTAGAGGGAAGGACGGTCTTGGAGGTGCGGGAGAGGGTGTATGCGGCCATCGACACTATACAGGAGTGGTTGAGGTCCAGGGGTCTGCAACTGTCTACGGAAAAATGCCGGTGTATTGCCTTTACGGGTAGAAGAGTGCTAGAACCGTTCAATATTTCCATCAACGGTCATGCTATAGAAGAAGCGAATAACATCAAGTACTTAGGAGTTATCCTCCAGAAAAACGGTAGATACACCGAGCACATAGTCAATGTATGCAACAAGGCAGAAAGGATGATAAAAAGTCTAAACATCATTATGTCATCGCAGAATGCCCCTCGGGCCTCAAAGCGCCGTTTACTGGCGACCACCGTCGTGTCTTCGCTTATGTATGCCGTTCCGGCCTGGTGGCGCTCTATCGCCATCAGGCGCAACAAAGAGAGACTGGCGAGGACGCACAGGTGTGTGCTCCTAGGTGTTGTGTCCGCATACAGGACAGTGTCCTATGCCGCCCTGTGCGTGTTATCGGGTACACCTCCTATTGACCTAATCGCAAAAAAGAGGGTGGAGAGGGCACAAGGCAAGCCAGAACAAGAGGTCAGGGATGCCGTTTATAATATCTGGCAGGAAAGATGGTCGCAGGAAGCTGTGGGTCGATGGACGAGAACCCTCATCCCCAACATCAAGCCATGGTTGTCGAGAAGATTTGGTGAGGTTGATCATCACCTATCGCAGTTTTTTACAGGACATGGTTCCTTCAATAACTACCTGCACAAAATAGGCAAGAGAGAAGAACCAATTTGCAACTACTGCAACGAGATAGATGATGCTGAGCACACCTTTTTTGAGTGCAATAGGTGGGACACACTTAGACATAGTAAGGCACTCACAGGTATAACTCCAGAGACAACAATAGACTACATGCTAAGAAGCGAGTCAAACTGGAATAATTTTGCTAGTTTTGTTAGACAAGTTGTTCTACAGAAATACTCCGATGAGAGAAGACAAGGTGTTGGCTAGAATAGGACTGGGTGGACAGCCTTGCTGGTGAGGTCCAGCATGCTGCGGTGTGTTGGCACTGATGAGCCACCAAGGACTCCACGGGTAACAGACAGGCAAGAGCACACTGAATACTGAAGGGACCCGGTACCGCGTCGCGGCGAACTGGGTCTGGCGTGGTGTATTAGTATTGCCCTTTTGGGTCCCCAAGGGGCCAATATTGATAAAGAACTCTCAAAAAGAGCTAACCGGTAGGCCGACCTGCCTTGCCGGTATATAGCCGGTAGGTGGGGAGGCCTATTTGAGTTTAAAGACACTCCCCTGGGCGGCGTAATACCAACAAGTCGGTCCGGCCCAGGGGAGCTGAGAGAAAAAAAAATAAAAAAAAAAAAATAAATAAATAAATAAAAAAGACATCAGTGGTTTAATTGTGATTGAACGTGCTTTGTTTTCTTTAATTTATCCTGAGAAACGTAACAGTTCTTTCGGTAGAGGAACGTATTTTTCTCGTTGAACATTTCTTTTGTGAAGGTGATAAATATACTGATTTAGTGAAGCAGATGTTTTCTGAAAAGTTTCCATATACTCCTGTTCCTCACCGCAATGCAGTTCAAACTCTTATCGAAAAATTTCGGGATAAAAGCTCTGATGAAGATGCTGATCGAAGTGGAAGACCATCTAACTAAACGAACAGAAGCTGCCTAGTATTTTGGATGCTATGGCCAAAAGTCAATCAAAGTTAATGCGTAAGATAGTACAGCATCAAGATATCGGACTTGCTACAGCACATAAAATAGTGCAAAATAAGTAGTCAAGAACTGAAACTTACAAATCATGCCAAAAAAATAAATTATGGTCAATGGTTTCGGTTTATTGACCATAATTTTCTAGGTGTCCTCGACATTACGCGTTTTTATTGGTGAAGTGTGGTTTAATCTTGGAGGGTACATTAATTCACAAAGTATGCGACTTTGGTCGATAACTAACCGTCATGAATTAAAAGAGAAAATTGGAATCTGGGTTGGTGTGAGTAGAACGTACAACGTGGATTCAATCTTTTTTTGAAAATGCGGTTAATAGTGAGTGATCTTTGTAATAAACTTTACTATTCAGTTAACATAATTGGAAATCAATCCCGGTTGGTTCTAACAAGATGACGTCACAGCACACATCTAACAGATCAATGACGTTTTTACAAAATGCCTTCCGTGAACGAATAATTTCGAGGGGTTTGTGGCTTGCACGATCGCGCGAACTGACTCCCCCAGATTACTTTCTATGGGGGAGGGGACAGCGAAACAAGCAATGTATCACAACAGACTACGAACGATTGACGAACTAAAAGCCGCAATAATGACACGTACGAGCCAGTCCAGTATATCAGCTGGTTATAGTGTTAGAAAACAAATTGAAACGTGTGCAGTGTTTTATTGATTTGAAGGAGGTCATTTTAACGCCTTTTATTAACTATTCCAGTTGTAATATCCGTTTTTATAAAATAATGAAATAAAAGTACAAAGTAATAATTAAGAAAGTTTCGTCATTACATTTCCATTATTCCAGTGCACAGCAACTTTCCGAACTTCTGTAATAGTAAGATTTTTAATAATACACTGATCTGATATAGATAAAATAAATTTTTCTGTTAAACGATGAACTATAGATAAACAAGTCATTAGATGTAAACATGTATAGTGTGCAATTTATTGCAACATTTGGGAGATTAAATTCTGGAAAAAATCGTTATTAAAATTAGAAAAGTTTACACCTAAAAAACGATTCGACTAGGGGGATTAGATTGCTTATAAAAATCAGATGACTTATTTTATAACTTTAAGAACATGAATAAAACCCCTTTTAACGTTTTTTTTTTTTTTTTCAAGTACGATTAAAATATAAAATAGAAGCATTCAAAAAGTTGGCAGACCTTTATATATTTTGGTATATTTTATCTATATAATAAAGTGAAAATATTTTAATTTTACACTTTACCTCATTAAAAAAAGAAGTCAAACATTTACAAAGTGCAGGGTAAGGATTACGTAAACTCATAACTTTTTTCTCCATAAACTTTACATAACTTCATTTTTTACTTAAATAAGAAAGCCGTTTACTTGAAAACCCTTAACTTTCTTTTTGTTTGTTTAAAATACTTCATCCATAATACATTTTTGACAAGAAACATTAAAGAAAAATTATAATTCATTAAATTTGCTTTCATATAATAAAATAATTAAATGTTGCAATAATTTTAATATTATATATATTATGTAAGTTACGGTGAAAGACCGATATCTGGTAAATTTCGATATTCTCCGGTGAATGTCGACACATACCAAATACATTAATAAAAGACCGAAATATTTGTTTATTCGGACCTTCGCCGGTACATGTCGACAAACACAGATAAGCTATGGTGGACAATAACTAGAAATTTAAAAAAATCACCTATACCAATATCTAAGGCAGTGATTCCCAAACTGTGTGCCGTGGCGCTCCGGGGAGCCGCGGCCTCTTCACAGGGGTGCCACGAAATATTGTAAAAGCTACATAATTAATTGAACCAAGACATTTATAATTGATAATTTAATGTTATAAAGTAAAAAAATAATGAAGATACACGAGTTTTATTTATTTTTATCTCTTACTTACGAGTACTCATACCTTTACTTAGGGTAGACCGGGATAGAAAAATTTTAACTGAAAAAGGGCGTCGCGACATGGAAAAGTTAGGGAACCACTAAACTAAGGTAAATAGATTCCTCGTAAAAAAAAGGATGTTTAAATTTAAGCTAAACATAACTTACGCTCGCTTCGCTCGCTAATCTCATTTAATTAAACATCAAATATACCAATTATATATGTTAATCTTCAACATTGTAGGCGATTAATCAAAGTGACCGTAGTTATAAAAAAAAATTAATCAAATTTTCAGCATTCTATAAATTTAAAGCGATAATCAAGATATACAAAATATGTTAACTGCATTGACGAACGACAACGATACAAATAAATGGTCAGATGGTTTACCCTTTGTTCAATTTTTTATAAAAATATGTTTGCTCAACTTTCACCTTCAGCGAATGCTGAATGCTGTGAATTTAATTAATCGCCTCCAATGTTGGAGAATAACATATATAATTTGTATATTTAACGTTAGAGGTTAGCAAGCGAAGTTAAGTTATGCTTGGCTTAAATTTAAACTTCCTTTTTTTATGAGGATTTCTCTTAATTTATATTTAATATATTTCTCTTAATATTTTTATAAGTTTATTTTTTTAAATTTAGTTTAATTAATTAAGAAACAAATCTTCTCGTCCTTAATTTCGTTTAACGTTAATATATAAACAGATTTTCTAACATTTTACAGAAATTAATACATTCATTATCAGTATATACTGAAAGGTTTTTGGAAAAAGGTTTTCAAAAACTACAGTTTATATAAATTTCTGTTTTTAGTTTACTCTGCATTGAAGTAATTATTTAGTGAAATATTGATTAAATAGCACTAACTGTTTTTATTAAATCTCCTTTTTAATATAAATAACTAAAACTTGCAAGTAGTAACAACAAAATTTATAAGAAAATAACACTGCAAACACGATTCCAGACCGTATCTATCAACCATTTATTCCAGGCAGCGAGAATAAATTTGATCTAACATATCTGAAACATCTAAGAAAGTAACTTATTGAAAAATTAAAAACAAATATTGTGGTTTACTGATAAAATGACAACCAACAAAACTGCCTTTAATTCAGTACACTTGCGCATCGCACAAATTAAATTTTTG
Source organism: Lycorma delicatula (assembly GCF_047948215.1). Taxonomy (NCBI): domain Eukaryota; kingdom Metazoa; phylum Arthropoda; class Insecta; order Hemiptera; family Fulgoridae; genus Lycorma; species Lycorma delicatula. The sequence goes on along the minus strand of NC_134455.1, from coordinate 357,154,011 downwards.
TAGTTGCTTATTGAATCGTAAGATAATTTACAATACTACAGATATCTAGTGTAGCTTCATTAAATTGAGATCAGTAAACAGCTTTCCTTGTTTATGTAAGAAGTGCACGAATATCTTGTTACATCTTCGGATCATTAGGCCAGGAAGTGTTGTTAATTAGAACCGAACAAAAGAGTGGTGGCTGGAGATGATACAATATTTAATATTAAATTATTTTTGGTTCAGTCCGAGCCTAGAATAGTAACAATTTTTCTATAAATGAAGCTTTTTAACCACCTGCCCCACTCAATTTTTTTTTTTAGTGATAAACATTAATTCACATCTCTAAATAATAGATGGAACTTTTTTTTAAGCGCGTAACTAGTCACATTATAGAAATTAAATAGCTAATAACCGCTTACTAAAATTTAAATATTTCGTGGTAATTCATAGATATAGATAGGTATTAAAAAAAAAATAAATTTTATTTTCTTTAAAACAAATATTTTAGTGAAAAAGATCTAACGTAATTATGACATAGAAAAAGTAAAGTAAAATAACATACGTTATGATATTATTAAGAAAAAAATATTTTTACCATAACTATATGTACGTTATAATGATTTTAAAAATAATTTTATAGCTGTGTGAAAACCATATCATTTTATTGGTACATTTAAGTTATTGGTTTATTTAATCCAGTTAACGTAGAATTTTCAAAAGTATTCAAAAAAAAATTTTGACGTGAAACGTCTTTAAAATTATATCGAAACATACGGGTACCAGAACAGAAATTTGTAGCGTAACAAAAAGATCTATATCGTCCCGCCTGAATAACTCCCTAACTATTAGACACAGAGACATAAATTCGGTATCATTTTTTAATTTACGTGATCGCTCTCCTATACGACTTTTAGTTTGTGTTACTGTCGAGAGGATTGGGGGGAGGGAGCACAGCGCAGATCGGCTAAAATTGCCGCTCTCGCTCATTTCCATTCAGTGTAGCTCACGAATTAGACATAATAGCCCGGTGATTCGTGTGTTTGTGTTTAGAGTTTGTCGAGGTAGATCGATTTAAGTAATAATAATTGTATGTTGGACAACATTTATGTGTAAAAACTTAAAGTAAACATGTAAAAAAATATAAAAATACAATATGTCAGCCTCAGCCCACGCAAAAGCAAGCCGGAAATATAAATTACGCATATCGTTGGAAAGGGGAGGTTATGGCCCAGGCCCACAGGTACCCCAATGTCCGGTGCCGAGCGAGTAAGACTATTTCGGGGGCTGGCACTGCACGCTCAGTGAACGACTCCGACAGCGCGAGCACCTCAACAGCTGCTTATTATGCCTTATATCATTTACTTCTCATATCACAGACCGTTGTTGAACAAAATTGTCGTCGAATATTAGTCGAAATAATTATCATGTAACATTTTAATGTCTGTTTTATGTTAAAATTAAATTTAGTACACAGACAATGCTTTGTTTTTTATTTCAATACAGTACACTAAAAGTCACTCACTGACATACAGACCGATCAGTTTATCTGTAGAGTTGACCAAATGAAGGAACTATATTTTTCCATTAAAGACTCTCAGTTTTGCTCAAAAAAAATATTACGGTGGCGCTCCCATTTAAGTCGATAGATAAGTTGGTTGATCTGTAGCTCGGAGGAACTTCATCCAAGGTATCTAACCGTTTCACGTTAAACAAAAGGCCGTGCTTCCCGACATAGACCCATCCGATTTTTAAACTTAAATTAATTTTGATAAAAAAACCAGGTACGTTTACTCTAAATACACGCAGGACGAAAGGTTAACACTTCTATTCTGATGAGCTCGCTCACTTTTTCTGTTTAGCTTCATCTGTGTCATGCGTAATATATTGTTAAAACCATACATTTTTTAACATATCGCTATTTGTTTCAAATGTGTAACTCTTTGAACATAACGTAGACCAAATTTAGTATTTTTTTAGATTTTATATATATATATATATATATATATATTCATATTACATTTATATTTATACAATATATTTATTGACATTAATTTACAGTATACTGTACAGTAGTTTAAATTTTAAACTAGCAGACCCGGCAATGCTTCGCCTTTGCTAGATTTAAATATATATTATATAAATCACCTTATATATATATATATATATATTTATTATATAGGGTGATATATATTTAGTTCTGTTACCCAATTGATAATGTCTGAAAATATTTTCTAAGAAAGGGAAATATTGTTTTGTGACACGAAGTTGGTAGCGCTACTCAACCGATATGGATACGGCTGTGTGAGTTGATTCTTCTTGAGCTGTGTAAACCTTTGCGCCGTTTCCGGCCGTGTTACTAACAGAATGTCTTTTACCATAGAACGAGTTTTCATTCTTGAACAAAATATTGCTACGAAATCGTACGCGAGTGTAAAAGAATTATTTCAAATTAAATTTGTTGGTGTTCCTCCGCCAGAAAAAATGTCAATTTCTAGGCTAGCAAACCGATTTCGAGAGACTGTTAGTGTTTGCGACAGAAAACGTAGTGGTCGACCAACTCGCTTGACAGATGACGTTTTAGAGAATTTGAAAAAAATTGCTCAATTCGCCACGGAAAAGTTAACGAAAACTTTCCACGCAAGTCGGTTTGTCATATTCGAGTGTTCAGAAAGCCGCTAAAAAATTGAAATAGTATCCGTATCGCGTACGATTAGTCCAAGAGCTTCAGCCTCCAGATTTAAACAAGCGATTGCAATATTGCCGTTGGTTTAGGTCTCTCGTAAATGATAACGGAATCGAATTTTTAACACAGTGTTCTTTAGTAATGAAGCTTGGATCCATCTCGATGATTATGTGAACAGTCAAAACTGTCGAATTTGGGCGGTTGAAAATCCTAACGCTTTACAAGCAAAAATCTTGGCATCCTGAAAAAATTGGTGTGTGGTGGCGATATCTAGTCATCGTATAGTCGGACCCATAAAAACAGTAAATGGTGAAGTTACAGGAATATTGTGCGCCAATTTGTGCCCCTCCTGGAACCTCAAGAACGGTATTGCTGGTTTCAGCAAGACGGCGCTACATGCCACACGTCTCAAGAAACCGTGGATTTTCTGCAATAGTTCTTTGATGATCGAATAATAAGCAAGGGCTTATGGCCTCCAAGGTTCCCAGACCTCACATCTCCTGACTACTTTATGTGGGGCTATATTAAGTGCGAGGTCTTTCCCGTTTTCCCCTCTTTATTTTTCATTTTTGCCTTTTCCGATTTTTCCGTATTTCTCTTTTCCAATTTTTCTCTTTCTCCTCTTTCCCCGCGCGTAAATCCGCCCAGTAGTTTTTTAGTCTATAACGGACACGCTTATCGGTAACATTGAAATGGAATCGTAATACATTTTATAGCATGTGTTGCTTTTACGTCCAACAGATAACGCTGTTTAAAAAAAAAAAATTATGTTATTACCTGTCACAGGTGTGACATCATAACTATATAAACAGTAGGTATATAAAAACTCGCGCGTATTCGAATGCAACGTTGTGTTAAATTTTTTAAGCAATTGATGAATAACTTTCGGAGATTTAACATTTTGAACATACATTTTTATTTACGTAGATTACGTTTTTTAAATGTAGATGATCCATATCTTAAACAGGACTGAATGATGGTAAAATAGTATAAAGAATTGTTGTGAATTATGTATTAAAATACTACGATATACTGAAATGAAGACTACATCTATTATGGAACGTATTGAACTTAAAGGTTTTATATAGGATATTTATATACCTCCACTATTTGCTGATTTACTTGAATTGTGGCTCAGGAGTGAAGCAGGTGACGTTTCCATAACAACCATATTGGTTGGATGTGTACCTCATAATGAAAGGTGCTAACATTACACCCTCGTAATGAAAAATTAATTGTTTTTCTATTATTTTATTTGTGATTCATTACTGAAAATCAAAATTAAGAACTTAGTTTTAAAACGCCGAATTATATATTTTTGTACACCATATAATCGTCGATCTTTTATAACGCTTAATATCTAAATAAAAATCTTATTTTGGGGGTGAGACTGTAGCACGCTAGCGTTAGGCAATAAAAACTAAGATAATTTACCTCAAATTTAGTAAATTCAGTCAATTTAGAACTATATAAATGGTAATGAATAGACTGTTTAAAAATGCAGTTAATTTACAACAGAGTTTGAACATTAACCATTATTGTTACAAAGCTGGCTACAATAAATTTTCTTTATATGCTTGTGTCTAGATTGACTAGATAAAATGAAAGGGTTGACCCAAAACTGTTAATTATGTTTATTAAGAAATTTATAGTTACAAAGGAAATTTATAGTTAAGGCTAGTGATACAAAAGATAATATAGAGAAGTCTGGATTAAGATTTAACCTTTATGAATAGGCAGATACACTCTACAAACACGTCAATCTCTAAAAGTGGGATCGTTATCGAACTTACACGGTTTAAATTAACAGAACATTTCTATTTTTATGTTATTAATTAGGAGCTATGTAAAGTATTTAATTAAAATTTAATTATATATCATCACCTTGAAAAATATAGATCGTTTTTGAAGTGACAGCTGTCGCTGTTACGATAATGTTTGTATTATTTACATTTATTTTAAAGATAAAATTATAAACTTTTTCTATACTCTTATCATTTGCAAATTGTTTTTCTTTTCATATTATTTCCCTTAACACTCAGTATAAGCATTATTTTATTTTATTTTCTGTAAGCTTTTTAAAAAAATGTGATGTAGACACTACATGACTTCCTTCTACACCTATTAAATTACATATAAATATTTTTAAAAGTATAACATTTTATTTCACTAATAACTTCTGATTCTTTTTTTCATTATTATTATTATTATTATTTATTGTAAAACTTTTTAACAATCAGAGGTTAATAATTTTATTAATAAATCAATATATTTAAATTTAAAAAAAGGAGAAGCTGATTCAAATCGATATGCCCTCCCCGTGTAAGATCAGAATATTTCATTAATTAAAATTTTATTTGGTTATAATATTGGAACCGATGAAAATAAGTACCACTTATTATATATTGCTGAAAAGCTCTCAATCAGGGCTTATCACTGAAATTTAAAAAAGTCCAAAATCCTGCTTTTAACTTTTTGGAACACTTTTAATCAAGTCGATTGCAATCAAAATGGGAGATGCATAACTAGATGTTACAACAGTCCTAAATCCAAAATTTCAACATTCTTCGACTAATCGTTTTTGAGTTGTGCGAGATACATACGTACGTACAGATGTCAAACCGAAACTAGTCAAAACGGATTCACAGATGGTCAAACTGGATATTTCCGTTGCAATCTGAAACCCGAAATTTTCCCGATTACAATACTTCCTTTACTTCGTACAAGGTAGTAAAAATAATACCATTATTATTCTTCTTAATAAAGTTGATGTCGCTATAATTAAGTAAGGTATTAAGTTTATAATTTCTTTATTCTGATGCACTTTACGAAATTACGTCTCGTTCCTTCCAGTTGCTTTACGAATAAATATTCTCAGAATATTTTTTTTGAGAAATCGCACATGAAAAGCAAAGTTTTTCATCTAAAATGAGTATATATATATATTGTCACCGAATGGCTTCGACGATTTGTATTTCATAACCTTGTAGTGGCCCTGAATAGGACCGATTTTGCGTTAGTTCTGAGAAGAGCTGTTGAGTCCGGAAGCTGATCTCCGGTGAAGTCGGGGAGTTGGGGGTCGTCCACTGAATTCCGACCGGGCTTTTCCTCAGCGGCAGTTGGGTCCTACTACAGCGTGGCAATGGTGGCCCCCAGAACCCCACAGTGTCGGGTTGGCGTCGGTCGTTCTTCGCCGGCGCGGCCGAGGTGATTCTCCCCGAGCGATTCCACTCTGGGTCGGCTCCTGTTGCTGAGTCCGCCGCGGCCAGGGCGATTGAAGCCCGGCGAGCTGCAGCTGGAGAGCGGGAAGGTAGCGTCTGCATCCAGCGGTACCCTCGGCGGGCCGGCCAGTCCTGCTGCTCCGGCGGGAATGTTGGCATCCGCCGGGAGGTCCCACGTTGAGCCGAGGGGACTTCTTTTTCTTCAACTTCTTCAGGTGTTGGTCGACGTTGAATTGCCAATTCACGCTCTTTTATTGGAGCCTGAGAATGGTGGGACTGCAGCGCCGCTATGGTGGGAGAACTGCGCGGTGGGAGTGATGCTTGTATCAGCGCGTCCGTATACTGTGCGCCCTGCTCACATCGTTTTACCGTTATCGCCCGCCAATATTAAAATAGGCATATATGTGATAAAAATATACACATATAATTTTATTTAATAGGATGAAGCATGAATATTACAAAATATTTTTTTTAATAATAATTTGAGGTGTTAATAAAAACTTTTGTAAGAGAAAGGTAAGAGAAAAGTACCCCAATAAATATTTGGAGTTATATTTCGGCCAAAAATCCCCACCCCTTTTTCTAATTTTTGCAAACATTTAATACATTTTTCCCCTGAAGATAGTACGTATCTATCAAGTTTGAAGAATCGATCAACGGAATCCAGAGTTATAAAATCCAAATAGAGGCAGTATATACACGTACGTACACACAAACGTCCGTCTGATAAAAAAACATTTTTTGAGAGTGTGGCATTAAACCAAATGTTTTTACGCAGATTATTTACAATTTATTTAAATACATAATTTTGTGTTAAAAAGTTTTCTAAATATCAGCTTAATGCTTAAAACATATAAAAGAACTATTTTTTTTATATTTTCTTGAATTATCTGTATACTTTCTCATTATAGCTACAGCAGTATACATCGTTTCAGTAATATATCGCTATAATAATAATAATAATAATAATAATAATAATAGTAATAATAATATATATATATATATATCGCTGTAACACATCAGGATATATCACTATAAAAGTAATATTTTAATATTTTCTTTTCTGTTGAATAACCGAAGCGACTTTTTTTAAATTATATCTTATGGTATCAACTAATACCAAACGTTTGGAAAGGGGGAAACGAACAGAATTATAAGAATAATTTTGGAAAAAGAATAATGACAGATTTTATTACAAAATTCCATTCTTTTCGCCAGGTAAAGTGTTATCAGAGAGTGGACAATCTTCTAAAAATTTATCAACTTCGTTCTTTTCCGTAAATGTTTTACTGGTGTGTTTAGGTTATTTGAAGGGGGACAAAAAATACTAAAATGATAGGGATTATTTTAAATTTATTTTAAATTGTACAGTAAATAATCCACTGATGTTAAAAAATCGAATGCATATTCTACAACTAAATAACAACTTAGACGATTAAAATAACGTCTCGTTAATCCGGGTTTTCGGTGATCTGAACTAAATTAAACCCAAAAATACCGGAATTTATTATAATGAGATCATTTTCTTTATCTACTTTCTATATTTAATGAATCAACTAAATTATAATTATCTTTAATGTTATTAAATTTCTAAAAAATAATTTTTGTTTTCTTTTATTCTATATATTTAAAAATATTTAGTTAAACATAAATGATCTAAATCAAAAATGGGAAGAAATTTTAGACGCCTCACCTCACTAATCTATTTTATTGGTAACAGTATCAGGACAAATAAAACCACGAGAAGTTTTAATATAGTACTTCATTCGAATGCTACTGGGAACTGGGGATTACTGTTAAAACGTGTTCCCGGGGGAATTGAAGAAACTGTAATATTTTCAATAAATTTAACTCAATATCTCCCTTCTCAAACGTTTGAAAAGTACTTTGTCTAAAAGTTTAGTTTTATCTATTAGGATTTATACAAATACCAGCAGTATTAACCGGCTATTGAAATAAGTTGGAAGACGAGGTTTAACTCAAAAAAATGTTAAAGAAAGTTTACTAAAGTTTTAATTTAGATGACCAGTTGTATCGTTACATAATCATATTTCCCTATATACAAAAGAAAAAAGATAAATAGAAAACGGTAAGGAAGAAATGAAAAAATAATAATAATATTAAAAAAAAACATTCAATGACATATAAACAAATTTAAAAAATAATAGAAAAAATTATTGACGTTTAGGTAACCTCAACAAAAAGGCTAAATTTAACCACTTAAACACTTCAAATTTAAACTAACCAATTCGAATAATGCAATTATTTTAAATAAGATTTCATCTCTTTTTTTAACTTTTTTTACGGCCTTGTACGAAATAAAGGAAGTATTGTGATCCTGAAACATTTCGATATTCATATTTCAACGGAAGTATCCATTTTGACCACTTCTGAATCAATTTTTACTAGTTTCGGCGTGACGTCCGTACGTATGTATGTATCTCGCATAACTCAAAAACGATTATCCATAGAATGTTGAAATTTTGGATTAGCACTGTTGTAACATCTAGTTGCACACCTTCCTTTTTGATTGCCATCGAAAATAAAATTTTAATTAATGAAATATTTAGATTCTAAAGGGAGGCGGTACATCGGTTCGAATCAGACTTTATCTCCTTTTGTTTTTTTGTTCTTTTTAATCTTTTTTTTATTTATTTTTTAACTTTTATTTTTTTAAGTTTAAATATATTGATTTAATAACTATTAACCGGTGATTTAAAAAAACTTTGCAGTAAATAATAATTCATCGATAATAAAAAAATGCAAAAAATTATTAGTGAAATAAAATAAAATAAAAATAATAAATTTGGTGAAACTTCTGATTATATAATATTAATTAAAAATTATAATTTAGAATCATATTATTTTTTGATTTTCTTAGCAAATTTTTATAAAAATTGTATTTTTATTTTTTAAAAGTTATTTTATTTAATTATTTGACAGAAAAATAAAATACATTTTGAATTTTTCACTTGTGCTTAATATACACAAGATTTCTAGTGTGTATTTCAGATTTCTGGTGTGTCGTTAAATAAAATTTAATAATAATTAAACTATTCCGTTTAGTGAACTCCTGTATATTGGTTACAAATATTAATTTTCACCTTACGTAGAAGAATAATATTTTCACCTTAATAATATTTTCACCTTACGTGTAGAATAATCAGTTTTTATTATTGAATTATTTGGTAAACAATTTATTTAAAGAGTAGTCAAAGGAGTTTTATTCTACCCTAAAGTTTCAGGTAAGATTGTTGAATTAATAATTGTATAAATATTTGATGTTAATAAAAACTAATATTTTAACAATTATGAAACTGTCTACATTTATTAAAGAATTGGAGGATCGTATCTCACTTTCGAATGAAATAAGTTTAAATTAAGCGCAACAAAAATGTGTATAAATAATTTCATAAACGAACAAGAAGTCATGTTGTGTCCACATCAGATTTTTTAATGAATGTTTTATTGTTTTAACTGTTCTTATATTTTTCTTTTACACGGCTGATTATTCGTATCTTTTACGTATATTTCGATAATTTCAAGACTAAAAAATATACTCATTTATATTATTTAATGCGATTATTTTGCTTGTTAATTTTTATTATTTTTGTGAAATTCAAATTTCCCTCGCGGTTTACGTAATTATTAAGTCGTTATGTAAATAAATTGAAAAAAGATTATTTCTTCTATTATATTATTTGGCGATTGAGTTTCATAAGAATAACAAAATTTTATAACCGATTAAAATGCTTGATAAAGCATTTATGTTTTTTTTAAATTAAGAAAAATTTTATCAAATGGGATGTGGGTACAATAATCAGTACTGATTACATGACAGGAGCTATTATGTTATCTTTTTTGCCTATATATAACAGCGTTATACAATATTCCTGTTCTACTGTTTTCTGCTGTGTGCACGAGAGTTTTCTCTTACATTTTTAATCGTGATAATAATAACCAGGATATTTCTTTTATTCTTTAATTCTTCACTCAAAACCTGAATGTCATGGGTAAATATTTTAACATTAATTTTTTAATATTGTAACATTGTACTATACCTTTGAATAGCAAGTGATTTTGGGAACAAAAATATATCTTTATTTAGTGATAAACATACTCAGAATTTTTTTTTACCGTTTTTATACAAATTAATATATTAAAATTAAGTTGTATTGTATTTTGTCAGGAAAATAAATTTATAGTTTAATTAATATGATTGAGTACAATTTAGCTTTTATAAAACTATTCAATTTTTAATTATTTAGATGATCGTTTCTGGTTAACATCTTATTTTTAATTAAGCTATTTTAAAGTTATTTACATAATTATGTAATTATATGGTAAACCAAAATTTTTCAATTTAATTTGTTTTCCGAATTTGAGGCGTATTTAAATAATTACGATTGTTTTTCGTTTAAAATTTTTAGTTCGGTTTTAAAATATTCTGTCAAAGTAATCTTACAATATGGAATGCGATTAAATAATACTGGTTATTTGACACGAGATAATTTAATGTTTGCTTTTATTAGCTTCATGTTTTTTCCAAATACTTTTTTTATATTACTGCTCTTCTTAATTGAATGGATGTTTTATTGTAGTAACGGGTTTTAAAGTTTTTAAGTGAGAAAACTAACACTTTTGTCATATGCTGAAAATACGTAAAAGATTAACATTATTATAAATTTTTTAGGGAAATCTATGTATAGCATTATTATTTTAGCTTCCTCGGTAGCTTTATATTGTTTTATAACAAAATACCGTAGTAGTTTAAAGATTTCACAAATTAGAAACTACTATTAAAATAATTTTTTAGAATAGTGTTCTTCTTTTTTGTTTATATGGAGAAAATTGAGTAGATTATGAGGTCAAATGTTACACTTTTAAGCAGGTTATCAGTTCGTTTGCTTTTGGTGACAAAGCAATCTGAATACCGACATTCTTCCATTTTAGGAAAGTACTAATAACAGCCCCATGTTATTCGTATTGGGAAATCCATAAATATAGATATGGTGAAGCGTTTCTGTGAATTGCCGTTGTAAAAAACAGAGAATAACTTTTTCAATGAAGTTCATAATTTTGCCTATATTCTTTCCAACATGGCTTTTTGAATTGGATTATCGTTTTTATCTATGAGTAAAATTACCCTTTCATTAATATTAATGAATAGCAATTCCGACAAAAACCTCAAATACCTCAAAAAATAGACCTAGAAAAGGCAAAAAAAAGTGTTATAGTAATGATACCAAAGAAAGCAGGAGCAGATAAATGTGAAGGATACAGAATAATTAGCTTAACCAGCCATGCATCAAAAATCTTAACTAGAATTCTGTACAGAAGAATTGAGAGGAGAGTGAAAAAAGTTTTAGGAGAAGACCAATTTGGTTTCAGGTAAAGTATAGGGACAAGGGAAGCAATCTTAGCGCTCAGATTATTAGTAGAAGGAAGATTAAAGAAATACACGAACAAACTTGGCATTTATAGAACTAGTAAAGGCAGTAGACTGGAATAAAATGTTCAGCATTTTAAAAAATATAGGGTTTAAATACAGAGATAGAAGAACAATTGCTAACATGTACAGGAACCAAACAGCAACAGTAGCAATTGAAGAACATAAGAAAGAAACCGTAATAAGAAAGGGAGTCCGACAAGGGTGTTCCCTGTCTCCGTTACTTTTTAATCTTTACATGGAACTAGCAGTTAATGATGTTAAAGAACAATTTAGATTCGGAGTAACAGTACAAGGTGAAAAGATAAAGATGCTACGATTTGCTGATGATATAGTAATTCTAGCCGAGAGTAAAAAGGATTTAGAAGAAACAATGAACGGCATAGATGAAGTCCTACGCAAGAACTATCGCATGAAAATAAACAAGAACAAAACAAAAGTAATGAAATGTAGTAGAAATAACAAAGATGGACCGCTGAATGTGAAAATAGGAGGAGAAAAGATTATGGAGGTAGAAGAATTTTGTTATTTGGGAAGTAGAATTACTAAAGATGGACGAAGCAGGAGCGATATAAAATGCCGAATAGCACAAGCTAAACGAGCCTTCAGTAAGAAATATAAGTTGTTTACATCAAAAATTAATTTAAATGCCAGGAAAAGATTTTTGAAAGTGTATGTTTGGAGTGTCGCTTTATATGGAAGTGAAACTTGGACAATTGGAGTATCTGAGAAGAAAAGGTTAGAAGCTTTTGAAATGTGGTGCTATAGGAGAATGTTAAAAATCAGATGGGTGGATAAAGTGACAAATGAGGAGGTATTGCGGCAAATAGATGAAGAAAGAAGCATTTGGAAAAATATAGTTAAAAGAAGAGACAGACTTATAGGCCACATACTAAGGCATCCTGGAATAGTCGCTTTAATTTTGGAAGGACAGGTAGAAGGGAAAAATTGTGTAGGCAGGACACGTTTGGAATATGTAAAACAAATTGTTAGGGATGTAGGATGTAGAGGGTATACTGAAATGAAACGACTAGCACTAGATAGGGAATCTTGGAGAGCTGCATCAAACCTGTCAAATGACTGAAGACAAAAAAAATAAATAAAAAAATAACTTGCAAATAAATTATCATGAGATATTTTATCATATAATACTTATTTAATCTTTGAAGTATAATCAAGTTAACGTGATTATATTACTCTTCAATAGATATCTATGTCGTATGAATTCGTTATTTACTAATTCCCTAAAACTATCGAAAAAGTGAATAATTTTCAACGAGTATTTCTTTAAAATCTAGAAATATTAACGGGTATTTACCAAAATGTTTTTGAAAAAAAAGCGTATCTTTACGCAAGTTTAAATACTTACTAACGTTCACATATTGGTACTTATTCGTAAAAATCCTGTAATTCTCCGTTCTTTGTCTTGGAAATTTAGTATTTTTTTATGAACAGCGAACTTCACAGAAACATTCACAATTTCCGTATTACTGGATTTTCCAATACAAATAACTTGGAGCCGTTATTAGTACTTTCCTAAAATGGAAAAATGTCGGTATTCAGATTGCTTTGTCGCCAAACGCAAACAAACTAAAAATCTGTTTGAAAGTGTAACATCCGACTTCATAATCTACTCAATTTTCTCCTTATAAACAGAACTGAAGAGCACCATTCTAAAAATTTATTTTAATAATAGTTTCTAATTTGTGAAATCTTTAATACTACAAAATACTACGGTATTTTGTTTTAAAACAATATAAAGCTACTGAGGAAGTTAAAATAACAATGCTATACATAGATTTCCATAAAAAATTAATAAAATAATAAAAATTCAACCTAAATATTTCTTAAAGCCGAATGTGGTTTTACCTAAAATATTTATAATAATATTATTCTTTTAGATATTTTCAGCATATGACAAAAGTATTAATTTTCTAATTTAATATAGTAGTTCAAAAACCCGTTATTACTATAAAACATCCATTCAATTAAGAAGAGCATTAATATAAAAAAATGTTTGGAACAAAACATGTAGCTAATAAAAGCAAACATTAAATTATCTCGTGTCACACAACCAGTATTATTTAATCTTATTCCAATTTGTGAGATTACTTGACAGAATATTTTAAAACTAAAAATGTTAAACGAAAAACAATCGTAATTATTTAAATACGTTACAAATTGGTAAAATAATTAACTTAAATTCCAAATTTTGCGTTAGCATATAATTAAATAATTTCGTAAATATCTTTAAAAACGCTTAATAAAAAAGTTAACCAAAAACAATCACCTAAATAATCCAAATTGAATAGTTTTATAAAAGCTAAATTGTACTCAGTTATATTAATTAAGCCGTATATTATTTTTCTGAGGAAACAGAATGTAACTTAATTTTAATATTAATAAATATAAAAATCGGTATTGAAAGTTATCGAAATCCGAAGCGATGACAGCTTCCTAGTAATTACAGACTCTAGGAATGTACTTGAGAGCTTGAACTGCAAACGTTCTGAATCCATCGTCCAGATTATTCATGATATCCTTTCAAGGATAAATAAAACTGTGGTATGGTATGGATTTCTGGCCATTGTGGCACCCTCGGGAACGAACGGCCAGATGAGGCTGACAAGAAATCTGCAATAAATGTCATCCGATTACAATCGACATATGAGAGAGACTTCATGAGATCAGTCCGTGTAAAATTGCGGGTTCAGTGGAATAGATTCTGGCTGCTGAGTCCTCCCACGGCATTACACAACATCCGGGAAAATGTGCTCGAGAAATCTCCATCCTCGAGCAACAGAAGAAACCAAGTCATGTTAACTCGGCTAAGGATTGGACACACCAAGCATACCCACGCTCACCTACTTGGCACTCCTCAGAAGATTTATGAGGCTTGCAAGGTCAAATGGTCCGTGTACCATCTGCTCGTTGATTGCCCAATCTTTGGAACCATCCGACAAAACTTAGACCTGGTTTCGGATATGAAATTTCTATTAAACCAGAACGAAGGTATAAAACGTCTGTTCCGGTTCCTCACCTACAGTGAAATGAAGAATACGATTTAGTGATTTTTGTCTGATTTACGTATTTTATTTTGTATTTATTGTTGTCACTTGTCTATGTGTATTATTTAGTGTTCCTGTTTTTTTTATTGTTTATTTTTGTTGTTTAAGATTTTTGTTGTTTTATATAATACTACATGATACTGTTACTGTAGTCGATAATGACTATCATTGTTGATGTAACTGTAAATAAAACCATTACAAAAAAAAAAAACAAATCAGTATAAAAAAAATTCTGTGCATGTTTACCGCTAAATAAAGATTTATTTTTGTTAGGTTTATTTTTGTTCCCAAAATCACTTGTTATTAAAAGGTATAGTATAAAGTTACAATATTAAAAAACTAATGTTAAGCGGTTAAATATTTACCCATTACATTCCAGGTTTTAAGTGAAGAATTAAAGAATAAAAGAAGTATCCTGGTCATGAATATCACGATTAAAAATGTAAGAGAAAACTCGTGCACACAGCAGAAAACAGTAGAACAGGAAGATTGTATAACGTTGTATAGGCAAAAAAGATAAGATAAATAGCTCCTGTCATGTAGTCAGTACTGGTTATTGTACATACATTTCAACTGATAAAATTATTCTTAATAAAAAAAAACGATTATTTATCAAGAATTTAATCGGATATAAAATTTTGTTATGCTTATGAAATTCAATCCCCAAATAATAAAATAGAATAATTAATTTTCCTTCAATTTATTTACATAACGACTTAATAATTACGTAAACTATGAGGGAAATTTCAATGTCATAAATTAATAAGTAAAATAATCGGTTTAATAAAAGAAATAAGTATATTTTTATGTCCTGAAATTAAGAAAATATATGTAAAAGATACGATTGGAGTGTAAAATAAAAATATAAAAACAGGTAAAAAAAAATAAAACGTTCATTAAAAAATGGATAATGTTTGTTTGCATGAGGTAATCAAAATATAACTTCAACATGTAATTTTAATACTTAAAAGTTCACAAAAAAAGTAAATTTAAAAATTACCTTGTACGTCTAAAACCAAGTGTTGAATGGTTTGTGTCCAAGATTCTGCAGGTACTTCTAAATCTAAAAAAGGTATGCCGTTTATGATTTAGATTTAATTGATAATGTATAAAAATGGTTAGGAATTCATACAAAAATTTGGTGGTAGAAATGAGGGAATTCATATAATTTTATGAAAATTATGTTCTGTTACTCCAAATGTCAATTGTCCTATTTATGTACTTTTTTAAGAAGTGAAAATAAATATGTTAAATTGTGTAGTGAATGATCTAAAAAGGCAGATATTCTTAATTAATAATTTAAAAACAGAATGGAGCAATAAAATGGTATAAGTCGATGATTGCAAATGTTTTAATAGAAAACATCTGGCAAAAATGTTCTACGAGTGCGATTCTTATTTTTGCTGGTATCTTATCTGTTCCAATTATAATGTTTATTTAACTTTAGATACACCACATTTTTCTAATTTTCAAATATATTGAATAATTTATGATTAAAAACAAATGGTAATACAAGCATTAAAGATGGCTAATTCTTTATTTATTTGAATTACAATTTCACACCGCTATACCTAAAGTATGATTGTGATAAGTGATCTCTCCGCTAAAGAGTAGTTGAGTTTATGCATCGGTACTAAGTTCGCAAACTGTTCTCACCTATTCTTTTTTATGTATTCTTTTTTTTTGTATAATAGAAGAGACGTGGATCCATTAATCGGTTTTGTTATTGCAAAAAATTTTAATATTGATATTAGAGGTGTGAAAAATGATACTAAAATTTATTATCTGTTGGGTAGTGATAAAGTTATTTGAGATGTTGATAAATGTATATTGGTGCTGAATTTTATGTACTAATCGATACTATTAACACACAGTATTATAGGCGGTTTAAGTATAAAAATAGTGATGTGGTATACTACGGTTAGCGCATAAGAGATTGTGTTACAGATATTTTTGTTCTTAGTTTGAGTTTGATTAAAAATGAAATAAGAAATAAGGTGGCATGTTAAATGTTAGAAATAAGGTTTTTTCCCATATCATCATCCTTACTCGAAGACCAGAGAAATTTTCTTAAGTCGCTGTTTTCTTAAAACTACTAAGACATTTGTTTAGTAGAAAAGATATTCTCTAGTAATAAATAGGCGTTAGATTGTCCCAGGATATTTTACATACGATATTGTCGATAACTATTTTGAATCCTTCTCTGTTTATCTTTCTTAAAATAAGTTATATACAACTGACTTATTTAAAATAATTGCATTATGCCGAATTGGGTAGTTTAAATTTAGCCTTTTTGTTGGGGTTACCTAAACGTCAATCATTTTTTCTATTATTTTTTTAATTTTAATTTGTTTATTTTTCGTTGAATTTTTTTTTAATATTATTATTTCCTAATTTTTTCCTTACCGTTTTCTATTTATTTTCTTTCTTTGGTATATACGGATGATGATTGCATAACGATGCAATCGGTCATCTAAATGAAAACTTTAGTAAACTCTTTTTTAACATTTTTTAGCCAAACCTAGTCTTCCAACTTATTTCAATAGCCGGTTAGCACTGGTGGTATTTGTATAAATCCTAATTGATAAAATAAACGTTTAGACAAAACATTTTTCAAACGTTTGAGAAGGGAGATATTGAGTTAAATTTATTAAAAATATTACAGTTTCTTCAATTCTTCCGGGAACACGTTTTAACAGTAATCCCCAGTTCCCAGTAGCATTCGAATGAAGTACTATATTAAAACTTCTCGTGGTTTTATTTGTCCTGATACTGTTACCAATAAAACAGATTAGTGAGGTATGGTGTCGAAAATTTCTCCCCACTCATATATTTTATTTTTTATGTTTAACTAAATATTCTTAGATGTATAGAATAAAAGAAAACAAAAATTATTTTTTAGTAATTTAATAACATTAAAAATAATTATTATTTATTCGATTCATTAGATATAAAAAGTAAATAAATAAGATGATCTCTTTTTGTAATAAATCCCGGTATTTTTGGGTTTAACTCAGTTCAGATCACCAAAAATGCGGATTAATGGGATTATTTTAATCGTTTAAGTTGTTATTTAGTTGTAGAATGAGCAGTCGATTTTTTAGCCTCAGTGGATTATTTATTGCACAATTTAAATTAAATTTAAAATAAAACATTTTATTGTCTTATAAAATGGATAATATTTAAAAATACTTTTAACACAAAATAATATATTTAGATAAATTGTCGATAATTGGCGTATTAAAAAGATTTTATTCCAATGCCCCATTTCCAAAAAATCTTTTTTGTCAGACGGACGTTTGTAGGTACATACTTCTTTTTTCCTGTTTAGCCTTCGGGAATTACCGTTCAGGTATTTCTTCAGAAGATGAATGAGGATGATTTGTATGAGTGTAGATGAAATGTAGTCTTGTCCAGTCTCAGTTCGACCATTCCTGAGATGTGTGGTCAATTGAAATCCAATCACCAAAGAACAACGGTATCCACGACCTAGTATTCAAATCGATATTAAAGTAACTACTGTCTTTACTAGAATTTGAACGCTAGAACTCTCGACTTCCAAATCAGCTGATTTGGAATGATGTGAATATATACTTATGTATGTTGCCTGTAATTGGACTTTATAACGCTGGACCACGTTGATCGATCCTTCAAACTTGGTGGAGACGTGCTATCTTTGGGAGAAACATGAGTAAATTTTTTGCAAAAATTAGAAAAAGGGGAGGGGATATTTTGGCCGAAATATAAATTCAAATCGTTATTGGATCACTTTAGCGAAAATTTTTCTTATAAATTTAAAGTTATTTTCATCAACAACACAAATTACCAAAAAATATACATATATATTTTAATATTCATGCTTCTTCCCATAAAATAACTTAAAATATATATATAGATTTTACTTAAGAAAATAAGGGTTTTTGCGTATATATTTTCCACATTAATAGGCCTTCAAACCACTATCAACAATTTTTCCCATCCAACTCCAATGTTCTATGGTAAGAAATAGATTTTTCCAATTTTTTAAATTTTTTTACGATGTATTCTCTCCTTTCTGGTATCATAGAAATTTTTCAAGCTGGTGTAGCGGGATGAAAGTACACGTTAAGTTGAATTTACTACACGATCGTCTTTTCTGCAAAGATGTAATCTTACTGTTGAATTTAATTACTCATATTATCTGATTGTACCGAATATAAAAATTTAAACTGGATTGTTTGTAAAACTCCTAGAAATGAATTTTTAATAATCGAGCGTCAACGCTGAAGACGATAAATATTTTTACTATAGGCAGCCACAGATGTTGTAATACATATTACAACATCTTTCTTGAAGAATGTAACAATTGCAAATGTAACAAGCTTGTTTCAGATGTTTAGAACAGATTTATTATGAATTTAGCCTTGAATAAATGGTTGGTTGAAAGATTACTTGGGATCGTGTTTGGGGTAATATTTTCTTAGAAAGTTTCTAGTCAATTCTGCTTGAATGTTTTAGTCACTTATATCAAAAGAGACCTAATAAAAATAATCAATGCTATTTAATCAAGAATTTCATTTCAATGCGGATTATAAAGCATACTAAAAAAATATTTATATATGAACCGTAATCCATGAAAATGTTGTCGAAAACCTGAAAATATACACAATTAATAAACATATTAAATTTTGTAAAATCTTAGAAAATTTTTTTATAAATAATGTTGCGTAGTTAAAGACGAGATTTTTTTTTATTCAAATAAATTTAGAAAATAATTTTTACTTATAATTATAAAGAAAAGGTCTTTAATAATCATGATGAATTTTGATACCCATTAAAACATTTTAAACAACTATTTCTAAAACCGTGAATGAAATCCGCTTCCAGAAGTTCTCAAAGCTTTTATGCGGCTCCTTCCTCAAGGGAACTCCACTGATAAAACTCACACTGCTTCCACTGCCATACCACCACTCTTGTCACTCACTACTGATTATTTGAAAATAATTTTCTAGAAATACAACTTTACATATTTTGAAAGCTTGTTGTTTTAAAATAACAATTTTGTTAAGTTCACCGTTGCAAAATTTATAAATAATTTTCCCGATGTTTAATATGTCATTTTTCAACGTTTATGATCAGTATGAAATTAATAATTAAAAAAATATTCAACAAGCTTATAAATATTTTGTTATGGAGATTTTTCAGAATGTGATACCCTCCTCTTTCTAAATGAAAAGTGTGTTTTATTTAATATTTTCCTTTTTTCTGTCTAAAAATTCTTTAATCAGATTTTCCCTAAGATAGATTTTAACAAGTTAATTTAAAATTTAGGATATTTTTAAAAATTCAAAAATGTACTGTGTCAGATTTTAATCACTCTAGCCATCGGTAATTTGTTTCCATTTTTTTAATTATATTTTGTATATTTTTAAAGTGATTTATACAAAATAAACAACAATAAAAATGTTCGACCTTTCTTTATCTTAAGGGATATTTATTCAAGAATTGACAGCCCGCCCAAAAAAATATATTACAGAAGTAAATTAATTTATTTTGAAATAAGATCAATGTATTAGATATCAGTTATTATTTATGTCTTTTGATGTTTTTTCTGCATTCTTCACTTTCTTAGAACTTAGTCTTTCCAAATCAATCAAAATTTAATATAAAAAACTAATCGTATTTGAATTTTTCATACTTTTTATTAATCCAGTAAGTTATATCATGAATATATTTTTTATTAAAAACCAACAAAAGGATTTGATTCCATGGATTAAACCTATAATTAATAATCAATCTCGCTAAATGCGAGAATGAATACGTAGACTTTTTTTATCAATTGAGTGAAATAAAGGGAAAATATAATAAAAGAGTGATGGACTTTGTTATGAAACATCAAAGTAAATTATAAATACTATATTCTTTTTCTTTTTTACATATAACTTTTATAAAGGTCTTAAAATATGAATGAAATTTCAATGGCACTAAGTTTTAAAAAATTGTACAATATATGGTAATTTAGAAAAGAAGGTTAAATTTATAATGAAATTTGAGCTATTAATTCTCATTATTTTTTTTTTAATTAAATTTATCATATTATCGTATTTTTGAATAATAAAGTAATTAATTGAACATCACAACAGGATTTTTTTTTAGATTTCAATTGAAAGATTATATCAAAACATGGGAATTACAGATTTAATCTTATTGACTTACACTATATTTTTATTGTGTTTTCTCTATATTTTCGCTTAATTCATAAATTACATGATTAATTATAAAAAAAATTTTTTTTTCCTTTATATCATTATAATTCCTAGATATGTATAGAATAAAATGAGCACATAATGCGATTAATGCATGTAAACAATTTGGATCCTTTCAAGCTAATCCTGCAAATGACGGTAAACGAAAGGCAATAAGCATGCATGTACCTCTATGAGTCTATCACGTCACATTCTATCTTTCAAACCTTATTTTATATCACCTCAAACCTATTTATTGTTGAATATGACAAACCGTAGTTACGATAGTACCTGTCTGATGAATATAACAGCATCTGTTTCCAAAAAGTTAGTCTACCCTTCTGCTAGCCACATGTCGTCACGGGCCTTAGATTTAGTGCAATTCACTCTACGGAATTTTTAATGCAAGTTGCTAATTAAAGTTTATTACTTTAATTAGAGTGTCCTGAATGCATACCCGGTCGATGAATGCGTGAACCGGCCCTTTCCCCACTCAATAGAGCTTCCTAAGGACAAGTAATTTTTATAGGCTTCCTACTGTATGTTAAAAATTAAATGACGTTCAGTATATGACATATACTTCTTATTTAATATTTGTTAATAATAATTTCGAAAACTGTTAGAATGTGTGAGTAAATAAAAATTGATATTTGGTTTAATGTCTTATGTGTAAATATGTTTATATGTTTGAATCTATAAGCACATATACGTACGTACAAAATTTAATTAACAGATTTTAAAAGATTATTTTTATTTCATCAGACATAACAAGAAAAATCTACTTCTAATACCTGAAAAACAAAACTTGTATAGTTAGGCTTATGTTTTTCTCATAATAAAATCTTGAAAGTGGCTTGACCTACAAAAACATTTTACGTTTTCACTGTCACCATAGTGAAGAGAACACGAAGTTTGTTCCAAAAATATTGCACAGTTCATCAGATTCAAAATATTGATCTATACACCAAATCAAGTTTTCCAATAAAACTTACTGCGAAAAAAATACCGGAAACCCTGAAAATTATTCAATTTCTCTCTCTTTTTAGATAATTACAATTATCAGGACGGAAAACCTGACAGTTTTTCTAGTACTATAATTTTTTGTAATCTTTATGTCAGAAAGACATTTAGAAAATCTCAAGGCATAAAGGTATCATTCTCTATAAAAAAGGATGATGTGTGGATTTTATGTTTGTTTATAGTGTGTGCTCACATTTTTATTTTAGCTGCTATTGGGGCAGAACGGGCCAATGGTAATGCTCCGGGTTCTCTCTCAGCCGACTCTCTCCCGCTAGAAGCAGTCCGTTATCAATTAAGTTACAAATAATTTAATTTCTCACCTTAGATTATTTTTTTTTTATATTTGTATTTTTATTTACTTATTATTATTTATTAATTTTATTTATTTAATTTTATTAATAAAAGAAAGAAATTATGAGTTAATATTTAGCAGTAAAAAAGGATTCTTTTTTTATCGGAAGAGAGTCATTGGCGCGCATCCGGCCAGTGTATCACATAGTCCGTTCTGCGCCAATAGCAGCAGCTAGACAGGCAACCAACACAACCTCACGTGAACACACACAAGCCAACTCCCTATTATCAATATGGCTAGCCTTAAACATCATATTTCTATTAAAACTATTAAATTTTACATCTACTCGCCCCTTAGGCCTATTTTAAAAATAAAAACACTAAAATGTTTAGAAAAATGTTCTGTAACATTAATGTTTCTTTTCTTAAAATATTTCTGTAAAATACTTAATATTCTCATAAACATAACGATAGGAACGTGTCGAGGATCTAAGAGGCAGAGCTCCTGGTCGGGAGAGCAGAGCGAGCCCTGACCGGCTATACAAATGGTTTTTACTTTACATGTCATTCATTATATTTATAAACAGCAACAAAACAAATTAAAGTAACAACTTTTCATATTTACATTGAAACAAAATAAGTTTTGACCTTATAAATTTTACACTGAAAATATAAAAGAGATTAATTCCGATAATAATTTCATACGTAAGACTAAGAAACGCGTTAAAAAAAATTTCGTAAAAATTACTCCTTAATGTTGTTACTCCATTACTTTTTGGATAAAAGTAGCTATAGTATTATTTTTATTTTAATTATTAATATTAATAAAATAAATAATAATAATATTATTATTTAATAATTATTATTATTATTTAATATTTCAATTTCATTGAAAGTAATAGTGGTAGTTATTCATAAATACGTATTATTCATCAAACTTTAGAAAGTTTAATTAACAAGCCGGGATGGGGATGAATTGCTGGATCGGGGACTAGCTTCCTGCTTCCTACGACGTAATTTTACATGACACTATTTCCTTCACTATACTAATAGCAGTCCAACTTTAAGTTCGACACCCCAGTTAGAAATGAATGCTAATGCTATCTTTCCTTGTAATTACGCTTTCTAAACTTTGAAAAGTAATCTCAAAATGTATATTATTTTCTCTTTCTTTTAACTAAAATGAGTTAATTAATCATGGCATATTATTGACACATTTTTTATCACAATCTCAGTTCTGTATTCCTTTTACACTATTTTAATAAGTGGTTTTACAAATTCCCTTTTTGTAATTCTTCACAATTTTTTTTATTGCATAAATACAGTCAATTTTTCAATGTACTATTAATGCATCTATCTATTTTTCTATGTTCAATTCATTTGTGGGAACCCGGGTTAGAATCCCGGTCAGGCATGTAATTTTTCATTCGTTAAAAAATGTTAATTCCACATTTCCATAAACAAATTTAAGTGGTGGTAAACATGTACGCAAAAATTCCTCCCATTCATAAAATCTTTAGACGCATCATTTTTTCACTGTATTTTCATATTTATTATTAAATATTAACGGTAAAAAATTTGATTTTTGAGTTACTTTTCATTTAAAATAAAAAATTAAGTTTTTATTGTAAGAAATGAAGTGTTGGCCCTATAAGTTTTACGCTATGAAAGGAAATTAATTTAGATATTATTTCATAAATGTTGATGTAACACTAAGAAACTTGTAAAAATAATATTTATTTAATAAAAAGGTGCTGTGTGTGTGTGTATCGATATAGTTCAGTGCACACTACTAGTATAAGAGCGGAATATTATTTTTGTACTTGTTATTTTTCGTACAAAAAATAACATTAACCATCCAGAGGTCTGTGTTTTCCACACTAGTGTAATAGTACAACTTGAGTTGTACCATTACTCAAAGCTAATACTCCTGATGAGAAATAGTTACAGACACCTGAAGGAAAGCAGTATACATTCTCTTCATAACCTGATTTATCTAAAAATCAATTAGTTGCTTTTTGTTTGTTTTTTTTTTTAGTTTAAAAATACATACATTTTGCATCAATTTATACAGTATTGAAACAACGAATATTTTATGTAAAACTTCTTTTTACCACTGAAAGGGAGATAAGATAAGGGGATCAATCTAATAAAAATAATTCTAATCTCCATAAATTCTAATGCCGCTTTGGGTTTTTGAGTAGTTTGCTGTAAAGAAGAATTTTTTTCTCATTTTTACAATGTATATTAAAACTATATAAATAAAATTTATCAGTTCGTGAGCGCTGCTCCTTATGTTTAATAGAAATATTCGGATTACAACGCAATAATATTATTCATTAACATATACCTTGACATTATTTTTCTTTATATTCTTATTACAAACACTTTAAAAAAGAGTACTGATTTTATTTTTAAGTAGATAATT
Source organism: Lycorma delicatula (assembly GCF_047948215.1). NCBI lineage: Eukaryota > Metazoa > Arthropoda > Insecta > Hemiptera > Fulgoridae > Lycorma > Lycorma delicatula. The sequence continues at coordinate 357,129,645 of NC_134455.1, read as the reverse complement.
ATTTAGATATTTTTAACTAATTTTCAAAACATTGTTAAAGTTACAGTTTTCTAGAAAAAACATTTCTATGTTAAGTACTCTTTACCTTTCTTAGCTTCATTCTTTTATTATATGTTGGTGCGTTTCCGAACAATTCCATTGACAAAATTTATTGTAGTGGTCTAAGAAAGGTAAACAGTACTTCACAAAAAAATTATTGTGATCTTAGCAGAAAATATGATAATAATTATAATATTAATAAAACATTGTTAAAGTTACAGTTTTCTAGAAAAAAGATTTCTATGTTAAGTACTCTTTACCTTTCTTAGCTTCATTCTTTTATTATATGTTGGTGCGTTTCCGAACAATTCCATTGACAAAATTTATTGTAGTGGTCTAAGAAAGGTAAACAGTACTTCACAAAAAAATTATTGTGATCTTAGCAGAAAATATGATAATAATTATAATATTAATAAAACAATTTAAGAAAAAAGATTGTTTAGCGGAAAAAACAGCTAATATTATGTAAATTATATTTTGTCAATTATATTTTTATAAGCGAGGGTTTTACTCCGTTAGGGACCTTTAGAATTCTTCTCTTACTCCTTCCACCGAGTCATTCTGATTTATATTTCTCAGTATATTCTGTGGAGACTGCTGACTAGCGTTTGTGGTGCGATCATTTATTGCATTCTTATTATCGTTAGTGTTGTCAACAATATTTGGTGGTGTTGGTCGATCTTGCTCACTTCTTTGGTCCAGTACTTCTCTGACTTCATTCTTTATTTTCTCAAGCGTGTGCGTCGGGATCCGGTTGTTTTTCACAATGACCCGCTTTTGGTCTGCAATTCGTTGTTCTGTCAGGTTTGAGTACTGCGGTAATTTATGTATGAATTGCTGATACAATGGCACCCTGTACCCTGTCATGTCGCTTTCCAATCTAGTTATTGTATAGTAACAGCGCATGATATGCTAATTCATTTCGCCTGTCCATTTTAAGCGCTGTCTCGGTTTTCCCGGTCGGAGGCATTGCCTGCGAAGCACTAGCAGTGGGCTCGGCATGACGATGTTCGGCGCCGTTTTCTGTAAGTAGTGCAGTAGTAGTCGTTCTACGTGGCTTGATGCTACTGACTCCATCAGAGACCACGGAGGGCTGTCGCATATAGAATGAACGGGGACCAGCCCGTCCACATCCCTGTTCATCCATATTATCCGAGGCTTTATTATTATTCTCCATTTACATGGGTTTTCTGTGCATTTTTTACCTACTGCCAGGTAGTGATACCAGCCGATCCTGATATGGATTGCAGACGCTGACCAGACACCCGCTCACTCTGAAACAGACGTTGCCTGGATTATTATTATTATATTTGGTTGAACTTAACTCTTGAAGTTTTACTTGCTTGTATAAGCGGTGTATCTATAGAATATTTAAAAGTTAGTACTAAAATATGGGATTTACCAGTCTGTAAAAAATATAAATTCAATTATTACTGAATAAAAACACGTTACCGAGTAGACGTGATAAAAATGGGTGTGAAATGATGATGCTTTATTACAGTGACAAATGTAGTTTGCCATTGAGGAGAACTTATCAAGAAAACCTTAACATTCGTGCAAATTGATGTGAAAATTTGAATTTCTTCCCTTAACCTTTCACCTGCATTCGTGTGACTGTGGTGAGCTAACTTCTTCCAAACTGCAATTAATATGATGAGAACATTATGCGTACATGCTAATGAGTTACAAAATAGAACGATATAAAATCGAACGAGTCTAAGACTTTAATAGAACGATGTCCATTGTACAGGTCCAGATTTACGACTAACTAATTATTCTGTACACTTGGTACAGAGTACAAACAGGGTGAAGCTGCATATTGCATTATACGGTAGATTTCTAAGTATTAAGTGACATGAAACACACGTGTCTTATGGAACGCAATGCGTCAGGATTTTATTGTAATATAACGTATATATATATATATATATAGAGAGAGAGAGAGAGAGAGAGTGAGAGAGAGAGAAAAATAATTACAGTCGTTTAATAACCTAAATAAAGTTAAAATTGTAAGTTCGTGCAAATTTTAATTAAATACTAAGCAATATTTTTTCGTTAATTTAATGTTTTATAAGCATAACAATTTATATGAATATTTTCAGGTATCTTTCAGGCATAAGGATGAGATAGTCGGAGCGGGAGCAATAATTCAACGTTCTTGGATTATAACGACTGCAAATAATGTATTTCTGTAAGTGCTGCAGCAACGAAATAAAGTACTTCTGTAAGGTACCAATAGTTACGTTGCTAACAAATTTATTTTTCTCGTAGTACATCATTTTAAAAGCTACAAATTAGATTTATTTTAATTGAGTTTTTTATTAATTCATATTGATGTAACAATAAAAATATTTCATCATAATAGCCTAACACCGTAAACACGATAGAAGAAAATAAATGTTACAGTACACAAGCAAAAACTTCAATTTTTTACTTTCCCATCTAATACTATTGCAGAGCTATAGCTTTAGAAGGGAAAGTATCGTAATCGATCCAATTTGAGCATATGCTTTATCACCAGATCTTGATGTTTAACACCTAAGGAACCCAAGAAATCCAAAAACCGGTTGGAAATTTGCCTGATCTTAATGTTCATATGTGCATGCGTGCGTGTGTTCGGTTTTGGCCTCTAAGAATTCACCTTATATATCCAGAACTTCTGGGCCGATGTTTTACTAAACTTGGTCAGATTACTTCTACATATCGATAACATTAAATTTTCAACTTAAAAGGTCAACAAGGGGTTGACACCGTAGAGCAAGGTCACCCTCAGTATCTCGAGATTTCGCCTATTTAAGGTCATATTTTTCTTACGCTAACAATTTAAATAATAATAGATAATAATAATAATAATAATAATAATATAGAAAACTTAATATTTAATAAAATATTTTCTTTCCCAAAACGGTTTTGGGTAGTAAGATCCGAGGGGAAATCAAATTAATAACGAAAATTAATCACATATGTTATAAACGAAAGATATTTATGTAAAAGTTGAACATCAAAATTTAGATTAAAAGAAAACGTTATTTTTCTTACGTTAACAATTAAAAAATAATAATACTTGCAAAAAAAAAACTTTTTTGAAAAATCTCACCCCACTCCAAAAAAGGCTCTAAAGTAATGGCTAAGTACGCGAATAGTGTACCCTCTCTCACTTTTTACTCCCCCCTGTCTCTCTGTACTGACGTACAGCTGCTGTAGTCGTCTGCTACGTTGTGACGTCACAGGTGAGCGGTAGAATTAAATAAATGAATAATGCTTAATGCGTAAAAAGAATTTTAAGTGACCGCTATACTGCCACATTGTGCAAATGAAATACGGTATGCGCGCGCGCGCTTTAGTTAGAATCATTGAATTAAATAAACAAAAATGTTATATTTAAATAAAATGATAATTATTTTAAATTAAGTTGTGTGTGTGTGTGTGTGTGTGTGTGTGTGTGTGTGTGTGTGTGTGTGTGTGTGTGTGTGTGTGTGTGTGTGTGTGTGTGTGTGTGTGTGTGTGTGTGTTTGTGTTTGTGTGTGAGAAGTAAAAACCGGAAAAAGGCAGAAAAGTCCTGCAACTGTGTTGCCAGCTGTTTTTTTACTGATGATGGTTAAAATATTTCCTTTTCTGCCAAACACAGATCTATTAAAAAATTTCGATCGACTAATTAAAATAACATTTTCTTTTAATTTACATGTTGATGTTCAACCTTTATAAAGGTTGAACATCAACCTTTATAAAGGTATTTATAATTTATAAATAATTTATTTTGATTATATTTATATTGCCACAGATGTGATTAATTTTGGTTATTGATTTGATTCTGCCTTGGGTTTTACTACCCAAGACCGTTTTGGGAAAGAAGTAATTTTATTAAATATAGAGTGAATTTTTAGTCCTGTTACCCAATTTTAAATGTAATTTAAGACAGGGAAATTTAGGTGGAATAACAAATGAATTTGTTACTTACAAAAGAGCTTTAATAAAAAGCTATTACTTACATAATTGTTAAAGAATATGCTCAAAATGCCCACCCCTTGCGGTTACACACGCACGGACTCTTTTCAGCATATTTGCAGAAACCTTTTTAAGAGTTGCATTGGAAATATTCGTGATTAAGTCTGTAATATGAACTTCTTATAATATTCCTCTTATAAATTTCCTCAACAGTGTGAGGATTGTTTTTGAAGGCCTCGGACTTAATATAGCCCCACAAAAAATAACCAGGAGATGTGAAGTCTGGGGACCTTGGAGGCCATAAGCCCTTCCTTATTATTCGATCATCAAAGAAAATCCATGGTTTCTCGAGACGTGTGGCATGTAGCGCCGTCTTGCTGAAACCAGCAATACCGTTCTTGAGGTTCCAGGAGAGAAACAAATTGGCGCACAATATTCCTGTATACTTTTTACTGTCTGTTCGAAGAATATGGGTCCGACTATACGATGACGAGATATCGCACACCACACACCAATTTTTTCAGGATGCAAAGATTTGTCTTGTAAAGCGTTAGGATTTTCAACCGCCCAAAATCGATAGTTTTGACTGTTCACATAACCATCGAGATGGATCCAAGCTTCATCGCTAAAGAACACTGTGTTTAAAAATTCGATTCCGTTATCATTTACGAGAGACCTAAACCGACGGCAATATTGCAATCGCTTGTTTAAATCTGGAGGCTGAAGCTCTTGGACTAATCGTATGAGATACGGATGCAATTTCAATTTTTTAGCAGCTTTCTGAACACTCGAATATGACAAACCGACTTGCGTGGAAAGTTTTCGTAAACTTTTCCTTGGAGAATTGAGCAATCTTTTTTTCACATTCTCTAAAACATCATCTGTCAAGCGAGTTGGTCGACCACTACGTTTTCTGTCACAAACACTACCTGTCTCTCAAAATCGGTTTGCTAGCCTAGAAATTGACATTTTTTCTGGCGAAGGAACATCAACAAATTTAATTTGAAATGATTTTTTTACACTCGCGAACGATTTCGTAACAAAATATTGTTAAAGAATGAAAACTCGTTGTTCTATGGTAAAAGACATTCTGTTCGTAACACGACCGGAAACGGCGCAAAAGTTTACACAGCTCAAGGAGAATCAACTCTCATTGCTATATCTATACCGGTTGAGTAGCACTACCAACTTCGTGTCACAAAACAAAATTTCCCTTAGAAAAAAAATTACCAGACATTAACAATTGGGTAACAGGACTAAAAAATCACTCTGTATAAAGTTTTCTATATTTTTATTATTATTATTATTATTAACAGTATTTATTATTATTTAAGTATCTTAAACTGTCTTCTTTTACACTGGGAAGTATAAACTACCAGGAATGCCTAAATTTCATGGACTCTTTCCGAAAGTGTGGAATATCATCCAAAGCATCAATTATCATAAGCACTGTGGTAATATCTCTCTGAGCCCAAACCATCTACTATGCCGCCAAATCCTTTTATTTTGATATGTTCTCAGTATATCTCTCCCTAATGTTCAAGGCAAGTAGTATGATCATATCAGTAATACAGGCAATCTGTATTACAAGTATATTCCTGCTTGTCGACCAGCACCATATCTAGATGATTATACAACACTGCGTTATCAGTGAAAACCGTGCAATTAAAACAGATCTTATAACGTAAGTTTTACACACCGATATAGTATACCCATAATTGAGGAAAAAAAATTTCAAGGGCCCAATCAAAAGTAATTCTATAAATGTAATATAATTGCCACGTTGTTGTATACTCTTTTTCGGAGTTAAAATTTGACACCCATTTATTATATTTTCAGTTGATTCGCTTGTTCTTCCACATAGACGACACACGTCAGAAAGAAGAGCATGGTCCTTGAATATATGTTTGTCTATAGCTGAATGTGCTGATGATCCCCTCTTGTATCGAAAAACAAAATGTTTTTTTGTCAGCAAACAGTTGAGTATACTCTAGATATATCAAGGTAGTAGAATAGTTGACACCCTTACCCTTTACGGATGCAAACATTTTCCGTGAAGCTCACCTTCCTCACCAAATATCTATCTTTTCAGCATCACTGGTAAACATTCAGTTACTTAAGGTCAACCCATTTGAGACATTAAAACCTAACATTACTACTAATCTCGGTTTCCTTTGAAAAAGATCCTGAAGTTTTGCAGCTGTTTCGGATGAACCCGAAGGAAATCTGTAACTACTCTACTTCCTTTTTGCTTAACATCATCCACAGAACTCCTGGACTTTTTATCAAAGTAGAATTTCGAGAATCATTTACTTGATACATAGTGAATTCAACACTAAGAATTTTGTTACAAGTCCGTTTTTGTTCGTTTCACATTCCCGAAGCTGTACTGAGAAGTGTAACAGCATCAACGGCTTTACCTAATTCGCTTACTTAATTGTGACTGCGTGACATCATTAACTTATTTCTGGGAGCCAGTTGTTAGGACCACTTTACAATAGCTATGGCTTATTCCAACTCGTTCAGATATCCCCAGATATTAATAGGTCTTACCATACGCATTATGCCCCTGTGATTCATCCATTTTTTGTATAATACAGTAAGAATGTCGTGTTGAAAATACTGACCTGTCTTCATGACATTGGTCCTTAATTATCCAACACATACTACATGCACATAACTATACAGAATCTCTCAACAAGCTTAACAAGTTCTTGGATATCGATTTCAGTGCTAGAACAAGATGATATTATTTACTTATATGAGTTGGGTGAAACTGTGCTTGCTCATAATCCTTGTTAGCTGATTTCAGTGAAATTGAAAAAGGTTTCAATTATACAAAACCAGAGAGCACTCAAGAGGAAAAATAATATATTAACCCACATATTTTTCTTAGTAATTCAGGTTAAAAAAGAAAAGTGTTTTTATATATTTTTATAAATTACAAAAATATGTATAGCAAATTAAAAATTTTTTCTTATGTAAATTAATTATATCAATATCTTCTTAAGTTTCTTTTTCATTGTCTACTGAGGACGATGCAATCTTCCATTAAAGATGCAAAAAATAATACTTTCTTTAACTTACAGGCATAAAAAAATATAAGCACATAAGTAAGTATTAGTTAAATAAAACGAGTGATCATTTATGCAGTTTTATTAATCATAGTCTATTTTATCTCTAATCTTATGAAATATTCAAATGAAACTTTTACTTTTATTGTTTTAAGCTTTTTTTAATTTTTATAAGGATATATAAATTTCATGTTTTGTTTTGAAGAGAATGGAAATAAAGTTATGTTTTAATTTATCCTTAGCTATATTTGTTGTAATTTCCAAAAAATTATTTCAACTGGAAATAAATAATAACTAATAATTCAGTACAAAGAAAAATCTTGTTTATTTAATAATGTTTATTTATAAAAAATATAAGTAGTTGACATATGTGACCCTGGCACTATTCTCGTTAGTATTTCGCTTGTGTTTGAGCGCAAAATACTAACTGCGCTAAATACTTAATTGCGTTACGTCGTTTATAAAGATCTTTAAAATTTATAACCTTAAGTCAGTAGTTTGGATTGAATACTTACTTTAAAAATATTAATGTTGTATTGTGTGTTGTAAGTAAATATTATGAACAGATTTTAATTGTTTAAAATTTTTAATAAACTAATGAAACGTAAGATATTTAACTTTATCTCTATCTCAAGAGACTAGACAAGAGACAAGTAACTCAAATCACATTTGAGTTACAGTAATTATTCTTATCAGATTAGCAGACTGTTTATTAAAATGTGAAATAAAACTATTATTTTACATTACCTACTAGAAAGGATTTCAAGAGATCTTTTTTTTAATGAATCTACATTGTAAACATTATTAATAGAAAGTTGGATATTCAAAATTATAATGCTACAAACTTTGATATTGAAAAATAATTTATTGTGACACAAATGAACTGTTGAATTTTTTTTTTAAATGAAGAATTAAATCAAATATGTCATGAAAGAGATTAATGAAATTTCAAACAAAAAATTAGTTTTTTTAGGCTTGTACTACAATAGTTTCGATAAATGACTAATAAATGCGAAAGATTTAGTAACGAAACTTGTAGAGAAATTAATTATGAAAAAATGTAAATACAGCTAATAAAAAGTAAATAAAAACATTAAAAACAGTACCATGTAGAATGTTTTCGCTCCATAAATGACTATTTTTAGGATTGAAGACACCGTTTCTCGTAAAAGTTGCTTCATTAGTAAAGAAATAGAATTTACCTTATCAGCGTTGTCTAGAAGCCAATGACACAAATTTAACCACTGGGGTAATCTGTTGACAGCAAATTTTGAACCTTCTGCAGGCAGAAAAGATATAGATTTTCTTTCCTTAGGATGTGTCACACTTTGTTTTTTGATAAATCAGTACAACCCAATGTTCCTCATTAACACAATGATTTACTTGGCTTTCAACAGAAAAAAACACGTTGCAAATGACCCGATCTTTCGTAAATGCTGATACACTGAACAATATTTAAAAAGAATGTTTATTAAGTACAGAAAGAGTAATACGATTTTCTGTCTATAACTATAACTACCAGGAATGCCTAAATTTCATGGACCCTTTCCGAAAGTGTGGAATATCATCCAAAGCATCAATTATCATTACTGTGGTAATATCTCTCTGAGTCCAAACCTTCTACTATGCCGCCAAATCCTTTTATTTTGATATGTTCTCAGTATTTCTTTCCCTAATGTTCAAGTCAAGTAGTATGATCATATCAGTAACACAGGCAATGTGTATTAGCAATATGTCCCTGCTTGTTGACCAGCACCATATCTAGATGATTAAGTTTAAAATTTTTCGTCTGTTTTGTTTCAATAAAAAAACAATTTTCAAAAGTTTCTATTTACTTTTTATTGGCTGTATTTACATTAATTTTCTGAGAATTTCTTTTTTTTTGGTTTTTACAAAATATTCGGCATTTATTAGTCATTTAACAAAGTTATTATACTAAAAACCTAAAAAAAAATCTTGTTTTTGACATCGACTATCTGTTTTACGTTGGATATCATAAAAACTCATGGAGTTACAGTACTGGTACCTGTGCTGTCCTATTTCCCAGCTAAAATAACATAAGAAACCACAAACTTTGCTGTTTAATTTAGGTCTCAAAAAATTGCAATAGGGCTTCATTTTATTAGAAGAGCTAAAATCCGGGTGAAAAATTTCGCAAGCTGTAACTCGAAAACAAACCGTTTCCAGACCTATATTTATAGACTGTTTCTAGAATGGTGGGCTAGCTATACTTTTTCGTATTCTACTTGTAAAACAAACAAAAAATATCCTTAGGAAAAATGGCAATTTCTCCTTCGTTCTCCCCCTATCCAACATTTTGTTCCTTTAATATAATAATTTATATCTCAATTTCTGATAGACTAATCACATTAATATTTGGTAAGCGTCTTGATAATAAAGTTTTAAAATTAGCAAAAAAAATCAGGACTTAAATAGCTTCATAAATTACAAAATGGCGGCCATGTTTTTTTTCAATCTGTTATATCTCCATAAATATTAGTTTTATAAAAATTTATGTTTTTCCTAAAATATTAAGCCTTTTATTTTGAACAAAATGACTTTTTTTTTCTTTTTTTTTTTTTACTTTTGTATAACAATTTTAAAATTTAAATGGCCTAAGTCTAATCCAAATCTATGTATTCGTACAATATGGAATTTGTAAAACTAAACAAAAAATATCCTTAGGAAAAATGGCAATTTCTCCTTCGTTCTCCCCGTGACTGCCTTTTTTTTATTTTTATATAAAAATTTATATCTCAAATTCGGATAGAGGAATCACGTTAATGTCTGGTAAGCGTCTTGGTAATAAAATTTTTAAATTAGCAAAAAATCAGGACTTAAATACCTTAAAAAATTACAAAATGGCTGCCATGTTTATTTTTCAATCCTTTATATCTTCATAAATATAATTTTTATCAAAATGTATGTTTTGCTAAAATATTAAGCCTTTTATTTTGAACAAAATGACTTTTTTTTTAAATCGGTTAACAAATAGTCTTAGTTATGGGAGAAAATTAATGTAATTTTGTGTCATTATTTTTAGGTAGGTCTATTACCGTGAGAAAATTAATATTTGATACCAATTTACAATACTCGAAGTAAAATAAAAATAAAAATAAAAAAAATTATAACAATAAAAAAAAACAAATAATATTTCATCGAATTGAACATAAAGCGGAGGACATGAAAACAGAGACATAATTACATCAATTTTCTTCACTTACACTCCTTCATATCATCCTCATTCATTCTTTGAAGTAATAGCTGACGGTGATTCTCAGAAGCTAAATAGGAAAAAAAAGATTAGGTTAGGTTAAAACATTGATTTAAACAACGATTGCAGGTGGTGGGCAGATAACCTAAAAGTTCCGTTGTATATTTATTTATACGTATTATTAAATGTATATTTATTTGTTTTTAATTAACGTCTTCATACATTAAAATGGAATATATATTACATCTTGCACAAAAATCAAATATTACTTAATGTTATACAAATACAAATTCCTTGTATAAAAGGAAAAATATAAGTAATAGATAAAGCAAAATTATTTTTAACATTTAATAAATTATTATCATTGATTCGTCAAGAAAATTCTTCGATATAATAATTTTTCTAATAAGTTTTTTGTTTAAGAAAAAGGAAACTGGAATTTATAATATTCTCGATTTTTTATTGAATAAAAGGTTAATTTATTGGAATACCGGTTTCTGAAGAAATTCCTTAAATATTAAAAACTAAACAATGGGAAAGCCTTATTATATTTAATTATTCTTCCTTTCTTTCAGAATAGAATATCCTCTGTACTCGAGCTGCATTTAACGTTAGCACTTATTATTTGGCGAATAATCGTATGTAGATAAGAATTCAAGTACCGTTACAAATGTGTATTACAAATATTTATAGTTAAAGAAAAGGTTGTATTTTTTATTACAGTTTAAAAAATATTAAGTAAATTAGTAAAAATTTACATAATTTTTTTTTAAACTTTCACTTTTTTCATATGATTATTCTTTTAAAGTATTGATTTAGATAAAAAAAGTGCTCAATTTACTTCTGTTTTACTGTATTTAACCAATGTTAAAAATGTTTTTGTATATATTTTAATACAGTTAAGGATAAAATGAGATAAAAATAAAACCGTCAGTTTTTTGGTAGTCTTCTCTCTGGGGAACTTAAATCACTGCTGCTACTGGTTCAACTCCTAAATGAATTCTCAAGTCCCTGATGTAAAGCTTATACTTTAATCGAAATATTTTTTTTACTTTTTAACTTAACTTGGTTATTTTTTTGTACGTAATCACAAAAAAAGGCATTCCTTTTTTTATCCTTTTTTTAATACTAGTAACGTTTGTATAAAAATTAAATTTAGTAAATTCATGTGTTTTTTGTATGTAAGGATATGTTTGGTGTGTGTTGTTTTTCACAGACTGTACCTAAATACTCACAATAAACTGTAATTAAACATTTTCTAATCCATAAGGATTTCCACAGTGGGCGATGAATATTATTGAAAGAAAAACTTAAATTATACTCAGCATAAAAGATTTTTAAAAAGGAAATTTCCTGTTAAACATTTCTCCACTCTTCATTATTGAGTTAATGCACGAATAAAAAAAAAAGTAAAAAAGATTAAAACCAACATAAACACAACCCGACAAATTAAGTAACTTGTAATTGGTTATTATTATTATTATTATTATTATTATTATTATTATTATTATTATTATTATTATTATTATTATTATTATTATTATTATTATTATTATTATTATTATTATTATTATTATTATTATTATTATTATTATTATTATTATTCCACACAGCACTTACTTTTGCCATTGACGTTCCCTAAACTCGGAGTAATTTATACCAACGATATTAGGCTTGCTATTGTTGATTAAGTGCCTTCCGGGCAACATGGCAGGTGTCAATTATCACGCTCCTTTGCATTAGCGCGTGAGTCGTCCCACTGGATCTTCAGTTTATCAAGACTGTTGTGAAAAGTAGATGGTATTATTCCCTCCCCAGATATAATTATTGGGATTATATAAACTTTTTTTTTGATTCCACATTTCTTTAATTTCAAAAGCAAGATCTGTATATTTCTGCAACTTCTCATTGTGTTTAGTGTTGATGTTGTTACTTGATGGGATGGCTACGTCTATTAAGTAAGTTACTTTTTCCATTTTGTCAACAACTACTATATCTGGCTTACTACAGTTGATGGGATTTGCTGTTACAATTTTTTGATTCCAGAAACGTTTTGCGTCGTTGCTCACCAAAAAGGAGGCTGGCTCATAAGTATAGTAGTCCCCTTTTTGAAACTCTAACTTGTATCTATTGCAGAGTTCTATCTGTACAATTTTTGCCACGTTGTTGTGCCTCCTGGTGTACTCCGGCGGAGCTAGAATCGGACACCTAGTGATTATATGGTGTATTTTTTCATTGTGTTGCATAAATAGTCTACATTTTCTGTAGATATTTTTTTTAAGAATAATTTTCTTAAAATTTCTTTTTGCTACTACTTGATCCTGTATGCTACACATAAACCCCTCCGTCTCAGAATGTAACTTTCCTTGCACAAGCCAATTATTTGAAGCTGCTTTGTCGACTTCTTTCTAATGTAGACGGTTCCTGTATGCAGCTCTCTTTCTTGTGTTCTACGTTGTTAGTCCTATTGGCTAGGTTTAATGGCGTATAGCTTTCGTCTGCCGCTACGATGGCTTGATAGAAAGGGTGTTGCTATGGAAGTAATCCCCTAAGTTTTTGTTCTGGCCGTAGCATAGATTTTTAATATCGAGTACTCCTCTTCCACCTTCCTTTCTCGGGAGCGTGAATCTTTCTTTTGACGAGTAGATGTGATGGGACTTTTTTTGGTAGAATATTTTTCTAGTGGATCTGCTCAACTCGTTTAACTTTGCTTCACTGAATTTTATTATACCTAACGCATACGTGAGTACTGGTACTGCATATGTGTTCACTGCCTTCACTTTATTTCCCCCATTAAGTTCCGATTTTAAAATTAATTTTAATCTCTTTTAATACGTTTTCTTATGTTTTTCCTTAATGGCTTTCTGCTCCAATTTTATCGTTTGATCGCATCCTAGGTACTTGTACATGTCCTTTTCTTTCATTGCTTCTATGCTACCTTCGGTCTGCAGGTCGTAATTTTGAGCCTGGTGGAACTTTCCTTTCACAATGGCGTTTATCTTGCATTTACTTATTCCTAGCTTCATTTTAATGTCTTCGCTGAACATTTCGACAAGTTTGAGCAGTTGCTGCGGCTGATGTTCAGTCCCTCCATAAATCTTTAAATCGTCCACATAGAATAGGTGTGCCAGTTTATAATCTCCTGCTCCCGATTTTATATTGTAACCGTACCTTGACTCCTTTAGCATGCTTGAGAACGTGTTGATGGTCATACAAATCAGAACGGGCTTAGGACGTCCCCTTGAAATATTTCTCTACTTACATTTATGGGTTCTGTTTGAATTTGTCTTGTTATTATTATTATAATTTATTATTATTATTTATTATTATTATTTATTATTATTTATCTCGAAGATTCACATCCGTAATTTCAGTATGAGGGGCCATTGGAGCATACCTCATTCAATGCTGTGGTGCATTTAAAACAGTACGTACAATCCTGCACGTCTCTAAAATGCTTCGTGTGCAAGTTACAGCTGGTGAAAGGTTTAGCTCGGATTTCAACTACCACGATGAAATGAGGTCATACTGAAATTTTTAGGACGTTTATTAAGGGGCTAAATTAGTTATTTTTTATGGTTTTCGACCTGAAAAATCGAATAATATATTTGTTGAACATTTATTATAAACTGGTACGTATTTACTCTAGCCTGTTCACTTTGGTCTAGTGTACTGTTTCTAAATAAGTATTTCGAATTTCTGTCTAAAATTTTCTTTGCTTTATTCAACTTATCTTACACTTTTTGTTCAAAATTAAATTCTATACAAGTTTTATTTAGACTTTTTATGTGTTTATTACCCATTTAACAAGGTTATATTGTACGTCAAAAACAGGGTTTTTTACCCAAATCTTTTGGTTTTCAGTCCAGATTTTTCAAAAGCTACTGCAAATACGATTCTGGGACTTATTTTATTCAATTTTTCAGGTCAAAAACCATGACCTGAAAAATATCACCATTTGATCTTTAATTAACGTCCTAAAAATTTCAGTTAATACTTCATTTCATCGTGGGGCAGCTGAAATACGAGCGAAATCTTTAATTAGCCATAATTCGCACACGAACTATTTTAAAACATATCGGTATGTTTGTATGAAATGTTTCCATTATTTTCAAGAGTAGAATAGGTTCTGAAAGTCCCCGGAGATCTTCGTGACACAAACTGTATAAATAAAAACAAAACTTTTACGAAAAATGAAAAGTTAATAATTGTGAAACTACGCAAGTTTTCTCATAATAATGTAACTATTTATATCAACAAAATGAACCAGTTTTTCTTTAAAATATTCTACTCATCAAAATTTGAAAAAAAATTTATTTAATTTTTCAAGATTTTAACTTTATGTAATCTGAAATAAAAAAAAAGTCTTTTAAAAGATAATGAATAAAAATAATGATAACGTGAAAGAATTAACAGGAAATTACATATAAAGATTGGGTGTTTTTTCTTTGTTCATTAAAAAGATTGATTTATGAAACAATAACCTCAATTAAGGCAGACTAAACAAATTGGTTTATATATATATATATACATTACTTAATACAGTATACTATCTACTTAATATATATTGTATTAGAATATAAACTATTATACACATAGAGTAACATATGACCTAAATATGTCATATGACAACCATCCTGGAAATATGAATATTATATCTTTGTTAGGAACCACAATCATACAAAAGTAAAAGACCAGAAACAACATATCCTGTTGTCGCATAGCCATTTTCTATAATAATAAACTTACTGCTCCTGAGCTTCTAAAAAGTTCCACGTTTAGCTCATTCCATTATCCAATATGTGAAAAATATTACCTGTACATTGACATTTAATCCCACCGAAAATTCAATTCATGTTTACACTATAAGTGACATGATCACTCAATTCATCATAAGACTGACTATTTATAGTAAGCATCATTACTCTTAGAGACAGCAGTTTGACTGCTGTCTCAGATTCTTTACAAGCTTCACAGCCGGACGAAATAATATATATATATGTGTGTGTGTGTGTGTGTGTGTGTGTGTGTGTGTGTGTGTGTGTGTGTGTGTGTGTGTGTGTGTGTGTGTGTGTGTGTGTGTGTGTGTGTGTGTACATTTGTAGGATGTTTAATCGCCTGGAGTGATTAAAATGAAACGCTTTGCACTAAAAAATATCCTTTACACCAAACAACAGTGTAAAGTAATTTTTATGCTATTCTTATAGTTTGCGAGATCAATAGCCTGGCATATAAATATTTCAGAAATATTGTGTGATTTACAAAAATGTGTAACTCGTATAACACTATCTCTTGTACAACATTATCTCTGATGGTTGGCAGTATAACCTTCAAAAAAAGGTCTAAGATCATATGTGTAACTATATATTTCAATATAAAACTTTTTTCATTGGTGGAATCAAAAATAGGTCATTCCATTTGAAAAAAAATCGTGTTAACCTTGAAATAACGGTCAAGGACAACATGAGATGTTCCCCTCAAATTTGAGTAACGTTTTTGTTTAGGTAATATTTTTTTAAATGAAATTAATATTCTCGAAACATCTATATATATCGTGAGAAACACTGCATGGTACAGTATTTAAATTTCTATAACTCAATGAGGGAAATAATTAATAACGATAATAATAATTAATAAACAAAATTATTTTTTATTATTTATAAGAATATATATTAAACTCTTACATTAAAACATATGAATATTTATAATTTTCTCTGTATTTTCAGATTTGAGCCTAAAGATTTGAAAGTACGAGCTAGCAGTGATTTTGCTACTAAAGGTGGACAAGTAATAAAAATTAAAAACATTTTTGTTCATCCAGAAAACGAAGGGACATGGAGAAATGATATAGCATTGGTTCAACTCAAAGAAGAGATTCAATTAAATAAAAATGCTGTTATAATTAATATACCCGATAGTTTACCTCGAATCAACGATACAATGACTACAGTTTGCGGGTGGGGATACACGGCAAGTATCAGCATAAAATTATAATTATAAATTGTACATATTTATTCTGTAGTAATAATTGAGTAGGATAAGTGTTTATGTAATGCTTAAATAAACAATTTGTTTTTATTTTCTTCGCGAAAGTTTTTTTTTTATATGAACTTTATAACTGAAATATGTTACAGTCATAAGTTCAAGGTTATTAGTAGTTTTTTTTAGGTTGATCATTATTAGTTTTGTTGTTTAATTCCACAAGTATTATGGGAAAAGAATACATAGAATTCTGAATTACATACAACGAGTAGAAAATATGAACTCCAGCTTAATTAGCTAATATAAAACTATAGCTAATAATTCCATTCATACATCAAAGTTAAAATGTCCTCTTAATTTCTGAGTTTTAGTAGTCTGGTTAATAGACTAATTTTTTTACATTTCTCATAGTAGCCTGTATGGCACTTATGAAACGACAATTGACTACAACATATGAAATGTTTTGTTTTCAGTAATATTCACTCTGCAGAATGAGAAATTACAACAAAATATCATTAAGTTCATATATCTTATGTATTTTTCAAAATACATACACCATCAAAAAAGTAAAGAAGTTTAAATTATAAAACTGATATCAATTTTTTTTTAAATACAAAAAATTAATGGTGTTGTATTTCATGAACAATTTTATTCATGAAATTTCCATTAGATATATATAATCTTCATTACACATAACAAACCATTACCTAAAAAAATTGTGAAATTATTTTTTGAGGTTAGACAGTTTTAAAACGTTTATAACTCAAGAGAAATTATTGATGTATATAACTGACTAATTTATTTAGTACCTTTTTTAAGTACTTCATAAAAACATACTTCTGTAGTAGTTATCCAATGAGAATATAAAAAATATTTTTTTTTAAAAAGCAATTACGGTAGTATAGATATGTGATCATAATAAGTCACTGGTTCCTGTTCAGACTTAACAGTTGTTCCAGCTATTATGTCTTCCACGTCAATTATGAGCGTTTTCTGGTAGAAACGCACTTACCACATGTTTATTATAGATTCAAAAGTAAAACCTTTTCTATCAACTCTCGGGACCAGTCAACGAAGGACAGATAGACCTACAGACTGATCCCGGACTTATAGCTGAACCGCAAGCACAGGGAACTAAGGTACAAGTTGAACCAATTCCTGACCGTTCACGGTTGCTTCAAAGCATGGGTATGCGTGCAGGCATTGAGACTCTCGGCCAAGTATGTTTTTTGTGGAAGGGAGGACACCGCAGAACACACGATGTTCGAATGCGATTGGATTTTGCAGCTTAGAGAAGCATATCTGAGAGAATTCGGTATGTTTACCCCCGATAACATCAAGGTAACTACGCTGCAGAATGAATGGGCGTACCACGTGGGCTGTGTTCAAAATCACAGTAAAAAAACATATCGGTAAAAACTAAACAGATTTATTTTATCGCATTCCTTTATAATTGAGAGTATTATGAGTAATTTTCAACGAACGAACAGCTCGTTATTGAATTCAATATTTACTCGTATGTGATAAATACTCAATTCCCTTCCAGAGGAAGAAGAAAACCCTCCTTGTGACATTGCCGGTTGCTATACCATCCCTCCGTTCCTAACCATGATTGGCTTAATCAGAGGACATCTTCAAGCCCTCAAACTGATTAACATTCGACAGTAAACAGCCGGCCTCGGTGAGATGCCACTGATGGGAACGTCTAGAGAGACATTCCCATCAGTAATTCCGCTCTGTCCTAGCCCTCTCCAAAGTCATCGGACACCTAAAAACACTATCACGTAGCCCTCTGGAACTACTCTACTCTACTAAATTCGCGGAAGCACGAAAATCCCGCTCCTAACATTCTAACATCTAAACGTTCTGCCACTTAATATGCCTCATTAGAACCAGTACATTCAGTAACAAACCTTACTTAGCGACAGTCCTTACTGTTGACCGAATCTCTGCACTCTTTGCTCAACCTTTTGCAGTTTACCCAGGATGGAGTCTCAGCTTTCTGCGGACAGTCGTCACGCTTGTGACCTTCCTCGCCACAATGCGCGCAGACCAACGCATACTTATAGAATTTAGCCCTGCAGCTAAAACGACAATACTTGAAGCACCTTTGCACGTCAACGTATTCCTTGACGCGACAGGTCGTTAGATCGACATACAACCTACCCTCAGACACAATCATCTTAAAGAGACCAGCGCCAAGTTCAAAAAAAATCATGATACCGCTGGGCATCACGCCTACCAGCCTTGAAGAGTAGCCTACACTTTTTCTTGAATTCGGCCATTTCAATGTTCTGCTCACGAACGATAGACAGAACTTCCTAATCGGATAGCCGCCGGTCAATGTCGTAGACAATGACCCGGAGTCTAGCTTGCGCTTCGAGTCTACCATGACCTCGAGATTCTTCACCTCTGGAGACTCCGCGATGACTCGGACCGTCTCCTAATCATTCGCAACGACTACCAGACCCTCGCTGGTTTCTTTAATTCCTCTAATCTTTAGGTTCTTCCTGTTGCCACGAAGAGCAACCTGGAAGTCCTCTTTCTTGCCTACTAGTTTTAGTAGACTTCTCAGACTTATTTACGAACACTCCCTCGGACTACTTGGCTTGGCTAGTCTCTCGCTTGCCTCGCACAACGTCGGCATAACGCTTCGGCTGTTTGGGAGCAGGCGCCGGAACCTGCACTACTTTGATCTCCTTGAGCTCGGAGGTTAATTTTTCGAAACCTTCTGCCAAAGCAGAAAAAACACCTCTAACATGCTCAAGGCGTGGTAAAAATCTACTCCTCGCCCTGCACTGACGCTGCGGGGGCCTTCAATGAAATCTAGCAGGTTTTCAATTCTCTGCTGGGCTGCAGCGAGCAGCGCGACAGAACTGCCACGTCTTGTGTGTAAATATTATTCAATTCGGATTAAGCATCGTTAGAGGATTATAAAAATACACGAATGGCTACGATAAATCGTCGGTATTACCTTAAAATGGCCGCCAAAATTAAAATTGTATAATCATTTTTATGCAATAACGGTGTAAGGTATCGAATTGGCTCAAACAAACTAATGTACTATTTACTAAAATGTATAAAATATATAAATATCAATTTTTTAAATCAATCTTAAGACCCCAAAATGACGGAAAAACTAATTTTTTAATAATTGGAAAAAAGCCATAAAATCGCCAAAACACGATATAAATTATATTAACTTAGCGTACATAGCGTAAGTAGAAGTTAGAGATAATCACTTTATTAGTAATTAATTTATAATTGAGAGAACAGAAATAATAATAATAAGAATGTTCGTTCGGTATAGTCTCAATAGACTTTTCCCAAACGAAAATGTTGTTTTATCAGTGATAAAACAATTTGAAATATAAAACCAAAAATTACTTGTTTCTTTATTTTGAAGAGTAAAGTATATAAAAATCAAATAAAACCCTTTGGGAACAGTACCATGAAAAATCTTGGTCCTCAACAGAAAAGAAAAATATCTTTTTATAGAATCGTTCCAAATTTTATCTTAATTTGCATAACTTGGTTTTATTATGGAATTGCAAATGCAGTCATTAGGAGGTGAACTATTTATTACTAGTTAATATATAATTTATCAACTTTACGAGTTCTAACTAGCTTTCTTGATAACGGTTTTGCATATTAGTACAATTAAAATTAACACTTGAAAAATAACTAAAATTTAACACTTGACCTGTATTTACATTAATTTTTCAAGTAAATTTTTAATGTAATGAAAAATTCTGAGATTAGAAATATTTTTATTTACAAAGAAAAATAACCAACTATAGATAAGTTCGTAACGCGCTGAAGATAGCCCTCACTTACACTTTCTCAGGAAAAAAGAACTGAGCAGAAACAAAAAATATCTTTATACTGAATCATTCAAAATTATATCTTTAAAATATGTTTTCTTAAATGAATTTCTAGAAAATGTAAAAAAAAATTGTCTCGAAGTTGTCTTCTTTGGAAAATTACCAAACATCGGTATAGACCTTGGAATTTAGTTCATTAATATCTCTCTCTGATTTAAGGAAGAGGTTACGCAAATGTTACGTATGGAGTGTCTTAATATATGAACGTGAAACGTGAACGATGAGGAAAAGGTAGAGGGACTACATTGAGGCTTTTGAGTTGTCAATATGAAGAAGGATGGAAAAAGTAAGATGGGTCGATAAAATGAGGAATGAGGATGTAATAAATAGGATTAAAATAGAAAGAGCACGTGTGTGAGAAGTACATAAAAAAACGGGAAACTATTAGAATATGTGTTTAAAGGAAGTAGAATTTTGAATCTCCTTTGGAAGAAAAATGAAAGTGAGGAAGAAGAAGGATAAAATTAATAGATGTGATGAAAATTGGAAACTTCAAAGGAAAGAAGGAGAAGGCCCAGGACAGAAATGGATGGATGCAACGGTGGCTCAAGGGATCTGATTCCTGACAGACTGCCAGATTGTGATGATCTCTCCGAGAATAACACGACGAATTTCAGATTTATGTAGATTTTACTTTTGTAAAACAATTTAAAAATTTAAATGGCATAAGTCTAATCCAAATCTATGCATTCGTACAATATGGAATTTGTAAAACTAAACAAAAAATATCCTTAGGAAAAATGGCAATTTCTCCTTCGTTCTCCCCGTGTCTGCCATTTTTTATTTTTATATAAAAATTTATATCTCAAATTCGGATAGAGGAGTCACGTTAATCTCTGGTAAGCGTCTTGGTAATAAAATTTTAAATTAGCAAAAAATCAGGACTTAAATACGTTAACAAAATTACAAAATGGCGGCCACGTTTATTTTTCAATCCTTTATATCTTCATAAATATATGAAGATATATCTTTATTATTATAAATCTTTATTATTTATATCTTTATCAAAATGTATGTTTTGCTAAAATATTAAGCCTTTTATTTTGAACAAAATGACATTTAATTTTTTTAAATCGGTTCACAAATAGTCGAGTTGTGGCAGAAAATTTATGTTGTAATTTTGTATCTGTATTCATGTCCTCTATTTTACGTTCAATTCAATTAAATATTAATTATTTTTATTTATTGTTAATTCTAATATTGTAAATTAGCATCAAATTAAATAATAATTTTCTCACAATAAAATTTAACATAACTTAATAATAAAACAATTGATATTAATTTTTCGCTGTGGAATAATTTTACACTGAGACTATTACTGTTGATCGTATTAACAGTGTAAAAAGAAAGCTTCTTTTAACAGGAATGGTGTTCAAAGCTATCACAACCAGCGTATTAGGAGCGAATAGAATCCTCATGGTACCTTCCAAAGTAGCCATCAACAAAGATTTTTCTTGAACTTACGGGCAATTACTTTTAATGACTATCTTTGGGTTTTATCATTTTACCAAATCATTTAAATGGAGAAAATTTCTTGCTCATTTGCCGAAAATCTTCCACATTTTTTTAAACATCTACAATAAAGAGGAAATATGTGGTTTCACCATAATGGAGCTCAAGCACATTCTAGTCAATCAGTCTATCAGATTTCCTGCATGAAACTTTCCATGAAAAATTGATAAGCAGCGAAAGGCCAGTATCCTGGCCTGCCCGATCACTTGATTTAATCCCTCTTAACTTCTACGTGTAAGCCATTTGAAACATATTGTTTATTTAACTCCATAACTCAACACTGAGGATCTTCAGCAAAGGATCCAAAATGAATTTCAGAAAATTAGAAAAACTTCCGGAATTTTTAACTGTGAAGATAATCTCTCAAAAAAAGACTGGAGACTTGTGTAATTTATAATGGTGGACACTTTGTACATGTCTTATAACTTTTAACAATTGTTAAACTGCTTATTTAAAAAAAAAATAGTATACCTAATGTTCTACAACAATTAGCGTAAGATTGTCACAGATAATTGTTTTATGTTTTTAATTATTAGATCTGTTATTTTGAGAAAATTATTAGTTAATTTGATACTAATTTACAATACTAAAATTAACAACAAATAACAATTAATATTTAATCGAATTGAACGTAAAAGTGGAGGAGATAAAAACACAAAATTACAACATAAATTTTCTGCCAACCGATTTTATAAATTGAAATGCCATTTTGTTCAAATTGAAAGGCTTAATAATTTAGAAAAACATTAAATTTGATAAAACTAATATTTATGGTGATGTAAAAGATTGAAAAATAAATATGGCCGCCATTTTGTAATTTTGTTAAGATATTTAAGTCCTGATTTTTAGCTAATTTTAAAACTTTATTATCAAGACGCCTATCAAAACTTACCGTGATTCGTCTATCCGAAATTGAAATATAAGTGTTTATATGAAAATAACAAAATGGCGGACAGAAGGAGAACAAAGGAGAAATTGCCATTTTTCCTAATGATATTTTTTGTTTAGTTTTACAAGTAGAATCCGAAAATATATAGCCAGCCCATCATTTTAGAAACACTCTGTATATAATTTTAGCTTACCTATGCAATACACGATATGTATATAATGTTAGGAATTTAATTTTATTTCAGTTTTATATTTTTATAATTTATTAGTAATAGTCCAACTAAAATGAACCTGAAAATTATAAACTAAGTATATTTTTTTTACTGATAAAGTTCCCCTTAAATATTAATTTTTTCGTCTAATATATTATTAAAACCCGCAGGGTTAGTCTAATGGTTAAACTCCTCATCGCAAAATCATCTGATTTTCAAAGTCAAGAATTCTAAGGTTGGAGTCCTTGTAAAGGCAGTTGCTTTTATACGAATTTGAATGTTAGACTCTGGATAGTGGTGTTTTTGATGGTTGGATTTAAATTAACCACACGTCTCAGGAGTGGTCGACCTGAGTATGTACCAGGCTACATGTTTACTGGTACATTTACACTTACATTGTACAACAACTGCAGTTGTACACACACACGCGCGCGTGCGCGTGCGCGCACACACACACACATACACCTGGCAGTAGCTGCAAAACTGGTTATATAAATAGTTAATTTAGGGATTAAATAAAATAGGTAAATTTTTAAATAAAAAGTTAACTTGTATTATATTTTTTTGAAATTATTACAGTCTGATGATGCTAAAGAGTTGACAGTATTAGATGATGAATATCCAATTCTGGAATTACGTCGATGTAAAAAGTCTTTTAAAAAACCTGATGCTCGCGGACTATCTCACTGGAGTTTCTGCACTTTCAAAGAAGGACATATTCCTTGCCTGGTAACTATGACATTTTTTTTCATAACTCAAACAATTTATTCCGCAGAGAATGAAATGAATGTTTTGTAGCGTGTGTGAAAAATGCCATGCCTGACAGGGATTTAAACCCATGACCCCCGGGTGAAAGGCCGAGACGCTACCACTCTCGCCACGGAGGCCGGGAACTATGAAATTAAGAATTTTAAACGTTAAAATTTGAGTAAAGGTTTTCTTATGTAACTTCGCTTGAGTTTTTATTTAGTTATAAATTTTAGTTACTAAAGATTATGGTCCTGTAAAATGCAATTTAATTTAAAAAATTAACTCTTCCTTCATACATACTCAGAGTTCAAGGAATATAGTAAAAAATAAAATACACATAATAAGAATTATAGATTAAAGAAAATTTATAACAGTGAGAGATTCATTTACTCTTATAATATTCACTTATAGTGACAGCTGTTTACTATTTATTTATTTATTTATTTATTTTTTTTTATTTATTATGGGCATCGACTGCTAAGGTCATTAGCCGTCGTCACAATCTTTAAAAGAAACTACTATCACCATCTGGATCGTCATATGTAAGGGTGTAAAGGGCCCTTACATTTTATTTAAAAGCACAAACTACACAAAACATTTAAGACATAAAGACAAGGACAATCACAAACACTTATGGGGTGTAAAGGGCCCCAATATTAAAATTTGAGATAGGTTCTCAAAAGACCATTAAATTAAAATTAAACTAATCGATACCATTTCTTTCTTTCTTTCTTCTACGAGTCTCATTTATAGTTTGTTTAAGCACCCTCGGGGCGACCAGAACCGCCGTTGAGCAGTATATCAGTCGCGCCAGGGTGCCGTAGCGGTTGAATCCTTCTTAGAAACAGGCTATAGGCATGCACAGCATACACCCACAGCCTCGCGCCCTCAATCCACCCTTGAGGATCCCCCATGCCATCATCGGACACACCCCGACTCACTGCTCTTGAATGCAAGTGAGCCAAAATGGCCTAGGCAAGAGGGCTACCTCCCGTCACTATACGTGCCACGTTTCGAGACTCCCTTATATATATATATATGCATGCATTTGAAATTAAAATTAAACTTATCAATACCATTTTTTCTTTATATATATATATAAACTACCGCTTAGAGTTTTTTTGTCACAGCTTTAAACTTTCATTTTATAGGCTTTTATGAAGTCCACTGGCGTGTAAAAATGCAACTGTATTTTCTTCATTTCCATTATCCAGATCAGCACTAATATTATTTCTAAGACGGAACCTCTTTCTGAGGTCCTCATATATGGTACACTCTTCTATTAGATGCTTGATTGTCAGTGTTTTATTACAAACACCGCACATTGGTCTCACTTCGCCGGTTAACAAATATAAATTTGTTAATCGCGTGTGACCGATTCTAAGTCTGGTCACCGCTACTTGTTCACGGCGAGTCAACTTAAAGTCGCTTTTCCATTTATAAGGAGAAGTTTTAACTGAGTTTAATTTTGTATTTAAACTCCTCCATTCAGCGTTCCAATTGCTTCTTACTATGTTTGTTAGACGGTTTTTAACATCTGCCACTCTTACAGGAAATGCATCCAAATCATCGCAGACTGTTGCCTTTCTGGCAGCTTCATCTGCGATTTCATTACCTGTAATACCAGCATGCCCCGGAGTCCATACAAATACGCATCGCTGTCCTCGTTGTTTTAGTATGTATAAAATGGACAGGATGTTTGCAATTAGGACATCCTTAATGTTCTTGTTCCGAATTGCGACAAGTGCACTTAATGAATCGGAACATATTAGCACTCTCTCTTCGCAATAGTGTTCAGTGTAGCGAAGAGCTTGCTGAATTGCAGTGAGTTCTGCCGTGTAGACACTTGCCACATCTGGCAGTCTCCAAAGTTGGGCTTCTTCATTTACATATATCGAGCATCCAACACCATATTCGGTTTTAGAACCGTCAGTATAAATTCTAATATATTCTTCGTAACTACTGACGGTTGCCAAAAATTCCTGCTGGATGATCACTGCTGGTTTCTTTTTTATTTCCCCTTTGAGAGAGATCCAAACTTTTATTAACCGCTGACAAAAGCCATGGCGGTATTTCTCTAGTAGAAATCGCTAGTGTCTCTGGTAAAGCAATTTCATATTTTCTTCTTAATTCGTGATACCTAATTCCGGCTGGTCTGAAATAGGTAGCACGATGTTCATATACTGCAGCCATGGATGATTCGTAAACAATTTATTATTTATATGAGCAGGGAAAGCCCATACATTTGCTGCATATCTTAACAAAAGGATCTCTCTTCTATAATGTAGTGGCATTATTCCGGCTTCGGACATCAGACTAGCCGCCGGACTTGTGCGGAAAGCGCCTGTTGCGTATCTTATTCCGCTGTTATGAACTACGTCTAACTTTCTTAAGTGCGACTTTCTAGCGGATGAATATACGATACATCCGTAATCTAGTTTAGATTGAACCAATGCTTTATACAATCTCAATAATGTCTCTTTTTCTGAGCCCCAATTTATGTTCGATAAACATTTTATAATGTTTAGGGCTCTTTTACATGTATCACTCAAGTCCTGTATATGTAATCCCCATGTAAGGAATTTATCCAATACTAGTCCTAAATACCTTACGCTGTCTTTATATTGTATTGGATTATCATCAATTGTCAACGCAGGACTTTGATGAGGAATTCTCTTTCTACAAAAGTGTACACAGCACGTTTTTTCTGGTGAGAATTGGAATCCATTATTCCTTGCAACTTCATTTAGAGCATTGATCGCTCGTTGCAATTTGTTTCTCACCATAGCAGTCTTGTTGCTGGCATACATGATTGCCAGATCATCAACATAGACGCTTTTGCTGATTTCTACTGGAATGGCTAATATCAATTTATTAATGGCAATGGTAAACAAGGTACCGCTCAACGGCGAACCCTGCGGTATGCCATTTTCCAAGATTCTTTCACATGAATATTCATTGTTGACACGTACTTGGAAGGTACGGTCATTCATGTAGTTGCTGAGCAGTATAGGCAGATTGCCACGAATGCCTTATTCATGTATCTGGAGCATTAAACCATGACGCCAGGTCATATCGAAAGCCTTCTGAAGATCAAAGAAGACTCCGACACAATGTTTCCTTGTAATAAAGCTGTTATATATAATGTCCTCTAAGCTGATCATTTGATCAGTGGTAGAAACTATTTATTTTTTTATAATATAAATAGTAGTAGAAACTACTATTTATTTTTTTATACAGTAATAAATTCTAATAACGAAAACCATTATTCAAGCTAGAATTTGATTATTAATTAAAACAATTTATATAAAAATGTAATTTCGGTTAAAATTAATAAATCCTTAAAATTAAATAAAAACGTCCTTATTCAATCTCTATTGATATTAAACATACGTATAGTTACCGAACAGCTGTAAATTTTTTCTTTTTGGAATGTGATTGTCTTCACATTACAAAAATCACATTTGTGATTTTTGGAAGAATTATATTATTTTTCGAAGAAAAAACTAACGGTTATATGATAAACAGTTAAAAATTCCCGTCACTTGAAAAAGAAGTCATATAAATTTTTGTTAATTATCCCTCATTGAAATAGTTATTACTAGCAAAATAAAAAAGTATTAAAAATATTTTGACCAAAAATCAGTTAAATTTTGCCAGGAAATTATAGAAAGATTAGTATTCAGCAGTTAATCTAATCTTATACATATATAAAAATGAATATTTGTCTCGTATGCGTTCCTTTACCATTCATCTGATTGCGATGAAACTTTCGAGAGTTTTGTGCACACGCCCCCGAAGGTTTCTGAATTAATTTTTACCCGCTAGTTGGCGCTGGGGTCGAGATATTTAAAAAAATTATATTTCTAGGGTTCGATTTTGCTCATATTCAGAACATATATTAGTTACGTGATAAGAAATATTTTTTGCAAAAAATGGACCCGGTAGGTGGCGCTGGAGTAGAGATATTTCGAAAAATTGTTTTTATGGCCCGATTTGGATCATATTCAGAATATATATTAATTATATGAAAAGAAATATTTTAGCGAAAAATGGAAGAAAATAAAAACGAAAAAGGAAAAGATGTCCATAGTATAAAGATAGAGGAAGTGAAGAGGGGAAAACGGAAAAGTTAAATTTTGTGATGCTCCGTAATGTTCAGTTTTTTAATGTTTTATTAAACTTTCGTTTGTGTTCATTTAATCTATATATATATGGTAGAATTTAGAGCGAAGTTAGATGTATGTTCATAGGTGATGAATGAAGACAACGTCTTGTTGCTTGTTGAATAATGGTTTAATGAATTGACGTTTTGATAGTTAATGAAATGAATTGTAACATAACGTATAACTTGACATATAAAAATAAAAAATATAAAATTAAATAAAACATTAAAGCTAACGTTCATCCGAACAAAGAATGGAGTCCATACGGACTAAGAGTATGAAATGACCGCCTTGGATCAGATTCGAGCGCCGAATGGTAGTACGAGTGGAACTCTCTGGTGAGCGCTAGCACCCACTAGATCGCAGCACCGGACGGCTCGACGTGGAACGGAACAATATATATATATATATATATATATATATACTCAAATCTAGCAATAGCGAAGCATTGCTGGGTCAGCTAGTAGGATATATTTTTGGAATTATTTTACAAATTTAAAACAAACGAAAAGTCATGTGAAGCTAAAAATTAGTAAACAATGGGGGTGTTTTATTTTATGTTTCCTCTATGTTTAAAATATTAATTTCAATAATTGCATAAAATTTCATAAATTAACAGAAAATGATCTGGAGATAATATAAGACAACTCTTCATGGTAAAATAATTGCCATTATAAGAAGAATCAAATTCATCGTCAAAGAAATCACAGTACTACTATTATGCTTGACAAAATAAATTAATAATTAATAAGTTATCATAAGTATACAATTTTTAATCTTAAAACTTTTAATCTTTCAATTTTGAGTTTATACTTTAATCAAGAAAAACGTTATACAATGTAACGGGACCAGTGTAACGGATTTCTTTCAGAAAGAGAGAGAAAATAAAGAAAGAAGAATCTTGAAGCAACGAAAAAGGGATTCTTTCTAGAAAAGGACTCATAGCAAAACGTAAAAGACGGATAATAAATATTATTATGCTTCAACAATCAAAAGGATGGGTCGGGTCTGGAGGTATAATACTGATCCGGATCAGCGGACGGCGTGAGTAGTTTCACAAGTTCGAGTTCGGTGCAGATGCGACAAAAGCGGTAATAATAATTGTTTAGTAATAATAATTGAAGAGTGCGTAACGAGAATTCCATTTTGAACAGTGCTTGAAAACAAAAAGCTGTTTTGTAAGTAATTTGTAAATAGGAGTGAAAGAGACAGAATTCTATTCTTTTATAAAGTGTGGGGTAGATCTTTTGTAAATAGTAAAAGTGATGTTTCTGTAATACTTGCTTACTTTCTGTAATACTTGCAGAAAGTGACTTTTATGAATTTTATATTTTTATATTGTCATATTATAAATGCATCACTAGTTTCTATAAGTTTGTAGTAAATCGAACTGTATTTTGGTATTTATAATTTAATTATCATTAAATTAATTTTGTTTTTTTTTAATTTGAATTACTATTTTGAATATTATTATTATTTATTTTATATATCTTTAGAGTAATAAATTGTATTTTTAAGAAATTTTTACGTTTGTTATTCTCTCATTATCCTCGTTTATCCGAGAACACGCGACAATATAATATATATATATATATATATGTTTTAAATATAGGTTTTTACGTTAATATTTTTGATTTTTACTCGGATAAATTTGAATGGTCTTTTATAAAAATTTTCCTTTTTCCTTTAGGGAAAAGTAGATTTCTACTGAAGTAATTTAAAGCTAGCTTTAGAATTCAAGATTGATGCCTGTTAAAATAAACCGATAAATTCAAACAAAAACATTTCCCATCGGGAAAATACCCGGAGTGTTACATGCAAAATATTGAAAATTGTTTCATGCCTTACAGCCTTTTCATAATATCATAGACTTTTAATTCCTGCGATTGAAACTGATATATATAAAAAATTCTTTATGTGAGCTTTTCTTATACACGAACTTATCTTTTAAGCTGAGTAAATCTTTTAGCTTATATAGATATGAATATTTCTCATTACATATTTATGGCGGTGACCTCGTTCGTGCTACTAGACATACAGAATTTTCTTTCTCTTTGTAGAAAAACTTCAACTGCTATTACTCTTTTTGACTGGGGCATACTTATTAAACTATAAATACTGGTATAGTAGTAACATATTCGTATTTATTTTTGTTTTTCAGAATGGTTGACATCTTGGAGATACTAATATACCTTAGCATAATAAGTTATTTTCTAAAGCGGTATTCAATTTCTTTGTTCTAAATGAACTAAAATTAATAACTATTTACGATAAATTTATGAAAATAAAAATATTATCTAAAACGTTATTGTAATATTGAAGTCCAAGGAAGGATTTTCAAATCCATTAGATTGGATTTTCAAATCCACTATGGCGGAACATTTTTAATTTTTTTTTTTTAAACTATATATAACATAAACGAATAGAATAAATCTTAAGAAAGAACTGAACGTTATAAAATATTTTTCAAACTATAATATTTTATAAGAAAGAAATCTCTTATAATAAATTTAGTTAATTAAGTTACACGCAAATAAAAAGTATATTAAAAGTACATTTAATAATTCATAAATTTACAGATGTTCACTCACGTGACTAAAGTAGGTTTTTACCAGTTTTAACTCCCCCTTTTATTAAATTCGTCTCACTTAAACATACGTACACACACACACACACTCGCACGCACGCACACACACACATTAAATGGCAAAACCTTTTTCCTTTACTTTTTCATGTCTAGATAGCACTATAGCAGAGTTATAGCTTAGAAAGGAAAGTATTGTAATCGGTAAAAATTGGGCATATGAGGTTTGCACCGGATCTTGACGTTTTGACACCGAAGGAACTAAAAAAACCGGATGAGATTTTCCGGATGTTAATGTTCGTATGGCCCCTAAATCAACTTATATATCTAAAACTAGTGGACCGATTTTGATCAAACTTGGTCAAATTACTTCTGCTAAAATATATGAGCCATTGATGCCATTAAATATTCAACTTAAAAGGTTAAGTATGGGTGAGGCTGTAGAGCAAGGCAATCATCAGTATTTCGAGATTTCGCCCAATTAAATGTTCTAAACTACTGCTATGTTGTGACGTCACAGGTGAGAGGTAGAATTAACTAAATGAATAATAATTAAAGTGTAAAAACAAAACTCGGTCTGGCTGGGTCTCAAACTCGATCGCTCGGTCGATTCAGTACCTGGTGCGTTAAGCCTCGTGGCTATACCAGTTTGCCGGCCGTACAAGCGAAATTTGTTCTATAAGTTGTGAAATTACATTAGTTTAGTTAGAGTCGACCGTCCCCGCTAGTACCGCCACACGCCGCGAACTAAATACAGTATATACGCCCGCGCTTTAGTTAAAATCAATGAATCAAATAAATGGGAAAAAAATATTATATTTAAATAAAATTAAAATATTTTAAATTAAGTTGTGTGTAAACCGTGTGTCAGAGACATCCCACAGTTGTAGGACTTTCCCGGAACGCGGCTCTAGCCGCTTGATGGAACAACTGTCTTGTCAGCTTTTCTTTTTTTATTATAATACCTTCAAAAATCAGTTAGTAATGTAGATGAATTTTTTCGTATTAACTACGATGCTCACTTCCTAAGTAAAGATTAATAATTTTATTTAAAATATAAATTTAAATGTTAAGAAAAACCCGTTTTCACTAATCCAAAACGTCTTTCAAACAGTATACTGATAATTATTTAACAATCTAAAGAATTAATTTAAAATATAAATTTCTTTGCTCGATTGTTTGAAGTATCAAAACTCCAAAAACATTCTACAAAAAAACGTTTTTTTTTAATATTTTTATTTTAAAACTTGAATTTATAGATTTTTTGTTTTAATAAAATCATAAATATAATATAGTTTTATTAACCATATTTATTCTATTACTTTATGAACAAGAAATCATGATCTGGTAAAAAAAAAAAAAATTGTTTTTACTGTTAATTAACAATATATTCTAGATAGTGACTAAGCTGGACGAACTAATAACCATTCTGAAAATATCAGCCGAATTTTGTCTATGGTCTACATTAAAATTTAAAATATAAGATTCACTTTTTACACGACTGCCCAAAAAGGAGTGTGATATTTTTAGGCTGTATGGATGTGTATATGTTTGTCCCACCGTAGGGGAGCTGAACGGCTGAACAGATTTAGATGTATCATCCCACATGGGAATCCTTACTTTTCCAAGAGTATCATAGGCTAGATATATATGTGCAGTAGTGCAGATTTGCCGGTTGAAGCACAAACGTTAAGGTATTGAATTAATGAATTGTGAGTCTCTATCACTGAGTTAACTGGGTTTTACGGAACGATTCAAATCAATCGAATGAATAATATTACAAAAAAAATAGAATTAAATTTACGTTAAATAAAGTAAAATAATATTAAATAAATTTAAAAAGTTTTTATTTAATAATTGGGCTTTTTGTGGGGACAGTGTGTGAGGCTAGAGTAGTGAGGTGCTGCGAGTACGAGGCTAGACCGATTATCATCAACTGGTAACAAACGAGGTGCCCTGAGGTGCTGCTTTGGAATGTGCAGTAGGGTGCTCTTATATCTCCGCAAACAATCGTTTGATTTTCAAAATTCAAACGGAGTATTTGATTGTAGGTTGAAGGCTAACTTTTGCAGGCATCAGATACACTTTCGATTTAACAGATCAGGGTTATTCGAAAATGTTGTTACATCTTCGTAACCAAACTTCCGATTTTCAAAATTCAGACGGAGTATTTGCTAGTATATAACAAAATCACGATCGAAACAAACCAGAACAAAAATTAACTGAATCGTGAATTTTTCTCGATGATCACTAAAAAGTAATAAATAACAAAGAAAATTATAAAAATTAAAAAACACTTCTCCCAAAAATAAAAAAAAATTTATAATTGAACTAAAATAATAAAACAATTTATAAAAATAAAGGACTAAACATTGTTATCACAATTAAATAAAATAAAATAACGGATGACCAATCAACTTTCAACAGTTTTAATTTGTTTAATTATATTTTTTCAGGTTGTAGAAATGCCCAAAAACATTTTAGCATTTGAGGGACTCTAAATAGTAATTGTCTATATTAAAGAGCCCCCCGACTGCAGTTAAATGTTTTCGTTGAAGGACAAAATTTTCTTATCGATATAAGGCCTAGTAAAAACTTATTCATTGGACAACCTTAAATGCTCATCAATGTCTACAACAAGAAAAATATATTTAAAGAAATTAAAACTGTCTGAAAGTTGATTGGTCACCGTTATTTTATTTAATTAAATACTGCATAACGATGTTTAGTCCTTTATTTCCATACTGTTTTCGTTCTTTTTTGTTAGTTCAATTGATTTATTATTTTTTTATTTTTTAGCAGTCGTGTTTTTTTTAATTTTTATAATTTTATTTATCATTTTAATTTAAAAAAATAATCTCCAAAAAGATAGTATTATAAAAATAGTTTACTTATTGTTAAATAATATGCTTTTTAAAATACGTAATTAATCTAAATACATTTAAAAATAATAATATTTAAATAGTAACAATAAAACAACGTAAGCAATGCAGTTAATATTATTAAAAAAGAGAAAATATATTATAGCCTACTAAAATGATGAGTATTCGAGTATACTCAGTACATTGATTGAGTATACTGGAAAATTTATTTGAATAGATTATTTTTTTAACTTTTAGTTACCAAGAAAGCCTATATAATTTTCTTAAATTTTTATTTCTGATGTCAGTTACAGAAAATCAGATGTGGATATCACATGACTTCTTTGCACGCCTATTAAATTACATACACAAATTTTTGTTGCACTTCATTTAAACTTATATCATTTGAAAGTAAGATACGATCCTCCAATTCTTTAATAAAAGTGGACAGTTACAACTGTTAAAATATTAGTTTTTATAAACATCAAATATTTATACAATTTTTAATTCAACAATCTTACCTGAAATATTAGGCTAGAGTAAAAGTCCCTTGATTACTCTTGAAATAAATTGTTTACCAAATAATTTAATAATAAAAACTGATTATTCTACACCGTAAGGTCAAAATTAATATTTGTAATGAGTATACAGGAGTTCACTAAATGGAATAGTTTAATTATTATTAATTTTGATTTATAAAACACACCAGAAATCTGAAATACATACCAGAAATCTTGTGCAAATTACGCACAAATGAAAAAAATTTTTTAAATCACTTTAAATTGAATACAATTCAAAAATGTATTTTATTTTTCTGTTAAATAATTAAATAAAATGATTTTCTTTGAAATAAATAAATAATTTTTATAAGAATTTATAAAATCTAAAAATAATATGATTCTAAATTATAATTTTTAATTAATATTAAATAATCAGATTTTCACTAAATCTATTACTTATACTCATACGTAATAATGCCTATTAAACTACATTTAAACTTTACTAAAAGTACATAAAATTTTATTTCACTTATAATTTTTGTCATTTTTTTATCATTGATTTATTATTTATTGTACTTTTTTTTTAGTCACGGGTTAGTAATTATTAAATCAATATATTTAAATTAAAAAAAAATAAAATAAAGAAGATTAAGTCTAATTCGACCGATATGTCTTTCCTTTAAGATCCAAATATTTCATAAATTAAAATTTTAATTTTAATTTTAATTTCGATTGCAATAAAAAAAAGAAGGTACACAACTAGATGTTATCACAGTACTAAATCCACAATTTCAATATCCTACGGCTAATCGTTTTTGAGTTATGCGAGATAAATACCCACATACATACGTACGTACAGACGTCACGCCGAAAGTAGTCAAAATGAATTCAGGGATGGTCAAAATGGATATTTCCATTGTAAAAAAAAAATACAATAAATAATAAATCAATTATAAAAAAAATGACAAAAATTATTAGTGAAATAAAATTTTATGTACTTTTAGAAAAGTTTAAATGTAGTTTAATAGGCATTATTACATATGTGTATAAGTAATAGATTTAGTGAAAATCTGATTATTTAATATTAATTAAAAATTATAATTTAGAATCATATTATTTTTAGATTTTCTTAAATTCTTATAAAAATTATTTATTTATTTCAAAGAAAATTATTTTATTTAATTATTTAACAGAAAAATAAAATACATTTTTGAATTGTATTCAATTTAAAGTGATTTTAAAAAAATTTTTCACTTGTGCGTAATTTGCACAAGATTTCTGGTATGTATTTCAGATTTCTGGCGTGTCGTATAAATCAAAATGAATAATAATAAAACTATTCCATTTAGTGAACTCCTGTATACTCATTACAAATATTAATTTTGACCTTACGGTGTAGAATAATCAGTTTTTATTATTGAATTATTTGGTAAACAATTTATTTAAAGAGTAATCAAGGGACTTTTACTCTAGTACGCATGAATCTCACATAACTCAAAAACGATTAGCCGTAGGATGTTGAAATTTTGGATTTAGGACTGTTGTAATCCAAAAATTTGGATTTTGGGCTTTTTCTTAACTGCAGTAATAAGCCCTCATTGAGAGTTTTTCAACGGTATATCATAAGTGGTACTTATTTTTTTTTTGGTTGAAGAGTTATATCCAAATAAAATTTTAATTAATGAGATATTTGGATCTTACAAGGGGAAGGCATATCAATTTGAATCCGACTTCTTCTAATATTGATTATTAGTAATTAACCTCTGATTGTTAGAAAGTTTTACAATAAATAATAAATTCCATAATAACAAAAAAAAAGAATGAGAAAGTATCAGAAGTTATTAATAAAATAAAATGTTATGTACTTTTAAAAATGTGTACATGTAACTTAATAGGCGAACAAGGAAGTGATGTGGTGTCCACATCAGATTTTTTTTTTTATTTTGTTTTTAGAGAAAACATTTTTATATTATACTTAGTTGCTCTTCCATTTTGTTATTACAAAGAACATAAAAAAATCTGTGTGTGTCTCTCTCTTCTTCTTTTACAAAATTTCAGTTTATCAATATACTGAAATATAACACTAATTATAAATTTATTAAAAAATATAAATTTCGTCTCAAATAAGATTATTACATGTACCTTTAAATTAAAATACTCAATTTCATTAGATAAATAAATTTACGTTCTTGGAATTACTAATATAATACTGTTCTTTACAAAGAAAATAAATCATTGAAAACTTATTTGTAAAGCTCTATTTATTTCCTTAAAATCTATCACAAATAGCATTTATTTACTGTTCTTAGCTGTAAACTTCCGGCTAAGAGTACTCTGGCTGTGTTTCTTCCATTCATGAAAAATATAAGATAAACTTTAAATTATTATAAGATAAAACTAAAGACTTCTCTATAAAAGTAAATATAGATTCCAGATTTAAAGTTTCAGTATAACAAGACTTGTAGACAAAATACAACACCAGCATTTTCACCGTATACGAGTAATTAAAAAAATTATATTAAGGTTTTTTTTATTGTTAATTATTATTTGAAATGCTTATCGGTTAATTCTCATAAAAATAAGAGTATTTGGAACAAAACTGGGTGTATGGGTAAATAGAAATTTAAAAAATAATCAGTAAGGTTATTTAATATTAACGTTAAATATTTGGAAAAATTTAATATTCTTTATGGTCAAGTTTGAGGATCAAACTTCGAAACGGATCATCGAATTTTTATATTAAATACATTAATTCCTAACTCTATCAATTTTGCATTTAATGTTTCCGTTCAAAATAGAATGGTACGGAAAGACTTAAATTAGATGATTTTTAGGGAAAAGTTAAAATATACGGACCCAATTTTAGATCGAAAATTAACAAACCCCTACTTTTTTATATGCAACTTGCGAATCCCTTCAAACTTCTGATTTTATGAACGGCCAGTTTATAATAAGAGAAGTAGTATTTCTGTAGTTGTACGGAGTGGGTGGGAAGTTCCTTTACCCTAGTTATGAATTTATTAGGATCCTTCAGTAGATCTAAGAAGTCTGTGTAGATTCCACCATGTTCAAATCACATCTGTATGCGACTCCATGTCCGGTTGTTCACCCGAAACAGCATAACAGAGGTGATCTTTTAAATACTGACCGAACAGCGTCTTGGAGCTGCTCGTTATTGACGTATCGACTTTTTCGGATCTCTTCTTTTACAAAGCCCCATAGTGCATTGTCAGCTGTGATGAGGTCAGGGTTTCTCGCTGGCCTAGACAATGGAACCGGTAACTCTTCAAACCCACATCCGATCAAACGATTCGGAAATATTTCATCGAGGCGTCTACGGATATTCAAAGAAAAATGCGCTGGAGCACCGTCTTCCTAAAACGTAATGTCAGCGATCCCTTTTTACCGTTAATTCTGGAAGCCACCACTCGTCGATGATTCTCATACAACTGTGTTGATTAACTGCGCCATCGAAAAAATAAGGAATAAGGAGATGTTCATCTGTCATCCCAGCCCAAATCATAACATGAGGCGAATAGTGTTCGATTTCCTCATAAAAGCGTGGATTGTCTTTCGTCCAGAAAAACACGTTCGGTTACGAGAGCTTCGATAAATCGTCTGAAAACATGGCGTTCTTTTTATCGTTTGCTCTCGGAAAGCGTTCAAGCAATCAATGACGCATAAACGCGTTGATCAAGGTTATTTTACTCAACTCATTAACTGTGGCTGGACGAAAACATTTAACTTTCAAGTCCTTCCGCATATGATCTCTCATTCTCTATCTTGGAATGCAGTGGCGGCTCATAGCTAAAATTAGTGGGGGTGCTGCTCCAAAAAGTTTTTTCTGGGCCTTTTCAAAGCCAAGGTTAAAGTTTTCTGTAAAAGAAAATAAACGAAAAAAAGAATCAAATAGTTTATTATCCTGGAAGCAGGATAATAAGCTAAATTCTACACTTTATCACATTCAAAAATATGGTACACAACTGAATCGTGCTTAAAAACCGTATTCGGTTTAACGGAATGAATAATAAAATGTCAATTATAAATATTATTTTTTACTGGCGCTATGATATGCTACTCGTGGTATATATACCGTATAATAAATTTTACGGTATATAAACAGTATATATGTTTTTTTTTTATTTTATAGTAATTTTTTAACTTAACTAATTTTTTTATACAACCTACGATATAATTTTTTTTTTTAGTATTTTTTTTTTACTAATGTTTATTCCAATCAGTAAACAAATTCCATAAAAAATTTTTTTAGCCTTATATTTATACAAAAAAATAAATAAATTTATAACCGAATAAAATAATACACAAATATTTAGCTAACTTATTCTTAAACATTTAAAGTTAAAAAACAATTAAATATAATTAATTATTACCTTGACATGTAGGTATTTCTTGTTTTTTATCCCTCTTATATTAATTCGTTCTTGAACTATGTATGAGAGATACATATCAACTAATGAGACTAATGATACGTACTAATGAGATTAGTACGGAACCTTTCAGTCGAATTTTGAAGCACTTCCGCTTATCCATTCGCTCTGAAATTTTGCATACAGGTTTGCTCCAGGATGACAACATACTTTAGCAACATTTTCAAGTCCGTAAGATGCCCCTAAGTTGCTAAGTTACTAAGTGAAAATAATACACCTTGAACTTAAGCAACGTTTACATGCATATATTCTTAGAGAAAGATAACCTAGCTTGTTTCGGTAAGTTTGGATATAAAATTCGCACACATTTGAAATTCTTAATTTTCACCAAAACGTATGACTCTATTTAATAAAACAATCGACTGGAGCTAAATGATAACACGCTATTAATTTTATAAACAAGTTAGATATATATTAGGGTATACAGTTGCTACTAAACATTCTGTACAGTAGCAACCGAAGTTGGGAAAATTTAGTACTTTTTTCCGGACCCTAACTTTCCGACAAAAATCACAAATATCTGGAAAACGGTCGATCCTAGCGCTCTGAAAAATATTTTTGACCACCTCAACGATATTCCACTTGTTCCCAGTGGTACCAGTCGGATGATAATATTTTCAAGTGCCCCCGGGACGCCGTTCGGAAATTGGGAAGGAGATGCGATAAGGTTCCACCGTAATATCTTGTCCGCTTGTCCGATTGTCCGATTTTCACGATTCAAACGGCGTATGTATCACCAGGTCAAGCGATAACTGTTTAACGAATCGAGTGTATTCTTGATTGACTAGATCTTGGTTATCCGGAAATTAAATCGCTTAACTCTGTATTTTGATTGCACTCACTCACCGTAAAACGTACCGATCCGATATTTCGCTAAATACGCTCAAACCTGTGCGCTAGCGCAGTTGTAAAGTATAAACTTATGAAGAGTAAAAAGTAAAAAATAAAAAATATATTAAAAAATCTTTTTAAAAACCATTCATATTAAATGCACTAAAAGGTAGAAAATAAAAAATATGTTAAAAATCTTTAAAACACTACTCTTAAAGTAAACGCGCTAAAAGGCAAAAAATAATTTTAGGACTTATCTCACAATGGATTTAATAACAAGCTTTGATGGTGACATCTAAAATTATGAGACAGTCATAGCTTCAAATTAAAAATTGATGTTTTTTCCAATTTTTTCTTATGCGTGATGAATGGCCTAAAGAGTGGTATGCAAGCACCCCAATTCACTTGGGGTGAATTGTTTCAGATGAACATGTTGCAGTTCATCTGAAATGATAATCACTTGAGGATAATTTGGCTTTCCATACTGTTAAGCAGTTGGGAACGAATCTCATTTCACTTCCGCCGTGAATAATTATTATCCTTTCTCATCTTGAAATTGGCACAGCAAAACACTCAGGCGCATTTGAAGGTTGCCAACATTTTTGTTGGCAATGAGAATTTAAAATACAAGTCTCATCGACGTAGACGATTGGTCGTCCTTCAACTCTATCTACGTCTTCTTGGTCTTCAACTTTACTCAAATACACAAACCGTTTGTACTGAATATCATGTTTTTCAATAAGAATTTCCCTGTTATTTCTGATTCTTTTCCATTTGAAGTCCATGTTTAAAAAAATGTCCGTAAGCTATTCTTTTGCCCATTAAATACCCCATTACTTTTTAGTTTTGCGGTAAGTTTTCTTAGAGAAGGCAAGCAGCCCTCGTTTAAGTAAAATTTTAACACTTTACTTCGTGTGGCATTCCGATCAAAACTGTCCGGGTTTGTCACTTCCTTTTTGCGTTATATTCCTTTGCGAGGAAAACTGGATATTTTTCCGAAGCTATTTCATCATTAATTCGTTAAATTGTTCTTTCTGAGACTCCTGTTTTACACGTAACACGTTCTACAACGTTTTTGGTGTCACTAAAAATATTCCAACTGCAGCTTCTCCTTCCATGCGAATAAAACTTAATGTCTTTCCCTCGGCAGTGAATATATTTTCCACGTAAATTAGACCATAATATGAAAAATAATAAAATGAAACCATAAGAATAGATCTGACAAAAATGTATTAATTTAACGCGAATAAATTACTTTTAAAACTTTATTTAAGACTATTTTAAAACTAATTTCAAGAATTGAAACTCAAAGAACGCTATAACTAATTGGACGATAACCTTACTCTTTGGATACACACAAATAACTTGACAAGTTTTAACTGCAAATGCAGTACAAATTTTAACAGAATCATTTACAAAAACAAGTTAGTTTAGTCTCTGAATGAATCAGGAACGGTTTTTATAAATAGAAATTTAATGTTTAGAATGACACATCGTTCGGTTATTATTTACCCAAACCTGAATTAAAAGATTTTTCGTATGTATGAGAATTTTTCTTATGTATAGCCGGTTGTTCGCCATTTTCAGAACAAAGGGCGAAGAGCGTAGCGTAAAAAACAGTAGACATCAGTCTTGTGCGTGTTTGGCTTTGATATTTTATACATTTATAAAACTATAAATAAATATATTAAGGGCTAGACAAATTAACTAATAATTTAAAAGAACTGACATCCCAACTGAAAGAAATAGCTGAAGAACTAGCCCCTATAAACCCAAGAAAAAAACACCAATGGTGGAATGAAGAATGTGACAAAGCAGTCAAAGACCGACACCGGGCTTGGATCAACCACCAAACCCAGAAAACTGAAGAATCTAACCATGAATTCACCAAACAAAGGAAAATAACTCAGAAAATTATAAGAGGAACCAAACGACAAGCCCAAAAAAACTTGATTCAGCAAATAGAAGAAAGTTCCAAGAAAACTAATTTCCGAGACTATTATAAAATTTTTGGTCAGGCTCTTCAAAGATATGAACCACCCACCCTTATGCTGAGAGGAAAAAAAGGAAATATGGCCCACACCAATAAAGAAAATGCTGAAATTTTGGCAGAAACCTTCAATAGACTCCTCAACTGTGACGACCCCCCAGAGCTTTTTGAGATTGACACTGAAACTCCAGTTAAAACTTCACCAGTAAATATCAACCCGCCAACAATTCAAGAAGTTCTTGCAGCCTTAAATGAAATAAAAAACTACAAAGCAAGCGGAGAAGACCAGCTTTTCGCAGAACTCTGGAAACACTCATCAGTTTATTCAGTCAAAACTTCCCTACATCTATGCCTCGTGAAAATATGGAACGAAGAAAAACTTCCAGAACACTGGACCACAGCCCTCATCCATCCATTACATAAAAAAGGGGATAAAACTAATCCTGAAAACTACAGAGGCATATCTCTCCTGGATTGCACATACAAAATCCTGTCGAGAATCATATACAACCGATGCAAAGACCAACTTGAACTGGAACTTGGGGAATACCAAGGGGGATTTAGGCCATGGAGATGTTGCCCGGAGCAAATAATATCCCTAAAACTTATGATGGACTTATATAAAAGAC
Organism: Lycorma delicatula; assembly: GCF_047948215.1. Classification (NCBI taxonomy): domain Eukaryota; kingdom Metazoa; phylum Arthropoda; class Insecta; order Hemiptera; family Fulgoridae; genus Lycorma; species Lycorma delicatula. The sequence continues at coordinate 357,088,136 of NC_134455.1, read as the reverse complement.
GGAAAAAACAACTAATAATCACCTTCGTCGACTTTAAAAGGGCCTATGATTGTATACACCGACCATCCATGCTGAATATTCTGAGAAACCTGGGCCTTCACCCTAAACTCGTAAACATGATAAAATTAACTTTAACCAATACCCAGTCCACAGTGAAATTCAGAGGTGAACTCTCTCAACCCTTCTACATAAAAACTGGATTGAGGCAAGGAGACGGCCTCTCACCACTCCTTTTTAACTGCGCCCTTGAATTTGTCATGAGAAAATGGTATGAAATAAATCCCAAAAATATAAAAATGGGTACTAAGAAAAACTCCATCACACTAAATTGCCTAGGATTTGCAGATGACCTCGCTCTTTTAGCAAATAATATTCAAGAAGCCAAAACACAAATCATGAGCCTTCAAAATCTAGCACAAAAGATAGGGCTTCATATCTCTTTCGAAAAAACTGAACTAATGGCCATAGATCCTCTGGTAATAGAGCGCATTACGGTAAACAATCAGAAAATTAAAATAGTAAAACAATTTAAATATCTAGGGGAAATAATAATTTATAATTTAAATGAAAAAGTGACATGGCAAAACAGGACAAATAAAATGATTAAATCCCAAAAATTAACTTGGTCAACATATAACAAAAAATTCCTTTCTGCTAAAACAAAACTTAAACATTATAAAACTGTAGTACAGCCAGAAGTCACCTACGGAAGCGAGACCCTTTTCAAAATCACTCAGAAAAACCGAATTGAAAAAATTCTGAAAATAGAGAGGAGAATTGTCAGAACGTGTATCAATAAAAAACACCAAAAAGAAGGCCAATGGTGGATTGTGCCAAATGAGGTGGTGTATCGAGAAATAGAGCCTGTTACTGATACTATGCGGAAAAAAAGAATCTCTTTCTTCGGTCATCTCATAAGGACACCGCAAACAAGACTGTCAAGAAATATCATTGAAAAGCTCTGGTTCCAAAAGCTAGAAGTAGGATGGATCAAAGAAATTAGAGAAGATATGAAAGAATTGGGAATTTCCCTGACTGACCTACAGAATAAAACTGGAAAAATTACAAAGCTAAAAGATAAAAGCATTAGATTTAAACAAAAGACAGACAAACGACAAAATACAACGAAGAGGGTGTTTACGGATGAAGAAAAGAAAGCAAGATCTGAACGGATGAAGAAATACTGGGCAGCTCGAAAGAGTAAAATAACACGCTTTTCTCAGAAAAGATCCAACTAAAATTGACTTAAGTGGTCCCATGTTGGCCGTAAAAGCATAATAATAATAATAATAAGGGCTAGACACTAATCAGTAACAGCCGATTAGTCTGCATAATATTGCATAACATATCTATTTCAGTATCCAATAAAGAAATAAATTATTAATTTAATAATATATAAACTCAGAATTAATAAGTAACTAATAAACACAAGACGTGAATTTGTTCATTGATTGGAATAGAAAATAGTCATATCTTATACATAATGTTTTTAATCGAGTAGTATTATAAACCCGAGCTCGTTAGACAGCAAGATATACAGCTACGCTGTTCGTAAATCTGTGCCAATTCGGCTTGGACAAGCTATACATGGTTTATTTACGGTTAATAATCGTTTCTATACATTTATCCTCCCTCCATAATGCATCATTGCTATTGTACGATGTATAATATGCTGCTGGTGTTTAACGTATCAGTAGTCAATATAAATGTAATACAAAATCCATAATAGCCATCGAACAATAATCGTTTCTGTAAAACAATTATTAATTGTTCGGAATGATTATTTTAGAAATACGATTTATATGAAAAACTGTAATAAAATAATCGATACCGTAACGATTATTAATCGGTTGATTTCAACCAATATTCATACAACTATAAATTTGTTGGCAGACAATTTATATTTTAATATAAGTGATTATTTATTTCACCCTGTTACTGAATTTTGTGACATATTTTAAAGTTGAACTTGTAATTTTTTATCGTAACCTTACATATAACATAATCTATTATTTCTTTTATTTTTTATTTATCTGATTTTTTATTTGAATTTAATATGCGCATAAACAATATAAAATACATAATAGTAGAAAACAATTTGAATAATAATACTTACCAAATAATATAAATGAAACTTTATTGTTTATTAGTCTATATCACAAATTATAAAAAAATATAATTAAACATGTTAAAAACTAAAACATTTAAATTGTATTAATATAAAAAGTCGTCCAAAGTAATTTAGATTAGTTCTTTGTGCGTACATATTAACAAAATATTAGCGACTATAACTTAAAAATTATTTTTAAAAAATCATTATTTTACAAAAGTAATTATACTAAACATTATCTATTTGCCAAAATCGCACAGATTACTATTTAAAACTATTTATATAGTTTAAATTTTTCCCGGCAAATCTATTTCGTTTTTCATTAAAAAATTTTTCTGCCTTAGAAAAAATTCTCTCACATGGGGCAGATGTAGTCGGTTCGCATAAATATTTTTGTGCGGCTGATACAATTCCGGCCAATTTGATTTTCTACTTTCTCAGAAGATAAGTTGGGCATAACTTTTTTACGTAATATTTTTGTTATAAATTGAATTACCTGGGAATTAAAGAAAATTCACAGTATTGTCGCAGCATGACAGTTGCCGTAACTGTTGGAAGTTTTGCATACTTCACTTCGGCTGCTTTGCAATCAAATTCTTCACAGAAGTCGTCAGTTGAATCACTTACAGTTTGTTGTGATGGTGTTAGTTTTAGTGACGACAGCGTTATGAATTTGAAGCATTTCTTTGTATATCATTTAAAATTAATTTTTCGCACCGCTTAGTGTTGTCTTCAACACCAAATCCTTTTTTTTTTTAGATCTTAGATCCAAGAATCCTGCTTTGGAAACTGTTCGTTGTTTCCAAGACGTCTATAAACAGTTTCAAGTAAGGACATTTGAAGAAATTTCCCAGTGTCAGTTTTGCATTTTTTCCTTACTGTAAACTGTTGTCCTCTAATAAGCGGTACAACTTTTGAAATTGTAATATATTTTTCTCCTGTAAGTTCAACTGTTAAACTGTCAAATGCTTTCAACAGTAACACCCTCATCACTGATAATATCCCGTTCATCCGCATCAATAAATTATTGGGCTTCTGGGAGTAATACTGCTGCAGATAAAGGAACTTTTAATTCCAATAACCTCTGTAACATTATTGATGTAGAGTTCCACTGTGTTACAACATCCTGCTTCACTTTTAAATGAGGCAAATCCATCTGAGTTTACAATTTTTTTAATTTTTCAGTTGCTAAAATACTGCTTTTAAAACGTGAAATTACATTTGTACACACGTAGATACTGTGTGAGACTAAATTCTTCATTTTACTGATTTGGATCACTTACACAAATATTAAGGGAACGGGCAACACAAGGATGGTGGTATGTTTTAGATATTCATTCATGCAGCTCTTCATGTTACATTATCAATAACAATTGATAGTTACATTATCAGTAGCTATTTTTCAAAACTTTTGTTAATTTTCAGCCGTATGCCGGTCTTCAAGCTGGACAGTTTCAAGAACTAATGATTTAATTTTGCTATCGTTGACAAAATTTACTGTAACTATCAAAAAAGCCTGCGTGTTTATTGAAGTCCGTATATCGGTTGTAACAACACGATCAACATAAAGAAGCATTTCTTTTATTTTATTTGAGACTTATATCTGGTTAGAACAACGCATAGCAGCATGTATGATGAAGAGAGGGGGGAATATTGAAATACAATACTTTTTTATGTAGACATTAAAAAAGTCTATATAATAAAATTCAAAATAGTGTATTATATCTACAGAACAGCGTATAGGCACTGTGGAACTGCAGTACATCTTATTTCCACTTGATATTATCTATAACATTTAATATAATGAATCCTCTTTAATTCTTTCTTGTACAATGTATAATCCTTAAGCTTAATGTCAGTAGCCATTCCCCAGTTTATGAAAAAGGTACAAAATTCTTTGTATAGAACTGTGCGCTTCATAATTCCAGCGGCGTAGTGTTTGGCTGTTGTGCGCATGCGCACATAGGAAGTTGCTCGTGAAGATGCGAGGGAGAGAGGCACTGTCGCATGATAGTTTTTTTTTTACTCCGCCAGTGTACGCAACGCTTCTTGTTCGTTCCCTTTTCTAGTTTAGTCGGTGGAAGGAATATGAAAGCGGTTTACTTGTTTTTTTCAGTAGTAATCAGAAGATGGCGGAAAGCAAATTCTTTGATTTCTAAATCTGTGGAAAAGCGAAAGAGAAGGTAATTAGTAAAAACTAATTATGTATTTGTTTCTGTGTGCACAGAAATTTAAATTAAGCGCTATTGGATTATAGTGTTTTTAAGCGGGCAGTTTATTAAGTTATCATCTAAAAATCCTAAAAACTATTATCTGTATTGACATTTTATTATTTATTCCTTAAAATCGAATACGGTCTTTAAGCATAATGTGCTTAGAAGCCATGTACCATATTCTTAAATGTGATAACGTGTAGAATTAGATTATTATCCTGCTTCCAGCTATTCTATCTGATTCATTTTTGTTCGGTTCTTTTATTTTACAAAAAACTTTAACCATGGCCTTGAAAAGGCCCAGTAAAAAATTTTCTGGAGCAGCACCCCCGCTAATTTTAGCTACGAGCCGCCACTGCTACTGAATAATACATATAGTTGATGGTACAATATTAAGTAGCTACTGTCAACATGTTTGTTATATATATTATCTAGATCTAAAGGAAAGAAACTGATAACACACTGTTAATCTTTTTTTAACTAATGAAATGTTTTGACTACTTGATCGTTATTAGTTATGTATTAAGAATATTGTGACGTATGTGATATCGTGTTACTGAACAAGTACTATAATGTATTTGACCAGCTCGATTATGTACAATCGATTAATCATTCAATTATGAAAATCATCTGATTATTAATGATCTATTATTGAAATAATCGATTATCCCCAACACTATGACTGAGGTCATTCCACCACGAATGAACACATTGTACAACCCACACCATGGCTTATCCTCTCCACCTTTTCCAGCAGTAGTGAGCGATATCGATAGCATTAGGAATTGGCAGCAGGAGAGCCCGATTAAGCTGGAATTATTACAGTGTAAAGGGTCTTACCGCCCACATTAGATAAAAAACTCCTTTAGTGAAACAATTTTTCATTTACCATTAAAAATCTGTCAATGTTATATCCCCTTCCCGTTGCTTTTACCTACTACCACTTCTGTATAGTCATTTTTTATCGCATTATACGAGGTTCTTAATGAAGTTCTACAATATTTCAATCAATTCTTAAGGAAAATAAAAAAAGAACTAAAGTTATCAATAAGGTAAATTTTTAAGTTTTGGAATATATAAGCATTCACTTCGTGGTTCACAAAAATGAGCTAAAAACGAATAAATAATCAATAAAAATAAACAATCAAATAAATAAACACGTACGTATATGTACATACATAACATAAGTAAGGTCAACAAATGCCATAAGTGATACGATAGACACATAACAATTTATACAATAACAAAAACAATGTAACAATAAAATTAAAATAAACATTTTTTTAACTATCATAAATTTATCAGAACTTATTTAGCTGTTATACCGGAATCAACGTGGATCGATTAAACTATGACACAAGTCTCTAGGGCTTTTAATTGAGAAGATGGTAGGACTTCATAAAAAAAAAAATCTGATGTGGGCACTACATGACTTCCTTGTACGCCTATTAAATTACATATACACATTTTATTAAAATTAAAAGTACATAAAATTTTGGTAGTTATTTAGTTGAGGGCCTCACCCCGAAATCAAAAAAAAATTTATCAAAATTAATATTTATTCATTTAATGATTATTTTGGGTGACAGAATAGAAAATTATCAAAAATTTACTTAATGATACAAATAACACCATGAAAATCGAAAAAAAAATACTTATATCATAGTGAAATATTATATTTAAAGATTTAAACATGAAATAGATTATAAATTGTTAATCTGAATCAAATTGCGATGGTACTTCTACAGAATCAACCCACACGCGATTTGCCGAATCAATGTGTATCTCACTTATAATTCGCCATAAATGGTGAAATCGTGTTTTATAATCACAATACTTTCTTTTAAATAAAAATTTGTCATATGTCCGTGGAAATGGTGTATGAAATTTCCATAACGCGGCACATTACTTCTTACGTCTCTCCATTGACGTTCGATTGTCTGCGTATGTGCCCCAGTGTCCGGATCTATAAAATTGTATGTATGATTCATAGTTAAGTGTTGGAAACCTCTGTTTGTAAACAATCATAAGATTTCCAACAGTCACTAATAATTGTAGTACCTGGGTGCGCATAGTCCTTTATAATGCGGAGCAAAGTTTCCTTATCACGTGTTGGTACTGGAACCGTGAAAAATTCTTTTGTTTCTCGTTGTATTTCACCAAATATCCAATTTCCATTTATAATTCTGCCGCGATTATATTTTCGTTTATTGATTTTGACGTCATCGATTTTTACAACTTTGCCTACTCCTCCAACCTTTTTCGAATTAGTACTCAAATATTCAAAACAAATTTCCCGAAAATAATTGCTCCAATCTACCACAGTTCTAAATTTAGCTTGCTACACAACATATCTTGACAAGGTGGCTTTATTACACACCATATTATGAAGAAACGTAAAATAAGAGGTAACTCTACCGTAAGATTTTTACATTCAAGCGTATCACAGCTCATCAACCATTTAGCCTTTCCTTTTTCTTCTGTTGTAGCAGTGCAGTTTTTTTTTGCCAGTTACTACACCGGAAGTCGGTCTGCTGTTTGAGAAGTCATGTAGTTATTACGTGTCATTGTTTAGAATGCTCATTTGACACTCACGGAGAGGATGCATTACTGGATCAGGTTGAACAAATAGAACTACAGTAGATTTTTTTAATGCAACTAAATTTTTATAATACAGCTCTTATTACTTTCTAATTTTTTTTTGTCTTCAGTCATTTGATGGTTTGATGCAGCTCTCCAAGATTCCCTATCCAGTGCTAGTCGTTTCATTTCGGTAAAACCCTACATCCTACATCCCTAACAATTTGTTTTCCATATTCCAAACGTTGCCTGCCTACACAATTTTTTACTTCTACTTGTCCCTCCAATATTAAAGCGACTATTCCAGGATGCCTTAATATCTGGCCTATAAGTCTGTCTCTTCTTTTAACTATATTTTTCCAAATGGTTCTTTCTTCATCGATTTGCCGCAACACCTCTTCAATTGTCACTTTATCCACCCATCTGATTTTTAACATTCTCCTATAGCACCACATTTCAAAAGCTTCTAATCTTTTCTTCTCAGGTACTCCGATCGTCCAAGTTTCACTTCCATATAAAGCGACGCTCCATACATACACTTTCAAAAATCTTTTCCTGACATTTAAATTTATTTCTGATGTAAACAAATTATATTTCTGACTGAAAGCTCGTTCGCCTGTTCTATTCGGCATTTTATATCGCTCCTGCTTCGTCCATCTTTAGTAATTCTACTTCCCAAATAACAAAATTCTTCTACCTCCATAATCTTTTCTCTTCCTATTTTCACATTCAGTGGTCCAGCTTCGTTATTTCTACTACATTTCATTACTTTCGTTTTGTTCTTTTTTATGTTCATGCGGTAGTTCTTGCGTAGGACTTCATCCATGCCGTTCATTGTTTCTTCTAAATCATTTTTATTCTCAGCTAAAATGACTATACCATCAGAAAATCGTAGCATCTTTATCTTTTCACCTTGTACTGTTACACCGGATCTGAATTTTTCTTTAACATCATTAACTGTTAGTTCTATGTAAAGATTAAAAAGTAACGGGGATAAGGAACATCCTTGTCAGACTCCCTTTCTTAATACGGATTCTTTCTTATGTTCTTCAATTATTACTGTTGCTATTTGGTTCCTGTAAATGTTAGTAATCGTTCTTCTATCTCTGTATTTAAACCCTAATTTTTTTGAAATGCTGAACATTTTATTCCAGTCTACGTTATCGAATGCTTTTTCCAGGTCTATAAATGCCAAGTATATTGGTTTGTTTTTCTTTAATCTTCCTTCTACCATTAATTTGAGCGCTGAAATTGCTTCCCTTGTCTCTATACTTTTCGTAAAACCAAATTGGTCTTCTCCTAACCCTTCTTCCACTCTCCTCTCAATTTTTCTGTACAGAATTCCAGTTAAGATTTTTGATGCATTACTAGTTAAACTAATTGTTCTGTATTCTTCACATTTATCTGCCCCTGCTTTCTTTGGTATCATGACTATAACACTTTTTTTGAAGTCTGACGGAAATTCCCCTTTTTCATAAATATTACACACCAGTTTGTATAATCTATCAATCGCTTCCTCACCTGCATTGCGCAGTAATTCTGCAGGTATTCCATCTATTTCAATAGCCTTTCTGCCATTCGTATCTTTTAATGCTCTCTTAAATTCAGATTTCAGTATTGTTTCTCCCATTTCATCTTCTTCGACTTCCTCTTCTTCCTCTATAACATCATTTTCTAATTCATTTCCTCTGTATAACTCTTCAATATATTCCACCCACCTATCGAATTTGCCTTTCGTATTATATATCGGTGTACCATCTTTGTTTAACACATTATTAGATTTTAATTTATGTACCACAAAATTTTCCTTAACTTTCCTGTATGATCCGTCTATTATACCAGTGTTCAGTTCTCTTTCCACTTCTGAACACTTTTCTTTAATCCACTCTTCTTTCGCTAGTTTGCACTTCCTGTTTAATTAGCTCCACTTTCCAATTAGCATGCCTCAATCGCACAAAAGACGTTGTACTTCCAACAATGAAAAGCTTCTACAAGAGATTATTCTTCACTAGCAAAAAAAAAACAATTTCTAAGGAATTATTGATTATTTAATGTACAATTTGAGTTTTTCTTTTAAATTTTAACTCATTTCCTTATCTTTTTTGGTTATAAGTAATGTAGTAAACCTTATTAATTAATTTATCTTTAACAAAATGTATACCAGCTCATCTTACTGGAACATAATTACGATCAAACTACTAATATCATTTATGAAATACGATCCCTAATGTCGTTTTATTTACAAATTTGTAACTCATTTGCTTTCCCAGAACAAAATACTGTTGAAGTTTTTCATTCCTCTTCAGTAAATAACTTAAATTGTGTAATTTATTTACTTTTTTATACCGAAATTAAACTCATAAAATTGATAATATTCTAGAAATCTGGTATAAACTTCCATAAAAAAATAATCACATGTTTTAAGCTGAAAGTAAATAAAGTTGTAGCTTAAAGATCGTGGTATCAAACTGCACCTCTAGGTCTGCCACACTGTACACACTTTGCCGAATGAAAATCGAGAAATATTGAATGAAATTTTAACTGGAAACAAATTTTACTTGAGATATTTTTTTATGAAATGTTTCTTCGACTGAAGTATAATTAAGGAAGAACCCGATCTCTAAAAGCGTATTAAAATGATACAAACTTTTTTAAACTTCTAAAAATGGAGACTATGATAAAGAAATTGGTTAATTAAACTGATTTAGAAATGACCTGTTTGAGCTTTATCTATTACTACATTAAATTTTTAAATGATTGACATAAATAAAATAATCCTAAAAAGTTTTCTTTCCAATAAAAAAGCATGGTGCGTGGAGTTTTCTTTTATGTTTGTCCTCACATTTTTAATTTAGCTGCTATTGGCGCAGAGTGGATCAATGATGGTGCGCCGGGCGGCTGCGCGCAGCACACGACGATTCATTCGTTCGAATGATTTATACTACTTTATACGAATGATTTATCTAAAGTTTTATATTTGTGTTTTAAGGATAAAAACGGAAAAATATTTGGGTTAGAGCTGTGTTAAAAATGACAACTCAAGAAACAGCTATGTTCAGGATTTTGAAGCTTTTCGTTGTAAAAGTTTTTGTTGTTAGTACGCTAGATTTATGAACCCAATTTAGTTACGGTTGGCAAAAAAATTTAACAAAATCATGTATAATAAAACATAAACGGATTAACATTTTAGCGGCGGGTCGTAGGTCCGTCTAGTATTTAATAAAACTATATAACAGATAATTAAATTAAAAAATTGCTGAAATATAATTTTAGAAAATCAATAATTACGTTCTAAAATCGACCTAAGCTGAACTAATATTAGTGCTCTGAATAATAATTGAAAGACTATAAATTTGATTTATACTTTCGTAAATTTTAATTTATTTCACCATTTATATGAGATAAAATCTAACTTGGCTGCGCTTATACGTGTTATTTAATATCCTTAAATTATTTATCAGTCGTAATAACGAATTAAAATCAAAAAGTACGAAAATAGTTATTGATGGTCATTAGTATCATTTTCTCTCGTAATTAAGCCCCCTGTACTTTCTATTCTACCAACTTAGACGTATTGTTGAGCCTGGGGAAAACGATTACGGTGAGTGTGCGTGCGTAATATAGTCATTGTTTGTAACTTAGACCGACAACTTCTGAGAAAGCACTGTTAATTGGATCGCAATGGTAAATGAATGCCACCAGCAGTCGAAAACTGTAGAAATAACTAATTGTCAACCCAAATTCGATCAATTTAGTAGCCTTCAAACAGTTAATTGAAGATTTATTTTAATGATAAGGCTTTTATGACCGATTTCCTTCTCTTTATTTTATTTTTTAAACGTTTCTAAACTGTCAAGCAAAAAGTATTATTTTATATGCATAGACAAATACACACTAAAACTAATGATTAATTAATTTTATATTTTAAAAAAACATTAACTTGTTGTGTAAATGTATTTTATAAATGTTTTTTTTTTTAAATCAGCTGACTCCATTAAATAAAAAAAATGCCACAATGGTATAAAATAAACTTTTAGATTTCAAAGAAAGACATAATAAACAAAATGAACGCAGAAAAGCTACTTAAATAAATGACTATCTTTGGTTAAAGAAATGATTATCTTTGGTTCAGCTAGGGCTCGCTGGATTGCCAGAATATTTTTCTTCCTTTTTTTTTAATTTTCCAGTCAATTTTATTAAATATTTGTAAGAAAATAAAAATAATTTTCTAATTCATTACAAATTTAATGTTAAACCAATAATGACGACAAAAACACATCTTCAAATTGTTCACATAGATCTTATAATTTTTGTTTTAAAAGATCATTCACTAAAGTTATCTGAAGAAAAGACTTACTTCTCAAACATCAAACATTTTCCAAAAAGTAGATAATTATGTGTTAGTGAATAGATGCTAGAATGAAATAAGTAAACATAATTACTGAAATTTTTTCATCTAATAACCACTTCAATAAAGACTAAATAAGAAAAATAAAATTTTCAAAAACCTTTCTGCATTTTAAGACAGGGGCTATAATTTAAAAAATTGTAGACTGTACAGTTTCACGTCGAGCCGTCCGGTGCTACAATCTAGTAGGTGCTAACCCTCACCGAAAGTTAAGCTCGTACAAGCATTCTACGTTAGAATCCCGCGCAGTGCGGTCACGTTTTTCATTTCGTTCGCATGGACAATAGTGTTACTAGTATTCGGCGTTCGAATCTGATCCAAGGCTGTCACGTCATACTCTTAGTCCGAATGGACTCCATTCTTTGTTCGGATGAACGTTAGCTTTAATGTTTTATTTAATTTTATATTTTTTTATTTTTATTTGTCAAGTTATACGTTATGTTACAATTCATTTCATTAATTTCAAGACGACAATTCATTAAACCATTATTCAACAAGCAACAAGGCGTTGTCTTCATTCATCACCTATGATCATACAGTCCAACCTCATTCTAAAATGTACCATAGACATTTCTTGATAGTTCTATATATGAAGTACAAACTATCAGAATATTGTTTATATATATTTAAACCAAAGGGAGACAAAGCGAAAGAACAAAAAACATATATTTCAATTTTAAGAGGTGGAAATTGTTTTTTAATTTTTTTTTTTTTTTTTTTGATTATTTATATATGTAGGTCAAAATCAGTTATATGCCCACAACGCTTCTGTAGTTAGTTAGTTCTTAGATACCGCAACTGAAACACTATACTGAAATAAAAAAATAAATAAATAAGATTATAAAGATAATGTAACCAAATTTAACCTACGCTAGCTTTGCTAGCTGGTCAAGGTTAGCGAGCGAAGCGAGAGTAGGTTAAATTTGGTTAGATTACGTTTATAATTTTATTTATTTATTTTCTTATTTCAATATAGCGTTTCAGTGGCGCCATATAAAAACTAACGGAAGCGTAGTGGGCATATAACGGATTTTGACCACATATATCTATTGAAAGTAACAAATTTGCTTTAGTAAGTTTTCTCTAAAATACTTTTGAGAAAATCAAAATTGATTTTTTTATCTATATTCTCCAATTCTTAACGAATTTTGAAAAACTAAAATAATCATCGTCCCATATATAGCCTAGAAATATTTGAGCCAGATTTGAAGAAAATCGGTTTAGTCAATGTGAGATATAAGGCAAAAAGCAATTCGACACATATGACACGTACGCACATAAAATCGACTATTTTTTTTTCTTAATGCATGTTACGCAATATCTTCGACGTTAGTAAACCGATTTTGATATTTTTTTTTTTTTTTTATCGAACGAGTATATTTCGGAACAGTACCATATAAAGTTTAAACAAATCCGATAATAATTTTAGGAAAAAATTAAAAAAATGTTTTAATGTATGTTACGCAATATCTCCAACGTTAATAAACCGATTCTGATAATTTTTTTATCGAAAGAGTATACCTTTGGAATAGTTCCCTATAAATTTTACCCAAATTCGACAATAATCTTGGGAAAAATACCAAAAAAACTCAACGGCTCGACCACCATTAGCCGCTGACCGCTGGTACAGTACAAAAGAAGGAGGTTTTGTAAAATAATTTATAAAAAATAAAAATAAAAACCGACTTCAACAAATAATAGTACGAAAAAGTTAAATAATTATATTTTTATTTATTAACTAAAGTAAAATTATTTACAAATAACTATTTATGCAAAATTAAACAACTATACTATACAAGAAAAACAAACCAACATACTTGGCGTTTATAGACCTAGAAAAGGCATTCGATAACGTAGACTGGAATAAAATGTTCAGCATTTTAAAAAAATTAGGGTTCAAATACAGAGATAGAAGAACAATTGCTAACATGTACAGGAACCAAACAGCAACAGTAATAATTGAAGAACATAAGAAAGAAGCCGTAATAAGAAAGGGAGTCCGACAAGGATGTTCCCTATATCCGTTACTTTTTAATCTTTACATGGAACTAGCAGTTAATGATGTTAAAGAACAATTTAGATTCGGAGTAACAGTACAAGGTGAAAAGATAAAGATGCTACAATTTGCTGATGATATAGTAATTCTAGCCGAGAGTAAAAAGGATTTAGAAGAAACAATGAACGGCATAGATGAAGTCCTACGCAAGAACTACCGCATGAACATAAAAAAGAACAAAACAAAAGTAATGAAATGTAGTAGAAATAACAAAGATGGACCACTGAATGTGAAAATAGGAGGAGAAAAGATTATGGAGGTAGAAGAATTTTGTTATTTGGGAAGTAGAATTACTAAAGATGGACGAAGCAGGAGCGATATAAAATGCCGAATAGCACAGGTGAAACGAGCGTTCAGTCAGAAATATAATTTGTTTACATCAAAAATTAGTTTAAATGTCAGGAAAAGATTTTTAAAAGATTTTTTATGTTTGGAGTGTCGCTTTATATGGAAGTGAAACTTGGACAATCGGAGTATCTGAGAAGAAAACATTAGAAGCTTTAGAAATGTGGTGCTATAGGAGAATATTAAAAATCAGATGGGTGGATAAAGTGACAAATGAAGAGGTACTGCGGCAAATAGATGAAGAAAGAAGCATTTGGAAAAATATAGTTGAAAGAAGAGACAGACTTATAGGCCACATACTAAGGCATCCTGGAATAGTCGCTTTAATATTGGAAGGACAGGTCGAAGGAAAAAATTATGTAGGCAGGCCACGTTTGGAATATGTAAAACAAATTGTTAGGGATGTAGGATGTAGAAGGTATACTGAAATGAAACGACTAGCACTAGATAGGGAATCTTGGAGAGCTGCATCAAACCAGTCAAATGACTGAAGACAAAAAAAAAACAACTATATTAATAACTATTCAACCGATAACTATTCAAATATTAATGTGATTCGTCTATCCGAACTTGATATACAAATTATTATATAAAAATAACAAAATGGCGGACAGCGAGAGAACGAAGGAGAAATTTCCATTTTTCCTAACATTATTTTTTGTTTAGTTTTACGAATAGAATCCGACAAAGTATAGCCAACCCACCGTTTTAGAAGATGCATAATCTTCGTTATGAAATACTTGGGTTATATACTCGTACATTGTAGTTATTTGTACAGTGCGTCAAACCAAAATAAAAGCTCGGCTGCGAGAGGCAGGCGCTTGCTGTGATACAAATTATACCGCTCTTTCTGTAACATTCTTTCCTACATCAACCGTTTTTTTTATATGGGTAATTATTTTTAGTAATAAATAAAAGTATTAGTAATAAATAAAAGAGCTGCATCAAACCAGTCAAATGACTGAAGACAAAAAAAAAGTATTTGAATAAATGAAGACAGTTTTTTTTCACCTTTTTATTATATCATTAGTAAATGAGAAATTTGATCTCTAGTTTATTGTATATTTTATTTTATGTATTTTTACATATTTATTTTGAATAATAGTAATCAAAAACGTTTATTTTAGAAGTTATCGTTATAAACGCAGTTAATACATCAGTGCATTTTTATTATTTTCTTTAAATATTTTTTTGTGATTCCTGGTTTTTGTTTCTTGAAACAAAACAAAAATTAATTTTATTGTGAGGAATATGTACGGTCCTTCCTGCTACAACATACTTGGTATCTACATTCATTTGACAGCCGAACCCTTACGGTGTAACTGTAGTTCACCATATAAGTTTAAGTTATGTACGATTCTCACCCGTCTACGCGAGCCTTTTTTTACTGTAATTTAACTCAGGATTTTTTTGCCATAGTGAAACGTATTAATAACATGTACAAGACGGGCGGAGAAAAAACATTTAAAATACCTATTAGAACGTTCTCGTCTTGCTGAGTGATGATAACGCGGAAGCGTTTTTCGACCAGAAAACAAAAAACAAAAAAAATCGTATTTCTTTTTCTTAAATTTCCTTCCCTACCAAAGAAAAAAAAACACGAACCTATACGTGCTCTTCGTAAAAATATCATATTATAAAGCGTGAAATCCCCACTTTAGCAAGATGGTGGGGAGGTATCTTCTGCAAAGTCAACTTAAAATTCATTCTAAAGAAAAAAGTACGTATAATATCTATACCTCCTATTATAGAAATTAGAATTTATTAAAAACGTTTCTGTAGCAATACAATTAATCTACTTTTTTTTAAATTTTTTGTTATTGAGAAATTTTTTAATTATTTATTTCGATGAGTTATATAAGAATTATAATTTAGTAATTAATCATTCGTATATGTTCCTCAAACAAAATCATAATTAGTATTAATAAATAAATTATTTTTTGTTTTTTCAAGTTTTATATGTATATATAATGAGTGATTCAAAACTACACGGCAATCTCTCGGGAGCTGATTCTAAAACAAGGAAAATATTTAGAAATATTCTAAAATTTATACATTTTAGAATTTTCTAAATTTTGAAACTGTTAATTATTTACTTTTCTAAATAATTAGAAAAATATTTAGAAATGATTCTAAAAAATAGCTAAAATTGAAAATAAATTCATATAAACATAGCCCCGAAAACGCTTCGTTAGCGTGTTAAGACTTGCGAAAGATTTCTTCCGTCTTCCAGTTCCCCCGGTGAAATGAAGACTTCCTAAAATTCTTGAAAATTAAGGGGCGAGTTTAGTTGTATCACATAGTTTGTGACCGGAAAATACTAAAAAAATGGGTCCGAGGACTGTACCTCCATTGGTATTAAAGATATCTGACGTAATAGACAACACCTGGGGGTAAAAAACACATTTTTGGGTTTAACGTAAGAAAACTTTATTAAATGGTTAATTAGATTGGAATTTTTTAAGCAGAATGTAGCAAATTAAATTTTGAAAAGATTCTTTTAAATTACATAAAAAATTGAATACAAAATATTTAAATTTAAACCTATTAAAAAGCAAAACAGACTGAATCTTGAAAAAACCATTTTAACAGCGTGAAATAACTAATTTAATCCAGGTTTTGGAAATAACAGCTAATCATTTATTTAATACTTTTTTATCAGAATGACTTAATTATTTTCGTAAGTTAACATAATGATTTCCAAACTGTGCGCCGCGGCGTCCCGAGGAGCCGCGGCCTCTCTACAGGGGTGCCGCGAAATATTGTAAAAGCTATTGTAAAAAAAAATTAATTGAAGCAAGACATTTATAATTATTAATTTAATGTTAATAAAGTAAAAAAAATAATGAAGATACACGAGTTTTATTTATTTTTATCTCTTGCTTACGAGTAGTCATACTTTTACTTAGAGTAGGGCGCCACGACTCGGAAAAGTTTGGAAACCACTGAGTTAGCAATATCAGCTGATCAACAATCAACTTTTGAAACGGTGTTTGAATAATCTCGATGGTGATTTTTGTATTGTATTAAGGTATCTGAGATATTCTGTGTACAATTCAGCGTACGGCGGGTACTTCATGAGACGTAGTTGTACCTGTTCCATGTAACATGGGTGCAAGACTTATTACAGCAAGAACGTAATAAAATGAAGAAATTTTGCCGATGTTTAACTAGAAAATAGGGGAAAAAACGTAATTTCCTTCGTTGTATTTTGTTAACTGATGAATCATGCTTCACAAGAAATGGAATAATAAATTTTCTTAACACCCACATTTAGACGGAGGAAAACCCACATGGGACTGCAACATTTCCAGCATACATTTTCGATTAATGTGAGGTTTGGAGTTCTAGGTGATAATTTGATCGGTCCATTTTTCATACTAAGGAGGGTTACAGGAAAAGCGTACTTAAATGTTTTGGAAACAAAACTGCCCACCTTCTTGGAAGATATTTCTTATGAAAACATGTTAAAGATGTGGTTCATACACGACTGAGCACCTACTCATTTTTCTAATAATCTAACGGCGTTGATTTCGGATGTCGTTAATAAAACTTCTAACATAAATAGTAACTGTGGTGCTTCAGTAAACAAAGTGACTCGCGGGTATAAATTTACTAATGAGTTACGATCTCCTAAGAAAACAAAGGTCCCGCAGGTTAATTGAAGAGAAACTTGACGATTTCGATAAAAACACGATTCGTAAAAAGTACACGAATTCTATCTTCGAAACGAACATGATCGTCATTTACAATCGTAAATTCGATTTTTAATATAATCGTGATTCGATTCGTATCCTATCGAACCAAAGATAATTTGATTATTGTCTTAGACAACGCCCCAAATCATTCATATAGAAAGGAAAAAATTCCAGCCGTGTCTTGGAAAAATAATGATATCAAAATGAGGCTTAGATCAAAAGGAGTGTTTTTTGAAGAGGATTAACTTAAGGTCGAATGTAAAGGATTTTGCGTGTTAAAAATAATTTTAATGTTAATAAAATTGACGAGTTAGAAAAATCGAGTAAGGGAGGTAAAATCGTGCTTTGATTGCCTCCCTATCATTGTGAACTCAACCCAATTGATTTAATCTGATGACAAATCAAAAGTTACGTAGCGTCAAAAAATTTAACGGATATCATGGATACTGTTGAACAAAATTATTGGAAATTGGATAATATATAAGAAAACAATATTGAACCTCCCGTTTTATCTCTTAATAGACAGACACTCTACGGATTTCTAGCAATCAGATGACGATAACTGAATTGAATTTCTTATTTGTTTATTATTATTGAAATTTAATCTAAAATATTCGCGAACTTTTACCGTTAGAAAATAATTGACAATTTCATAAATCTTAAAAAACTCAAGGAACTACGTAACAATAAAAGATTTTAATGAATAAAATTCTCAATTATCAGATCTGCCGAACAAGGTAAGAAATATCTATTTTTAAATTTAAAAAAAAAATTATATATATATAATTTTGCTTGTGAATCGGCCGCCTGAGCACTCGTACGCGCTGTCTGTTTACTTGAAATCTGTAAGCTAATTGAATTGTTTATTAAAAAAAATCAAAATAAACAAAAACACTCAAAATTTAATGGTAGAAGTGTTGATGTTGATATTAGCCTATGTCGATTGTTTGCTTTTTATCTTGCCTTAAAAAAGTACCAATCTAATAATGTTTGTTATGTGTTGTTTTATTATCGTGACTTTTTCAATTAATTCTACCGCTGTAGAATAAAACATCATTTAGCACTAACGCGATAAATTTTGATTCAAAATACACAGAATAAATAACAGCTTTTTTTTATACAAACAAAACTTAATTTGTTTCTTTGTTTCAAAAGAGTAAAGATTTAACAACTGTTTTAACTAATAGAAGTTTTTATTTAGATCATCTAACAAAAATTAAATTAAATGTATTTTTTTTAAATACATCTTTTTTTACTTCGTTGTACGAATTAAAGAAAGTATTGCGATCACGAAAAATTTAGGTTTACAGATTTCAACGGAAATATCCATTTTGACCATCCATGAATCCATTTTGACTAGTTTCGGACAGATGTCTGTACCTACGTATATATGTATGTACGTACGTATCTCGCATAACTCAAAAACGATTAGCCGTCGATGCTGAAATACTGGATTTAGGACTGTTGTAACATGTAACTGTGCACCTTCCCTTTTGATTGCAATCGACTGGACCAAAAGTGTACAAATCAGCCTAAAATCCAAAACTAGATTTTGGATTTTTTCTTAACTGCAGTAATAAGCCCTCATTGAGAGCTTTTCAACTATATAAGTGGTAATTATTTTCATTGGTTATTGAGTTTTTTTTCGTCTTCAGCCATTTGACTGGTCTGATGCAGCTCTCCAAGATTCCCTATCTACTGCTAGTCGTTTCATTTCGGTATACCCCCTACATCCTACATCCCTAGCAATTTGTTTTACATATTCCAAACGTTGTCTGCCTACATAATTTTTTACTTCTACCTGTCCCTCCAATATTAAAGCGACTATTCCAGGATGCCTTAATATCTGGCCTATAAGTCTGTCTCTTCTTTTAACTATATTTTTCCAAATGCTTCTTTTTTCATGTATTTGCCACAACACCTCTTCATTTGTCACTTTATCCACCCTTCTGATTTTTAACATTCTCTTATAGCACCACATTTCAAAAGCTTCTAATCTTTTCTTCTCAGATAATCCAATCGTCCAAGTTTCACTTCCATATAAAGCAACGCTCCAAACATATACTTTCAACAATCTTTTCCTGACATTTAAATTAATTTTTGATGTAAACAAATTATATTTCTGACTGAACGCTCGTTTCACCTGTACTATTCGGCATTTTATATCGCTCCTGCTTCGTCCATCTTTACTAATTCTACTTCCCAAATAACAAAATTCTTCTACCTCCATAATCTTTTCTCCTCCTATTTTCACATTCACTGGTCCATCTTTGTTATTTCTACTACATTTCATTACTTTCATTTTGTTCTGGTTTATAGAGTTTAGCCAAATAAAATTTTAATTAATGTAATATTTGGATCTTAGGGAGAAGCACATCAGTTCGAATCAGATTTCATCTGTTTTTTTAATTTTTTTTTAAAATGTAAATATGTTGATTTATTAATAATACTCTCATTGTACAAACAAAATTACGATGAATAATAATTCAATAATAACAACAACAACAAAATGAAATAATATCAAACATTTTTAATGAAATAAAATTTTATGTACTTTTCATTTAAAAAAAAATTATAAATGTAATTTAATAAGAGTACACGGAAGTCATGTGTTGCCCATATCAGATTTTTATGAATGCATTACAATATCGAATTAAATTTTTATTATATCTGATTAGCTATATTGCATCTTAGCTGTATCAATTAGGAAATTTAACTAGAGAAATTATTCCAGTTGATTACTTATCAACTGTAATGTTACATTGCCGCCGATTAATATATTGTTTTTTTCTACTTCCCAAAATAGCCTTGTTTTTAGCATACGGACCATCGTTAGATATTGCTTCAAAGGATGAAATGAAATGACATTTTTGTAGAGTGTGGAAATGCCATGCCTGACCGGGATTCGAACCCAGAGCCTCCAGATTAATTGCCGAGACGCTAACACTCGCGCCTCGGAGGCCGACTTAACAACACAACTAATTAATTATCTTTATCTGATAACAATCGATAAAGAGGGGTGTTGAGATACAGTCACCATGAGCTCCGTATATCAAAATTTTAATCAAGAAGAATTTTTTTCGCAAATTAAATAATTTTTCACTTAATTTCCCTCCTAAATAGTGATCTACAGAGGGCGAAGCCCCTCTGTAATCTATATTATTAAGTTCTTTATATTAGTGAATCCCAACTTTTATCGCTTGATTAATTAATAGTTGTACACATCCATTCATTCTTCCCTTTTAATACAAATAAAAAGGTATAACACATGGTTATTGAAATAAAGACTGAAACGATTAAACAATAATAGGCGAATTATGGGCGGTGCTGTTGCTCCTAGCAGGACATTTTCGACAAACCCTGCTCGTAATTACGCGGTCTATGCCAGCCGATGAATTTAACGGATGTCTTAAGTCATCAATCAGCCTTATGGAGACATGTGTGTAAAATAGATTTCGAGACGAAAATTCTAGTTCACTTATGAGGAGAAACAAGTGCAGAGCTGTTTGCACAACAGTTGCTGTTATATGACAATAGAGAATTTCCAGTTGACCCCACCACCAATCTAATTACATTACCCTCAAATGTTTGCAACATGGTCTCTTCACTCGACGAACTTATTTTTAATGTATTTCCGGATATACATGAAAATTATAACTCTCACCGATGGCTATGCGAAAGGGCCATTTTAGCTCCGAAAAATGACAGCGTTAAATATGTTAACGATCTTATACAGGATATTCTTCCAGGTAACTCTTCGATATATTCATCCATTAATACAGTAATGGATATTGAACAAGCTGCTTATTACTCTACGAAGTTGTTAAATTCTTTAAATCTGGAACCTCCGGGAATGCCGCCACATAAGTTGACCTTAAAAAAACAACCCCCTACCAATTAATACCTGCCAAAACTGTATAACGGAACATCGCAAAGAATCAGTTACCTAACTAACAGAAGCTACGATCACTAAGGGGAATGCCGCTCTAGAAGAAGTATTTATCCCTGGCATTCCGTTGATACCTAGTGATACAAATATGCTTTTTGAGTCAAAAGATTGCAGTTTCCCATCCGGCTTGCATTCGCTATGAGCATCAACAATGCACATGGGCAATCATTTGAAATAGCAGAGATTAACTTGGAAAATCCATATTTTTTTGCACGACGAATTATTTTATGTAGCTTGTTCAAGAGTCGACGCGCCAAATAATTTATTTGTCTCTGCTTCAGATGGACAAACAAACAAAATACAGTGTACGGTTAAGCTTTGAGATAAATAAAAATGTCATCAGCATACCATCTACTAACACCCCATTTTTCTTTTATATACAGACAGAAATGGGAGAAACAATACTGAGATCTGAATTTAAGAGAGCATTAAAAGATTTAAATGGCAGAAAGGCTCCTGGAATAGACGGAATACCTGTAGAATTACTGCGCAGTGCAGGTGAGGAAGCGATTGATAGATTATACAAACTGGTGTGTAATATTTATGAAAAAGGGGAATTTCCATCAGACTTCAAAAAAGGTGTTATAGTTATGATACCAAAGAAAGCAGGGGCAGATAAATGTGAAGAATATAGAACAATTAGTTTAACTAGTCATGCATCAAAAATCTTAACTAGAATTTTATACAGAAGAATTGAGAGGAGAGTGGAAGAAGTGTTAGGAGAAGAGCAATTTGGTTTCAGAAAAAGTATAGGGACAAGGGAAGCAATTTTAGGCCTCAGATTAATAGTAGAAGGAAGATTAAAGAAAAACAAACCAACATACTTGGCGTTTATAGACCTAGAAAAGGCTTTCGATAACGTAGATTGGAATATAATGTTCAGATAGAAGAACAATTGCTAACATGTACAGGAACCAAACAGCAACAATAACAATTGAAGAACATAAGAAAGAAGCCCTAATAAGAAAGGGAGTCCGACAAGGATGTTCCCTATCTCCGTTACTTTTTAATCTTTACACGGAACTAGCAGTTAATGATGTGAAAGAACAATTTAGATTCGGAGTAACAGTACAAGGTGAAAAGATAAAGATGCTACGATTTGCTGATGATATAGTAATTCTAGCCGAGAGTAAAAAGGATTTAGAAGAAACAATGAACGGCATAGATGAAGTCCTACGCAAGAACTATCGCATGAAAATAAACAAGAACAAAACAAAAGTAATGAAATGTAGTAGAAATAACAAAGATGGACCACTGAATGTGAAAATAGGAGGAGAAAAGATTATGGAGGTAGAAGAATTTTGTTATTTGGGAAGTAAAATTACTAAAGATGGACGAAGCAGGAGCGATATAAAATGCCGAATAGCACAAGCTAAACGAGCCTTCAGTAAGAAATATAATTTGTTTACATCAAAAATTAATTTAAATGTCAGGAAAAGATTTTTGAAAGTGTATGTTTGGAGTGTCGCTTTATATGGAAGTGAAACTTGGACAATCGGAATATCTGAGAAGAAAAGAATAGAAGCTTTTGAAATGCGGTGCTATAGGAGAATGTTAAAAATCAGATGGGTGGATAAAGTGACAAATGAAGAGGTATTGCGGCAAATAGATGAAGAAAGAAGCATTTGGAAAAATATAGTTAAAAGAAGAGACAGACTTATAGGCCACATACTAAGGCATCCTGGAATAGTCGCTTTAATATTGGAAGGACAGGTAGAAGGGAAAAATTGTGTAGGCAGGCCACGTTTGGAGTATGTAAAACAAATTGTTGGGGATCTAGGATGTAGAGGGTATACTGAAATGAAACGACTAGCACTAGATAGGGAATCTTGGAGAGCTGCATCAAACCAGTCAAATGACTGAAGACAAAAAAAAAAAAAAAAAATACAGACAAGAAATAAAAATATTTAAATGAAGTTCTGACTCCTAACTGTACTTGCGCAAAGGCCGGTCAAAGCCGGATAACCGAGTTCGTTTTTCTTATTATACGAGATAAAGATTTCGATATAGCTGTAATTTTTTTATCTTGTTACTGACCAACTAATGTAATCAAGTTAAATAATAATATGGTAGAATGAACAAAAAATACATAATTTATTGCATTAAAAAATAAGAAAAAATACGAAATTAATCATTTAATTTACTAACGACTATGGGATCTTTATCTACTCCATTAATTACTTTATTATTTTGATTAGAATATTTTTTGCCATCAGACACATTCATATAACCGAATGTCTTAAAATGCACGTCAGGAAATACGCGAATAATTTTTGGGTTCTGCCTGTATATCTATTAAGTTAAAGATTATTAAAAAAAAGTAGTTGAATATATTTAGAAAATGTTTTGTACAAGTACGTAAAAAATTAAATAAGTTATTATGTTGAGGCTAACTTTATAAACTTCAGAAAGCAAGCCTAATGAAAACACCCGCCTAGAACTTACACGTAAAATTTAAACTGTCAAATAAAAGTAGTTTGCAGTTTATTATCCAAAGTAACAACCATATTTTTCTTAAACTACTAACATATTATAGCCAGTTGTTACAGTTGTGTTAAAATAAAGATTAAAAAACTTTTAAACAAAGAAAGAACTTTTAAACAAGGGTAATTTATTTACCACCCTTTAATTACACCTAGAAGTAGGTTCCTCTCCGGCCTCAGTAACTTTACAGTTTTTATTTATACAAAATAGTGAAAAAGAATTCCGAAACAGAAAATGATGAAGGTAAATTTTCTTTCTTATTAATTATAATATTTTATTCCACGTTTTAGATAATGTCTTTCTTAAATATTTTTAAAATCTGATTAGCATAATTATTATTAAATAATGCGTTATATTAAGTACTGTCATAATAAATTATAACTATAATTACAAAATAATAAAAATTTATTTTCTTATTTATCAAGATTTATTGGAGATAAGTTTTAGATTATATTTCATGGTAGGGTTACCTCAAATAACCATTTCCATAAAATGACATTTTTTCATTATTATTTCATTTGTTTAAATTTCCTCGTTAAAAAACATTTAATAACCGATATCTGAGTACTAAAAAGATGAAAATTGATTCAGTAACAAAATTAATAGATATTTATCAAAATAAACTTAATCTAAATTCACAACATTCAACTTACAGAATGTAGAACAAGAAAATCCAATGTAACAAGAATTTAGGATAAATAAAAAGAGATCAAATTAAAAAAATTATTTTTAAAAAATCATTTAAATTTTTTAAAAAAAGAAAAACTAGGGATACGTACAAATAACCTTTTTGGATATATCATAATTCCTAGACAGAAAAAAATCAACATATCAAGCAACTTATTATCAAAAAAACTTTACTTCCTTAAATGAACTTACTAGTGACTAAGTTACATACGAGCGTAAGTCAATTATTATCCGCAATCAAGTTATATTTTTGTTTATGTTGGTAGTACTATCGTCTTGCGTACATGACGCATGCGTGGTTTAATTGTTGTTATGTCTGTGCAGGTTTGATGCTGCTAGGTTAGTTCCATTATCGCTGCCCTGCCGTTAACCACGGCTGCTCCGCTTTCTGTTTGCACCAAAGAAGAGCAACGTCCAGTGATCCGTTTTTTATAGTCGGAAGATGTATCAGGGGCCGAAATTCATCGAAGACTTTCGGTACAGTATGGGAACAGTGTGTTGCCGCAACGAAGTATCTACGAATGGATTGAAAAATTCAAAAATGGTTGCAAAAGTGTTACACACAACGAAGGAGCCGGACAACCGTTTACCACCACAAATGAGGAAAACATTATGCGTGCACGTGACATGGTTTTCTTAGGCAGGCGAGTAACTATTGATGAAGTGGCACATCGTCTGCAAATTATTCACGAAATCATCCACAACAGACTTGTGTTTCATAAAGTCTGTGCAAAACGAGTCCCAAAACAACTCACACAATTGCATAAACAAACGCGCTTGGACATCTGCCAAAAACATTTGGATCGCTATGGTAACGAACGGGACATCTTCTTAGACGGAATCATCACTGGTGACGAAACATGGATCCATCATTACGAGCCGGAGAGTAAACGGCAGAGTATGGAAATGGAAACATCCAAATTCACCCTGAAAAAAAAGTTCAAGACGCAATCATCCGCAGGAAAACTGATGCTTACGGTTTTTCGGGACTCACAATGCCCAGTACTGGAACATTATGAGGAAAGGGACACGACAATAAACAGTGCGCGTTACAGTGAGATGCTTACTGCCAAGCAAACGCCGAGGACTGCTGTCGAAAGGTGTTGTGTTGTTGCACGACAATGCCCGTACACATACTGCTGTCCACACTGATAAAACGCTCCAGAAACTCAACTTTGAAGTACTGGCTCATCCTCCGTGTAGTCCAGATCTTGCCCCTTCTGACTACCACTTGTTTGGTCCACTCAGAGGCATTAAAGGACCTTTGATTTACCTCGGACGAAACAATGAAAGAAGCAGTGCATTCCTGGCTCGCAGCTCAACCGAAAACCTTCTTTTATGAGGGTATCAGGAATCTTGTGCAACGATGGACCAAGTGCGTTGAAATGCAAGGGGCTATGTTGAAAAATGATGTACATGTAAGTTTCCTATTTGTATTGCAATAAAATGTATAACTACATTGCGGATAATAATTGACTTACCCTCGTATATTTTGTAAATGCCGAATTGGCATTCAGGAAGTTTTGGCTTCCTTCCGGGCCAAATTCCTGGCCATCTCGGCGATACCGATCTCAAGGACCTTGAGACTCTCTGAGGCATTACAGCTGATTCCTTCAAGGAGACTCAACCGAGTTGTCAGGCAGGGCATTACGGGAAACAGGCCTATTCGTGGACTTACTACGTCGATATGCTAGGACGATCTTGAATGAACGCCAGACAAAGACTACAGTAGGCCAATAGGAGGGATGATAACGAAATCCGTACCTATTGACTGGACGAGCTCAAAAGGTCTACTAGACAGGATCTGAAGCACGAGATCTCCAGGACCCAACTGCAGAAGTGGAAGGAACTCTGCGATGCCATGGATGAGGATATCTGGGGTGATGGCTCCAAAATTGTTACCAAAAGTTTGGTAGGCGTCTTCCAGTCCTCGACAGGGCTGGTTGCCTTATATACTCAATAATATTCTATTGAGTTGTGTGGAGGTTCAATTTCCTGCGGCGAGACGAACCGCGAGGAAATAATTGCCGCTGATATCCCACTCGTCACCACAGCAGAGCACGTGGTGGCCTATTGTAATATCAAGCGCGGTAAGAGTCCTGGGAGGCGGTTGAGCTTGTTGTAAAACTCGCTCCGTTATACATAGTTGATGCATTCAACTATGCCATCACCCAGGAATGGTTTCCAGACTCCTGAAATTCAGCCTGGCCTGACTCTTGAGAAAGGAGGAGAGACAAGCCAGCGAACTAGCATCCTATAGGCCGATTTTCTTGTTTAATTACTTGAGTAAGCTTTTTGAGAGGGTGCTGGATAAGAGGTTCAACCAAGAACTGGAAGCAACTGGTCTTAGCGACTTCCAGCTTGACTTCGGTAAAGGCAGTTTAACTATAAATGCCATAGCTAGAGTTATGACCAACGTACGGGAGGCCAGATCGAGCTTAATGCATGCGCGTTTGATTCCGATGTTAATCCTGTTTGATGTGAAAAACGCATTTAGTACCGTGAGCACGATATTCCGGGCACTGCAGAATAGTGGCGTCAGTCCATACCTGAAGAAGATAATCCAGTATTACCTCCGAAAAATCATCGACGGGTAGTTCTGCCAAGGAAGAAGTACAGATCAGGATGAGTTACGGTGTTCACAGGGTTTAGTTGTGGGGGCCAACACTGTGGAATATCGCATTTGACGAAATCCGTTGCACTTCTCGTTGGGGCAGTTCTCACAGGGTTCGCCGATAACTAGGCACTTCGATGACGACGAGGTCGCAACGGGCGGTGATGGTCACTGGGAAAGAGGCGACAAACATTATTGTTTTTCGCCTGCAGGAGTTCGGGCTTCACCTTTCGCCGGAGAAGACCCAAGTAATCGTAGTCTCGGATAAACTGACCCCGATATCATTTAGGGTCGATACCATAGTAGTCCATCCTACCACTGCAATGAAATACCTCGGGATGTTGATAGACAAGAACGCAATTTTCCAAAGGCAGGTAGAAAAGGTTTTAGTCAAAACCGAGAAAACGGCTACCCCAATTGGTCAGATAATGACTATTCTTGGAGATCCCCGCACATCGAAGCGATGGGTCTTGTCTCAGATAATGGTCTCGAAAGTGGAGCCTCAATCTGGACCGTCTCGCTGGAGAGGGGGAGAGCCTGACAATTTTTAGCCGGGTGCACAGGGCTGTCTCACTTTGGGTATGCTACGAGTACAGGACCATCTCTGGGTTTAGAATTCTTTTTAACTCGTATTTTATTAATGACAAAAACAATGATAAGGTGAAACTTACCATTT
Source organism: Lycorma delicatula (assembly GCF_047948215.1). NCBI lineage: Eukaryota > Metazoa > Arthropoda > Insecta > Hemiptera > Fulgoridae > Lycorma > Lycorma delicatula. The sequence continues at coordinate 357,060,316 of NC_134455.1, read as the reverse complement.
TTATTTTATTCTCTTTGGATAGTTAAACCACTCTCAAATTGGTTATCGACTATTAATATCCTTTTTTATATACATGTCGAAAAACTATGAAGACAGCACACATCGCCATATACAGAGGCATAAGTCCGGTCACTACGGACATAGTCATTAAGTGACCAGACTTATGCCCCTATATATACTCCTTCGGAAAAGGAAGGAGATGTACAAGGTAGTGGATAAGTTGGATGAAAGTGGCAGAAGAGATGAGATCAGTTGACAAAAGGCATATGGACCAACAGGCTGATCCGGAACCTCCAGAGATGTCTGTCCCAAAAAACGGGGAACTAGGGTATGAGTTTTCTGAGTTCCTTACCGGTCACGGGTTTTCTAGACATACTTATGCGGGCGGATATTGAGACCCTCCGCAGAATGCGATTACTGCAGAAGAAGAACACCGCAGAACACAAGGTGTTCATGTACGATCACTCCTGCAGAATTGGGAAGCATACAAAGAATCCGGCGTGCATTCCTCAGAGAACATCATTGAGACTATGCCAACACCAAACAATGTTTGGTTTGTACATGATGTTGGCATGCAATCCACTCAATGTCGGTTAAGATCATCTGGATGACGTCCACGGGTGAATAATTACCTTTGAGTCGCCCTTGGGTCAGGTACCCAGTCACAAGTTCAAAGTTCAAAGTTAGTAAGAAAAAACTGTTGGTTTTGACAAGTTCAATGGTGGAAACAGCAATGGAGAGGAGGATGGAGACAAGACATATGGGCTGCTGTGATAATACCATAAGGTGGGCCCAGCATTCTATGTTGTAGAGGGGGATTTAGTGGGTAGGCCTACAAGGAAGAGCCCCACACTACTATTGGATACGAGACCACATGGTGCCTATAAAAGATTTCTCTTCCTCTGACAAAAGAAATAAAGCCAAATTGACACAGAGATATCGTGTTGATGTGTGTGCTTCATTCTTTGCCACCACACCTTGTAAAGACACTCAGTAAAAGCATAGACATAATCTATGCATCATGCGTAATTTCACTTTATTCATATAGTTATTTATTCTTAACTGTTATTAATGAATAACTTTTCAAACAAAATGAACAGCAATCGAGGACTATTACATATTTTTAAAAAAAGCAGATTACAAATTTTCATAGTTCATGTATGTATAATGTTCATAATGTTCATAATGTCAACTTTAGGTGGGAAATAAATTGACAAATAAGGGTAAGAAATTACTTACTTTACTTTGAACTCTAAGAACTGTACTTGAACATGTAAACCTGTACAACTCTTGTGAGATTAATTGTGAACAATATACAACAACCTATTTGGACATATTTTAGCACAAAATAATAAGTATTTTTCAATATTATCCATGATGCCAGTTTAATACATCAACAACAAAATTTATACAAATGAAAGAATAAAAATTTGATAGATTATTATGAAAAAAGAAATAGAAAATTCTTTGAGAAAAAATTATGTTAGTTCATTTGATTGCTACTTCACTTAGCACATATACTCTGTTATACACAGATGCTACAAATGTTACCAAACTGTATATATTAAAAACCATTCCCCAAAACTTAACTCGACATGTTTCAGTCATTTATCACTGAAACTGAATGGTTGTTTTTTTTTAATATAAATTTTACTGTACATTCTTGATAACGGAATAACAGACATTTTCTCAAGTATTTTATTTTTATTAATCTATACATAATCTGTTTTATCTGCAGTGGTGATCAATTCATCGCAACCCTCCTCCTAAATGTTACAGCATTGCTATAGCCAAGATTGTGGTGGTTCATCTGCGGGTTAGCAGTGGTTATTATATTGCATCAAAATTAGTACAGTAGAGCTGTAGACAGAATCATGCATTTTAAAACAGGTTGGATGAAATTTTAAATGTATTACAGAAAATCATTCAAGAATGGCATTTTTATTTAAATTATACTCAAAAATTTCTCTGACTGAATAGAATTAGAATAAACAATGCAACATTTTATAACATAAAGACACATTATTAATCTGTTGCTTTACACTAATTCACAATATTTCTTGTTGCTGTGAAGCAGATGAAAGAAAAGAGGCATTATCTCATTTGAATTACAAATAAAATAACTAAATTTAAGTTGTTAAATTTACTAACAAACTAATATAAAAAAAAATAATAAAATGATTACCAAAAACTATACCAAATTAAAGGTTTTCTTACATTTTAATTAATAAAAATGCATTCATAAGAAATTAAATACACCACCAATAAATACCTATTGAAGATTATATAAAAAAATAACATTTTAACATTCTTTTTCACAAATTTGTATAACAGATACTATAAATTCAATACAGTACTGAATTACAAGTGCTAAATTGTTAAAATATTGAATTTTATCTTTCCATTCAAAAAGTTTTTGTCTAGTTCAATCATAATTTCAATGATGGTAACAGTAAAAAAAAAAATGCTATTTCCATTCTCAGTTATAGAATTAAAATGGTTTTATCATGGTTTTAACAGTTTACAGTAAAAGTTCATAAATTTATCTATGAAAAGGTATGGACTAGGTAAAGAGAAAAAGTGAATTTCTCAATAAAAAGGTCATTTAAAGGAATCAGTTAAATTCCCATTGCACTGTTCTAGCATAGCATTCTTGCTAATTGAAGAGTATACCATTTAAGATAACTCTGAACTATTTGCCTCATTTTTGATACTTTACAATTTTATTCGTAAAAAAAAATTATGAAAAAACTGGAAAGATCGACAAAATCTGAAACTATTACTCTGCAAAACATAGTTTAAAGCTCAAGGTCATTTTCTTCTTAGAGTAATTATTTTACATACTGAGATACTGTGTATAATATACTGTTATCTACAGAAATAGTTGCGTTAGTCTGTTGCTTTGTACTATCTGTCCCACTCTTTCTTTTGTTCAAGTTGTTGAATCATTGAACATTGTAATCAATTACTGATTATTATAATATAGAATTAGTTGGTCATTAGTAGACTTCTACATTAAGGTTATTATCTTATTTCCATTAGATTATTATAAAATTATTTGATTCACTTTAATAGCTTTATTTTTTTTATGACTAATGTTTTACATGTTCTGTTACAAAATCCTGAATTAAAGTCTACTATTCAACCATTTTTCAATGTCAATTTTTTTTTTCTATATTTTATACAGTTATTTATTTTATTTCTACAGTTATTTTTAAACAGAAGTTATTTCTAAGTATAAGTTTCATTGATTAGCCACTTGTTAACCAACCTATATGCTAAATACTATATTTTATTGTATATTCCATTGTAGATGTAGATGACTTATTAAGATGTGTGTAGAAGCTGATGAAACCACTATAAACCTATAAAAAAAGGTTTTTTTGCAGTATGTGGGGTGATTAGTTGTGACAAAGAGCTACTTTAGTTGCAATGTAATCTGTACAATCATAATATATCATAAAACAAACTAACAAATCAGACACTGACAAATGCAGCAACCAAGGAGTGCAGTTTAAAGTGCAGTGATTGCACTAAATACATCCAGACAGATCAAATGGATATACACCCATAAATGCCAAAAGAACACGTGTACACGTGCACACACACATACATATATATATATATATATATATATTAACTGTAAAATCCAAGTTTGTACACAGCATACAGTAACTACACTTAAACATTATAAACACACACACACACACTAGATTTGGTAAAAACTTAATATTAAACAAAAATAACATAGATTGATCACTTATTCAACATTATTTTTAAAAGATTAATTTTCACATCACTTCATCAGTAAATCCATCAAAGAAAAAATTTGCAAATAACTCCAAAAAAACATCTTCTGGAAGTATTATTTAAAAACTGATCTGTGCTATTCATTTTTAACATTTCTAGAAATACATATTTGATTATTTAGCTTATTTTATTATTTAACTCATTATATTACAAAAAACAATTTTTTTAAATGTTTTTTAAAAACCATTCTTATTGAAATACGTTACTTCCAAAATAGCTAATTATCAAAAAACTGTTCACCCAAAAGCGTCAAAATTTGGAAACAAATAAACAAAATATTAATTACTGAATATTTAATATTATATATTTTAAGAATTTTTTTAATTTTTTACATTAGCAAAGATTAAAATTTAATTAAAAAGTATCCAAAAAAAATTTTGATATAAATTTTCATCAGATTTTTAAGATCAAATTGCTAAGGTTAAATAAATTCCACTGGATATCAGAAAAATGTTACAATACAAAGGGAAATATAAGGTCATCCAAACAGTTGACAGGTTATCCAAACATCAGATCAACCAAAACAGTTGTATACAACCTGCCATGAATCACAAGTCACTCTCAAAATTATAAACCCATTTTCAAGAATAAGAAATATATGTGGCCTGGTTTGCCAGTGAAGTGGATTCCAAGTTACTTTTTTCATTGAGCCACATATTCTTGCCAACAACAAATGAAATTATCAATTTGTTTATCAGAGAGAGACTGATTTCTTAATTAACCATATGAATGGTACTTCTTTTACCACAAAAAATTTGGTGGTTTAACAAATGACAATCATAATAAAAACTGGAACAGATAATAAAATGCAACAAATTAATGTTCCTCATGATGTACACTATCTCAATTCAGTAGGGGCAATTGAAAAGAACTTATTTTTTAAATTATTTATTTATTCAAATTGTCCAACATGTATATATATATTTATAAAACAGTTCAGAGGCGAGCTGTTGGAACCATTTGAGATCAAAACAGAACTGTGCCAAGGCGATGAGCTCTCACCGCTATTATTCAACTGCACTCTAGAAATGACAATGAGGAAATGGCTCAAAAATAGGCTGAAAAATCGAAACAAACTGTCTCAGTTTCACCTTGGCACTGCTAGCAAACAACACCGACTAAGCTAAATCACAGATTTTAGAACTTCAAAAAATTGCAAATAAAATTGGCCTCAAAATATCATTCAAAAAGACAGAAATTATGCCCCAAAAATCAACATGATTAAAAGAAGTTAACATTAGTGGTAATAAAATCAAAATAGTAACCAATTTAAATAGGAGAAATAATAACAAACAACCAGAACGAAAAAACCTCAATCGAGATTAGAAGAAACAAACTAGCTAAAGCTGAAAAATTAATCTAGTACACGTACAGTAAAAAATCTCTATCAATAAACGTAAAAATATGACACTACAACACAGTTATAAAACCAAAAGTCACTTATACAGCAGAAACACTCTTCCACCAGAACGAACAGTCAAAGGCAGACAGATTTCAGAAAATCAAAAGAAGAATTGGAAGCACCTGCATCATTAAAAAGTACTAAAAAGATGGGCAGTGGTGGATTGTGCCCAAGAAAGTTGTATACAAAGAGTTAGAACTCGTCACTGATAGGATGATTAAGAGCAGACTAAGATTCTTTTGACATATCATGAAGGTGCAAGAACCAAGAACCAAGCTAGTACAGTACAATCTCGACTCAAAAAACTCCAAGACAGCATGAAAACAATCAGAGAAATAAGAGAGAATCTGAAGGAAATTGCCCGTACACCAGAAGACACCACAGATAACATAGAAATAAACAAGAAAATCAAGGACAAAAACATTCGCTTCACACTTACATGAAAAACACAACACGAATATTTTCAACACTAGAAAGAGCAAAAAGATCAGAACGTATGAAAAAGTACTAGAAGGGTGCAAGACCCAAACAGTCCCATCAAACAGACTTGGATAATGGACTGACTAAAGTAATCCTATGCAATCATAAAAGAAAATAATAATATTGGTCATTTAAGAGTTTTTTACTTAATTTTTTCAATAAATGTAACTTAAACTTTTTCTTACCTGATGAACAATGTAAACAATCTTTCTATCATGGTCATCCTACCCTACTAAAGGGCGTCTGTAAGTGTGCATGTATACCTTAGCACTGCAATGTACCGATTACTAGCGGAAAATCTTGATTCATTAGTACATGTCTCAGGATAAATGCAATATACCACATAGTAAAAATAAAAGAATATATTAATAATATATTGTTTTATTTATGTGATTGTTTTTCTTCATAAAATAATGAACTACAACCAGAAAATAGGCAAAACATGTGGGTCAAATCAAATGGTTAACAATAATAAAATTAGAAAAATTTTGAATATTGTTCCACTTGAAGAAGGAATTAACTTGCACTCCAGCAAGTTTTGCTGGAACATAATTTGATCACAGATTTTAAATGTAACATTGATGACAACACACCTTTGGATAACGCGGAAGATTTTAAATTAATAATTCACATTGATCATGTACCTGTTAATCAGCATAGAGGTCGCTATAATGTTCCAACTACTAATAGACAAATAACCTAGGAATATAATCTTACATTGTCATGACAATCAAATGCAACCTTTGTCTGAGCTTCATCACTCTTATGATTCTTTACAATAACCCCTTATATTTTTGAAGGGTGAAGATGGTTATTATCTAACTACTCCGCTAAATAATAATGAACAAAATAAAGCATTTTCCTGCATGCAATTCTATGCTAATCAATTTATAGTTCGAGATAACATTGACAGTCTTTTACATTATTACAGAAACTTATTTAATCAATATTGTGTTGACATAGTGGCGAAAATGATCACTGAAAGATTAGCTTTTATTCGTAATAAAAAAGAAAATTTTGTGCTGATAATTGCATTCATTTTTGAGATACTGTGCAACAAGACATAAATGTTAATGCTAACAACATGAGTCAAAGTGTCATACTCCATCATCTTTCACTGATTCACCATGGTATATGCATGAGAAATCTCAAGATGCTATGACATATGTGTGTAAACATGGACATCCAGATCTATTTATAATTTTTACATACAATCCTGAATGGCCAGAAATAAAAAACACAACTATTCACTGGTCAAAAATCTACTCCTTCATTCGATATTATATCCAGAGTTTTCCGTTTGAAAATGAAAAAACTTCTAGACCATATTAACAAAAAATAAATATTTGGTTCGGTCAACTGCTAGGCACTGTGTTGAGTGGTAAAAACAAGGCTTACATCATTGTTAGATATTGGTTTGGTTAATAATTAAATTACGACCTGACGAAATTGATCTTATCATATCTGCTGAGCTCCCTGATAAAAATATCGACCAATTATTATATGACATTATTTGTAAACATGTGTGTCACGGACCAGTGGTGATATAAATAGGTCATCACTATGGAAGATACATGGAAAATGTTCAGAAAAGTATCCTCAAATGTACATTTGCAACACTCAAACTGCAGATGGCCCAACTTATCACAGGAGAAGTCCAGAGGACAGAAATCATACGACAACTGCAAGATAACATAATTGATATTAATAATAAATGGATTGTCTCACATTGTCCACTATTGTCACATTGCTTTAATGCCCACATAAAATGTTGAAGTCTGCAACTCTGTGCAAGCGATTCAATATATGTACAAGTATTCAATATATGTATAATGAAAGGTTCAGATCAAGCAACTTTCTCAGTTGAAAATCAAAGAGATGAATTGAATCAGTACTTTAATGGCATATATATATATATACATCTGAGGCCGATAGATGATTTTCTGGCTTTCCAATAAATCTACGTTATCCCACTATTGTTCACTTAGCGGTTCACTTAGAAAACTATCAACATATTTATTTCATTGAACAAAATCTTCAACAAGTTCTTGAAAGTCAATAGAAGACCATTCTTATTGCTTTGTTAAGTCAGTCCAATGACTTTGCTAAGATACTGTTACATCCTGAAGTTCCTAGATACTATGCCTATAATAATAAGTTTAGCAGAAGGAAGCGTGAAACTGACATCAAAAAATTTCCTGGAATCAAAAAGGATGCGGCTCTGAGTAGAGAATATACAATTCATCCAAACAAAGTGAATGATTTCATATGCATATGTTATTTCATAATGTTAAAGGACCTACATTCACCTTTTTATTAATTGAAAACTGTTAATAGTGTGCTACATTAAACATATAAAGCTGCTTGCACTGCACTTGGCTTATTAAAAAAATCACTGGAAAGATACGCTTGCTGATGCTTCTATCTGTCAGTTTTCACTTAAATTGAGAGAAATATTAGCAATTATATTATTCTTTTGTCATCCTGCCCATCCAAACATATTGAGGCAAATGTTCCAAAAAGATTTTTGTAAAGATATTTTATATCTTTACAAAAAGCCGTTTCGCTTACCGATGTACCAGTACAACAAAAATAAGAAACGGACTATAAGAGAACAAGTAGAAGAGATACTGAGGCTAGAGGTGATAGAGTCGTCGACATCGTCCTACAACTGTCCAGTAGTCATTGTTAAGAAGAAGGACCAACTCTTCACAACGTTTTTGTGTAGACTTCCGGCGCCTGAACGAAATCACGGAGGATATGGACTCACCACTGCCACTGATCTATGAAATTATTAAAGACTTGGGAAGCGCACGCGTCTTTTCGGCAATCGACCTTAAAAGTGGTTATTGGAAGATAACCCTGGAGAAATCAGCCAAACGTTTTACAGCCTTTTCAGTTCCAGATGGCGGCAGATACCAGTTACGAGTCATGCCGTTCGGCTTGCAAAATGCACCTAGCACATTTCAGCCCTTAATCCAGTTCTCCCTGGCCTAATTCTCTAATTCTCACTGGCCTCCTCCGCCAATGCTGCCTGGTCCACCTGGACGACATTATTGTTTACATCAGTAGCTGGAAAGAACACTTACGCCACCTATACTTAGTTCTGGAACGCCTACAACTTCACCGCCTGACGTGCTCTTTGGAGAAATGCCAATTTGACTGAGACGAGGTGTTATTTTTGGAACATGAAATCACACCCACGGGCAATATTCCGCAGCAGCAACACGTATGTGCCATCATCGAACACAAGACTCTTGGATCAAGAAAGGAGCTGCAAAGGTTCCTCGGCACCTGTACCTGGCTGCGAGAATATATCCAAAGATTCTCAGAGCATTCCGCGCCGCTGACAGACCTGCTACAGGAGAAACACTGGAAATGGACAGACACCGCACAGTAAGCTCTCGAAGCTGTTCGCCAGGCATTCAGCAGACAGTTGAAATTATCTAGGCCGGATCCAGAACTTCTTACAGTCTTGCAAACCGACGCCAGCCAGCGAAGAGTAGGAGCCGTACTTTGAAGCTGAGAACCGGGAGCTAAGAGTCATCTCGTACGCCAGCACAAAGCTTTCAGAGGCAGAAAAGAAATATCACTCCAATGAGCTCGAATGCCTCGCCCTGGTGTGGTCAATCAAATGCTATCAACAGTATCTTGAAGATACTTTCATCCTCAGAACGGACAACAAGGCGGCGGACTCAGTAGCAGAAGCCGGCCCAGCGTGGGATCCCTCGGCCGCGCCGACGAAAGACGACCGACGCCGACCCGACACTGCGGGGTTCTATTGGCCACACTGCCATGCTGTAGTGAGGACCCAACTGCCGCTGAGGGGAAGCCCGGTCTGATTTCATGGACGAGCAGCAACTTCCCGACTACAGCCAAGTCAACTTCGTTGGAGATCAGCTTGCGAACCCAACAGCCCTTCTCAGAGCTAACGCAAAAAACAGCTCTACTCAGACCTACTATAAGGTTATAAAATGCCACGTGCCGTCGAAGCCATTCAGCGACAATATATATATAAAAATCCCTTTCTGCACCCCGGAAGGCGGAGGTAGATTTCACCGGAGCTAAAAAAGATTTCCACCTTAAAGTTATGATAAACTTCAAATTTACTCAATATGACAATAGTTGAATGTGAAAAACGTTTCACATGTTCAGCATACGACAAACCCCATCTTCTTAAAATTAAAGCAACATTTCTGTCATTCCTTGCTGTAAGAGGTGGTCATATTAAATATTGTTTCAGACAAAATTTTTAGGTTATTTAGTGGGCTAATGACTACTTTAAACCGATTTGATACCGTCCCTATTATTGGAGGTACGATTTTTTTTCTGTCTTCAAAACCCTATTTTTTTCTAAACCCTGGGACAATGGTTAGTGATATCAATAAACTTTACTTAGATAAGTTTTAGGCCCTTATACAAAGAATAGTAGGAACTTTAAACGAATTGGATATTTTACTTAATAAGAAAGTTATAGCAATATTTTTTTTCAAAAAAGCCCCTATTTCCACCCCCATGATCCGATTTTGCCCATTTAAGGAACTGAGATTTTGGGTTGTTGCATTTTATGTATCAATTTGAAAGTGATTGGCGGAAAATTACAGCAGTTATTGTGTCCTAAAGAAAGTGAAATATATATATACATATATGACTAAATAAACTTTTGAACTGACGATGATTTTGGAGTTTGTGGGGATGTGAAACGCAAAGATAAGTCAAAATTTTCTGTAAGTCGAATCATGTCATTCTGTCAAGTCGAATCATTTTCTGTAAGTCCCATTACAATAGGTAGCTTTCTTATGAAACCTACCTAATAACATGTCATGAGTGATCAACGCCCAGCAAAAACTACTGAAGATAAATTGATGGAAATTAGTATACACTTTCTTCTTATGGTGTAAGTAAATACATACTAAGAAAAAATGCAGTTTGAAATTCCGAGTTTAATGGGTTAAAATGGAGTAACAATGAAATTTATTTATTTTTGGATTTCTCAGTAACATATGTAGATATCAACTTAATTTTTAGTGTGTGTAATCTTAAGATGAATATCTAAAAATTTATTTGTACATTTTTTGAAATTCAGAGATTGAGTGTTAAAATGGATTTTTGATTTTTTTTAAATCCTATTATTTTTTTCAATTTCTCATTAACAAATTAAGAAATCAACTTGATTTTTGGTGAATGTATAACCTTCATGCCAGTAAACCAATATGTAGATTTTTGAAATTCAATGTTGAAAGGGGAAGAAGAAAGGTAAAAACACATTGAACAATGATTGTAAATTTTCCCAATCCCGACGATAGTAAACACAGCCACTGTCACCGCAATTGTATGTGTGACTGACTGCACCAATCTCCAGTTACTTGACTAAAGAACATAAAATAAAAGAATTGACTACTATGGGGAAACATAAGTAACCATACAGCACAGGCAAAGCTGTGATGGGCACCTGGTATTTGTATAAAATGAAATATCTGAGTTTAGAATTGACCTATGTTTATTGTTATACCATTTTACTAATTTAACAAACATCATTGTTAATTTGTTTTTTTTTTTATTATTTTACATTTAATGAGAAAGGTAAATAAATAAGAGAAGAATTAATTTTGTAAATGTAAAAAAGTTGTCAACTTATCACCAAATCAAGGGTTTGATTTAGTTTCTATGCATATGAGAAGAAGTTTTACAGCATTGTTGCTAAAATTTTTCCTACAAAAAAACTTGTTTCTTTTTACATGTTCAGGCACAGACTGTTCTGGATTTCTATAAAAATATTGTTTATTATTGATATAAAATTGTTGTTTATTACATATTTTTGTAAAAAAAAATTTTGAAGCTTTTGTATTGAAATATTTATTATCTTATGTAAATGTATTTACTAAACAGTTTATTATAGTTGAAGATATAATATTAAAATATATTTTTCTTCCAGTTTGATGATGGTGCACCTTTAGTAAACAATAAAGAATTAATTGGTGTGTATTCTGGTACCATAGAATGCTTAGATGCCAAACACCCTGCTGTGTATGTTAACCTCAGCCTTTACAAAAACTGGATATATGACACTATCAAGAATGTTACCGCTCCTTTAACAGCTGGATCATAATAAAAATGGATGAAATTAATAAAACATTTCTAAAAATATGATAAACAAGCACTAAATTATAAGTAAATAGAAACTATTAAGTAAACCATTGGAATTTTACAAGAATACAAGTATAATAATCTAGTATATTTATTACTAAATATTTATTAATGATAATTATTTATTTTAATTTAAAACCACTGAACTGAGTTTATAAATTTATCTTATTAAAATTTATTTATTCAGAAATTACACTGACTTGAATTAGTTACATTTTACCTAAGCCCTATTTCAAACAATTTTAATTAAACATTATAGTTCAAATGCAAATTTCTTCACATAAATATTTTGAATGAAACAACTATCTAATAAGCTTAATGATTTGGTAAATTTATATTTTTTTTCCAGTTTGATGATGGTGTTCCTCTGATATATAAAAGTAAACTTGTCGGATTATACTCTGGTACTAGAGGTTGTGTAGATGCAAAACATCCAGCAATATTTGCAGATGTAGTCTTTCACAAGCAATGGATTTATAAAACAGTTTTTGAAAATACTGATTTAAATTTTAAACAGAATTTTGATGAAAGTTAATAGTAAATAAACTTACAATAAAATGATAAAATTCTTATTGAACTACTCCTTATCTTTGTTACACGGACAAATCATATCATTTTAAAAATCAGATATTTCATTTGAAAATTTCAGAGACAATAATTTGTGGAAATTTACTCAGATATGAAATGAAAAGTGGTAAATAAGTTATACTTCGATGTACCTGGAAAGATTCTTATCATGGAAATAAATCCAAAAATTCTTTAAAAGAAAAATAAGACTTAATTTACTTGCACAGAAAAAAATTCAATTTTTAATATAAAATGAAATAATTCAATTTTTTAAATAAACTTTTATATTTAAAACATAAATTTCTGTAATAATGAACTAAACAAATTTTATAAGCCATTTTTAATCATTTTAAAAAATATCAAGAAATCTTTGTAACAATCTTCAGTAATTAATACTGTTGTTCCTACTCTGGTGTCAGATGATAAAATATTTCTGGCATTTTTTTTTTTTTTTAATAGACAGACAAATATTTAGAAATTAGTCAAAAAGTGTGTGTAGGATTTGAACTGTATTCATTTGATTATTGTTTTATGTTTATACAGTTCATAATGTTTAAATATGTGAAGCTTATGGTCCTTTTTTTAGATAAGTTTGAATACCCAGGCTTTTTTGTCACTGTAGGATTTCTCATTAGTGTCTGTGAAATGGTTGGCAGATATTGCTTCTATGTTTCTATGAAGAGTTTTTAAATGTTCATTTTTTTTTGTTTGAAGCTATATCCTGTTTGACCAATGTAGAACAATGTGCTGTCAAAACAGTTTAGTTAATATAGTCCCAAATCACTTTTTTGTTTGATATATGTGTTCTATGTATAATGATATGTCTATTTTTAAGACTACATTTATATCCAATATTTTTTTAATTTTGAGCAATTTTCTGTGTCTTTGTTGTGTATGTTAGTGTAATACATTCTTTTGTTTTATTTACATATATATATTTTTTTTATTTTATGTAGAAGTGTTGTATTAAATGTCTTATTATTATATCTGACTGTCTTTTTTATGAAGCTGAGTTCATGTTCTTACTTGATAACCAGTAGCGGCTTGAAGCTAAAATTAGTGGGGGGTGCTGCTCCAGAAATTTTTTTCTGGGCCTTTTCAAGGTCATGGTTAAAATTTTCTGTAAAATAAAAGCATTGAAAAAATATAATAGCTGGAAGCAGGATAATAATCTAATTCTACACTCTATCACATTCAAAAATATGGTACATGGTTTAATGTGCCTAATATGGCACATTGAATTCAAGTTGACATTGTTATCAATCATTCATTCATATGGTTCTTGAGCACATTATGCTTAAAAACCATATAATTTATTATTATTCAGTTTAATCGAATAATAATAAAATGTCGATACAGATAATATTTTTTAGTATTATTAAATAATAACTTAATAAAATGTCCGCTTAAAAACACTATAGTCCAGTGGTGCTTAATTTAAATTTCTATCTACACAGAAACAAATACATAATTAGTTTTTACTAATTACCTTGTCTTTCACCATTCCAGCATGTTTTTGGACAGATTTGGCAATCAAAGAGAGCCCTTGCTTTCCACCATCTTCTGTTCACTACTGAAAAAACAACTAAACCGCTTTCATATTTCTTCCATCGCCTAAACTAGAAAAGGGAACGAACAAGAAACTTTTCATACACACATGCAGTAAAAAAAAAAAATCTACCTAACATCAGCACACCATGGTCGGCACTGCGGGAGCAACAATTCTCTCTCTCCCTCGCAGCCTCGTGTGCAGCTTCTTATGTACACATGCACACAACAGCCAAACACCACGCCACTGGAACTATGAAGGCCACAGTTCTATATAAAGATTTTTGTATCTTTTTCATAAACTGTGGGATGGCTACTGACATTATGCTTAAGAATTTCATACAAGTACAAGTATAAAGAAAGAATTAAAGAAAAAAGGACTCATTATATTAAATTTTATTGATAATATCAAGTGGAAATAAGAGAGCAATGTTCCAAAGTGCTTATATGTAAGCCACCATTGTTAATAACATACGTATCAGATGTCAGGTTGTTGAATAGGCTGTGGATCATTCTTCCATTAATAGATAGTTTATATGAGGATGGATGGTTTGAAGTGTTGTAAGTTATTAGAATGTTTGTTTTTGTTGGATACTGTATATTTTGAAAGAGTAGTTTCGTATTGTTGGGGTTAAGAAAATTTTTACATTTATTGTGTTTATATTCATCTATAAGGTTAATTCATATTGTATTTTATAACATTAACACAACCTTGATAATTCACATGTACACAAAAGAGGGTCACATGTTAGTACAGCTTAAATATTATGAAATATAAAAAATACAAAGCAACTATTTACTAAATGTACAGTAACAATTCAAATCCTACTTATTTTTTGGTTACATTCTTAATATCATACTTCTTTTCGTAATTAAAAAAGTCACCATCACTAAAATATTACTAAGTAACTAATTAAAAATGTTTTATTATAAAATTTGTTCAGTTTGCCATTACAGAAAATTAATTTTTTTTAAATAATTCTCATTGACAATTTTCCAACTATCATACAGATAAACATAGCAAACATTTTACATATCTTTTAATCCTACTATAATGAAATAATAATAAAAGCTCATAAATGAGTTATAATGTATGTGTACATTAATAGCAACCACATCTAAGAAAAATGTTATATTTCATCAAAGAAATGTCATTTGATTGAACTTTTCCAGTCTCAGACACATTCAGTGATAGGATCCAGATCTTAATTATACGTCTTTTTTTTTAACTTATGTGACAGTTTTCAAGAATGTAATAGAATGTTATATCTTTTATATTATTTTAGCATATTATTCACTCAGCCTTTCAGTAACTGGGTGCCATTTTAATTTCTTAAAAGTTAGATACCTTCTCATCAAGATATAAAGTCTTGGATTTGTTATTTTTAAAAAAAATTATATATCTTTCAGATGACTAAATAAACTCACCTGTTTTATTCAATATGAGAAATTTTCTAAAATTTAATTATTTGTCCAAATGTGTTTTTGATTGATTCACCATCATCAAAGGCACAATTTCACAACATATATTAATGATTAAAAAAAAAATATATATATATATTTAAATAAACATTAAAATGTTTAATTAAAACTGATGCCACCATCTACAATAATAAGTAATAATATTTATTATATCTATTAAATAATAACAACCAATTTCAATTTTTCTTTCAATAGAGAAATCCTGTTCTGCTTCATATTTTAAACATTCTACTGCATTTTAATGCTCTATTATTTTTTTAAATAATTTCATATTTTTAAATTTAGTCTCATAACACATTCACATCAACTGAATCCTCATTCATATCTACTGATTATGAATATAAATTGGTGCCATTCATATCAAATATTTTCTAAATTTATAACGGTATGTTTTTTATTTTTCATTTATTTTAATTAATGTAATAAAAATTAGTTGCAGGATGTAATAATAAAAGAATCATTTATCAAACAGGAATTTAATCTGAGATATTTTCTACTTTTAATTCAGCTTTAAATTTTTTATTTTTGAATCTTTTTGTAAATTTTAAAACAGGTCATGGTAAATGATATTGCTCCTGATGCCTTTATAAGAGATTTAGAAGATACCTTCAATAAGTTCTTAAGTACTACATTTGATCTTCATATTTATTAATTAATGTACGCACAATGTGAAATTTACAAAATACAATTTATTTGTCAAAAGTTATACATTAAAAATTATAACAAATCAAATAGTGTTACATCTGTGAATAGCACACAGAATTCAACAACATAATGATGGGTTTCCTTATCACATCAAAATTGGTAAAAGAAATAACAACTTCGCAAGTAATTACACTGAGTAATTACCTAAAAAAAAAAAATATTGCAAGCATATGCTGATGCTGTGTAATGTTTACAATTTTTTTTTTTTTTTTTTTAATTTTGGCCACACTTTTTCATGCAATTACTTTGACAATAACATTTATTCGTGTTTAATACAATCACTACAGTTAACTTTAGTAATAGCAGATTAGTTATTTCAGATGTAACTTTTAGTGTACAAAACAGCCACTTAAAATAATTATTTAATTAAATTCATAACAAATGTAATTTACTTTCCTCATTTTTTCCTGATGATTTTGCCCCATAAACTTGAAGTTTGTGCGTAAAATACAGAAATGGAATTTTTAACATATGAAAAATGCCATACCTGACTGGGATTTGAATCCAGGATCTCTGGATGAAAGACTGAGATGCTACTACTTCGCCACAGAGATCAGCACTTAAGTGAGTAAGTGTCATATGATTATCCAGAAGTCTTTTACGCTTTATTTAAACATAACCCATAGGTAACTGCATTCTTTATGAAGTAAAGTAACAATGTATCATAGCTGTATTACACACTCCCCAGGATATGATGTTGTCAGAACCTCCTTAAAAAAAAAGATAGTGTCAAATAGATAAAAAGAAACTATATCAATAAAACTAAAAGTTAAACAATGTTACTAGTAAACCTATATTACAGACAGTTATGTAATCACGTAAACCTATAACAACCTACTAAAAGTTATACTATGTTGACATCCTTTTTTCCAAAATAATTTGTATTATGACAGTAAGTCACACAAAATCACATATATCTGTCCCATATACTTCATTGGAAAGGCACTGTATTGCTACTTATAACGAATCATTATAGTAATATCTCTTTAATTCTCATATTTGTGGAAAAAATTTTTTTTAATGTTATTCAAATTACTTTCTTCATGCTTGTTTTTTAATAAAATAAGAATATTATTTTTTTTTATCATAAAATGATTGCCAAGATTGGAGTAGATTTTTTCTTAAAAAGTGTAGTATGTTGATGACAAATAGAATGCAGTAAATTAATAAAAAATAGAATATATACATACATATGTAATAGATGGAACTAAATGTATCATTTTAATACGTTTGAGTAATAAAAATGGGAACCACAAACTTTGTATGGGAATGGCATAGATATGATTAATCTTGTTTTATTTATTAGCTATCATTAGTTTTATTTTGTGATATTTTGTAATGAACCAATAATTTATTTAACCCAACAGGTATGGTGTAGTGCTAAACTCATCATAAATCTGCTGATTTCAAAGTCAAAGTTCTCAGGTTCAAATCCTAATAAAGATAGTTGCTTTTATTCAGATTTGAATTCTAGATTACGGTTGTTCTTTGGTGGTTGGGTTTCAATTAACCACAAGTCTCAGAAATGACCAGCCTGAGTTTGTTCAAGACTACACATTTACTGGTATAGTTGCATTACATTGACAAGTCACTAATGGATAATTGTTAACACAACTATAAATAAAAGTATTAGAAAATAATAATAATAGTAATTACATTTTATGACCAGTAAAGAACCTGGTTATATAGTTGCTTTGAAAATTATTGGCGGTCTTTTAAAGCATTAATTCCAACTTGTGAACCATAAACTTGTAATCAAAAACTTAAACTTACCAAATGAACAAGCCTATACATGTAAAGTGCCCATTAAAGAAGCAAAAATGATTAACCTTATGAAAACAGTGCAATATATTCCAAGTAACAAACAACAGTTTTACAACTCTTTGACTACTTGACCTACAACCATCTCATGATGCAGCTGAAGACAACGATAACTATGTTTATTTTGTTGAACACACAAAAGTTATAGGCCTTTTAGTAATAAACTTGTTATTTTATGTTTGATTATGCTGTCAGTCATACTCCTTTAACATAATGTTAGATAAAAAGTGAACTTATTAAATTTTTTAAGGCCTAAACAAAAGTTTTAGGACAATTTTATGTGGCAAATTCTAGCTACCAATTGAGTTAAACTAAAAATATATAAAACTACACTCCAAATCTGTTTTTCTTTTCAGCACCTTTTTTTTGGTAAGTTTTATAACAAAAACTAAATAAATTGCATGGCTATTAAGTAGTTTTATGGGTAAAGCAACTCAAAATATTTTAAGCTGGAAAAAGAGAATAACTCCAAAAAATTTAATATTTTATAAAAAAATTTTTATTTTATATTTTTAAGATATTTTGTTATACTAATAACAGATATGATGGTCAAAATAAACATATATAGTTAGTGCTATAAAAAAAATTTACTCAACAGTACAATGTGTTTTTTGTTGTTTTTCAAAAGTAAGGCTCAATGGAGTTAGTTGTTCCCTTCTTCAAACTACCGGTTCAATTAGAAAATCAGTGGATTCAATTGTATAGTGTGTTACACCTTACACATTACATACACCCATATATTTACTGTCTAAATTACCTACATACAAAATTTTAAGAACTAAATATTGCCTGTAAAATCTTTTGATTAACAGGCAATTTAGTAAGCATTATTACTCTCTAATAGAGAAATTCTCACTACAATATTGAAAAAACTAAGTTCTTTATATATTTTATATTTATTACAATTAATGATAAACCAATCTGTTCACGCACAGATAATGAGATGAAATGAAATTCTAAATAAATAAATGCCTAAGCCAAAAATTAGGAAACTTCAGTAGATCAGTGGTTTGTTTTACTAATTAAAACCAAAAGGTGCTGTAAGTTTTATGTTAACAGTATTTTATATGTATTTAATATGTATAGTATTTTATATGTTTAAATATATATGGATTCAGAGAACCTGTACCCATTTATCTCAGAAAAATGTTTTCTATAAACATGAACATTTTTTCTTAGAATACATTATAGAGAAAAACTTAGAACAGAAAAATAAATATGTCTATATGATTATAATATTCTTTTTTACAAAAAAATAAACTTGGTAAAACTTATTTTCTAGAATGATATTTATTTTTCTTAATTTGGATAAGGGACTCTGGCATTGATTTTTGTGACAAATCTTTCTTTAAATTTTATTAATATTTTGAATCTAAAAGGTGAAAGAATCTTAAGTTTGTTGACTCTAAATTGGAGTGTAGGAATAACTTTATATTTTTTTTTTAGGTTTCAAAATAGATTACAATTTTTTACCTTTTTGATAATTTAAATCAAATTACATATTTTATATCTTATCTATAAGTATACACTTGATTTAATTTATATGCTTCATTTTAATTACTGAAATAAATCAGTGATTGACTTAATCTGAATTAAGTTATTCAGAAATTGATTGTCTAAAAATTATTTATTTAATGGTATCTAGATGGTAAGGTTAGCACTATAATTTATACACTAAAAGCAAAAATGATGTTATACATAGTATATACAAAATTTTAGATTCTTTATAAATACATCTTCCATGAAAGTACCTTTATTATCTTTCATTTAAAAAAAAAGTAAAAAAGTACCTTTCTTAAGAATGAAAAAGTACCTTTATTTATCTTTCATTATTAACAACTATTATTTATCATAAGCCATTTATTTCTGAATCTATCATCATAGATTATTTTGTAATATTCTAAATTTAAAATAAAAACACAGATTTTCTAAAATGATTTACTGAATATTTTTGTTTTTCTGTTGATAAATTTTGTTCTTTAAAAATTACTAATCACTTTTTTTTAAATTATTTGTAAGATGTTTCTTCCCAAGGCCTTCAATCAGTCGTTTGTTCAATGAATTTACCAATGGCACTGTATTTAATGGTTCTTGCCTTTCATAGTGTTATTTAAAAAAGTTTTAACCATACGACAGACTACAACTGTTCCAGTTATATATTTGTTGTTACCACAAGTGTAAATCATCTTTGACAGTCATAATTAACTACAGTTTATATAGCATCTTACTTGTCTGTTCATCAGAATTTTTCATAAACTACTTGTTATTTACTGTTCACGCACATCTTGTGCTGCAAGGGCGAGTGAATTCCCATTTAACTAGTTTTATTACAGTTTATTTATCATTATCACATATTTATTGGCCTAATAAATGCTGATCTTAAACAAAAAAATGTTGTTAATTTTTATTAAGTAGTCTAGGCTTCAAGATGACAGTCAGATATACCTCCTATATCCTTACATGCACTTGTATGAGTGTTGTTACTACTCAATGTATATACTCAGTGTAATATAAATATACAGTGTAATATACTAAACAGTGAAGTTTGATCAGAAGAGTCTTCTTCATTTTATAGTATAATGTAACTCTTCTGCTATTTTGGTGGTTCTGCTATTGGATATTGTGGTTACTGTCAACTAGTCATTTTTACTGTTACCAAATTGGCACAGCCTTTTCATCAAAAATATATAATACACGATCTGTTGAAAGTTTTCTAATAGTACGCAGATTTTAATGCTTATATTAATTTTAACTTAATTGCTTTACTTCACACTAACAAATTTTACACTCAATTGTAAGAAATTCAATAATTATTAATTTAATTAAAATAAAATCAACATTAATATTGAGCAGAATTATTTTTAATAATCAAATTATTTAAAAATAAAAAGTTAATCTGAAAGTAAATAAACTATTTTATGATATTTTTTTTACAGTTATTAATTTCAAAAGACAGTATTTATGAAATATAGCTGTTTATCTAAATCAGCAGCAAGTATTTTTATATTCAGTACATGCAGAAATGTATTATTTTCAATCTTTTGGAATAGTGAACAAAATAAGCGATCTTAAAACATCTGCATTAACTTATGTTAAAGAAAGAATCTTCACGTAAAATACCAGTAGATAAAAATCAACTGGTAATTATTTTATTTACACATAAGTAACAAACTGTCTTAAAGCAAATACTACATTAAGGTATAATCTTTATTTCCTTCCTTCATCATGAGCTTTGATAACTTTAATTTAATTTTAAAATACTCATATATCAAATTCATGTTTTTGTCAAAAATTTAAGCAGATTAACTTTTTCTATGAAATATCAATTACAGCAAACAATAAAATGTTTGTACAAAAATTCACTAGACAATTGAAAAATCAGTTAATCAAAGTTAAAACTTTCCCATGTCAAACAAGAGCCTTTAATTAAAAAATATATAAAATTTCTAACATTTCATTCTATATGAGGCATTTCATACTCTCCTCATCTTATTTTTTACACTTTTTATTATTTTATTTGTTATATTCTGTTTCATTTTCTAAGTATTAAAGTTGAGATTTTCAAAAAAATTATTAAAAAACTGACTTTTACCACTTTATAAAAGTATTATTATAGTTAGGATAAAAATATTTCTTTTCCAATTTGTTTTAAGCAGAAATTAAGCATAAAATTAAAAAAATTTCTGTCTGTTTTATATTCTAGCAATGCTTTAAATTTCATTCATTTTTATTTTGAGAAAAAAATATTTTTAATTTTAACAGAAGTATCATCTTTAATATTACACATTATAATAAATTATTTCCTATAAGTGACTATCAACTGCTGTGTTATTAAGCTACAATAGTATTGTCAAAAAAACATATTTTTCATTCTTTAAAAAAGCACATATATGTACATAGGGTTTTCATTTTTACTTTCATGAAAAATGAGGAATGATGAATGAAGGTGTACTATTATCACTAGGTGATTGTAAAATGTTAGAGAAAAAATTACTTACTCACTCACTCATGTTAACTTACTTTAATAATTATTAACTATATGGTAATTTTAATTCAGATTTGAAGTTAGTTACCAGTTAAGAAGATCAGACACATTTTTATATATTAACACATTATATTATGTAAAGTATGTTAATATATACTATATTTAATATATCTGGTTTTATTTTATTCGTATAATAGAAAACAAGTGGATTGTAATTAAAAAATAAGGAAAACTGAAAATGTTTAATGAATGAATGCCATTATTTATTCAAGATAGCACATCATTTCCATGCTTGTTGATGTTCTCCATTCAACATACAAAAATACAAAAATAAATATCCAATTTTAAAATAAACAAACAAAGACTACTTATTTATCTACTTTCAGTTATTTTCTCTTACTATATGAAACATATAGTTATCATCATCATCATCATTATATTATCATCATCATTGGATGATGATGATAACAGTATGTAAACAATTGTTGTTGCAGTGTTGAATACTATTTCAAATAAAATGCAACCAGGTTCCATAAATAGTACAATATTTAACAAGATTATGAACAATCTTAATAATATTATTTCAGAATTAAAAACTGACTTAGAAATTTATCTAAAACCATTTGCATTGTTTAAAATATCTAATATTCCCTGACAAATATCTATAATGTGCTAACCATTAATGTGAAAGAAATTATTAGCGAGTAGAGTTACAAGCCCCAGATTCAATAATGAATCTTTTATGCAATACTTTCATAGAAACGGATCTTTAAACCTGATTAATAGATTATAGCTATCTTTTGAACCCTGATTACCAACAAGATAACAATCCCTTTCTCAATGTTAAAGAAAAATTTATTCTTCTAATTAACATAGATCAAATTATCTTCCGTAGTGATAACCTATGACAAGTGAGACAGAAAAGACAAAGTAAAACAGAGTGTCTAACATAAGACAACTAATCATAGAAAAGAAAGGAAAGAAAGGTAAACAACTTTTTTCAAAATGAATCAGAAGCTTTGCTTCCACAGAATTTCTAACAGTAATCTAATTATTAATCCCTAGAAACAAGGTATTTCGAAACATTGGGTATTTCAATTAGATATTATTGGGAACATTTATATTTATTATTGGGAACATCTCAATTAGAATAATTGGGTATTTCAACATTGGGGGTAACAAGGTATTTCATGGTATTTCAGAAAATTGTTAAATATCTAATAAAATCCATACAGAGATTATGAGATGAAATAAGTTGATAAGAGGAGGAAAGGCCTGCAATTAATGTATATTAACTATCAGCCTCAGATATTTGTAACTTCAGACAATATAAAATGGCTAATAAAAAAAAAACCATCAACTGGAAAGTTCTTGGACCTGACTAGGAATAACTGCTGACAAAAATAGTTTAGCAGGCCTTATGTGCATAAAGCCAAATATTCCATACATGACCAATCCTGCCAACTGCCACCAATTAATTACTTGTTTATCAATAATCTTTAAAATGGATCACATTCATCATTACCTAAAAAAATTAGATGTAATTGAGTTAAGAAGAAAATTAAAAAGATAAAGAAACTTGTTATTTACATGTACTAATAAAGCCTTCAAATCTGTTGCTTATGGTTTATATACATTGTAAATACATTCAAGATACATCTAGGTTTTTGCAATTTTCCAGCCTTAACTATGGCTATATGGTGGGAAAACCAAAATTGTTCTGTTCACCAGTTCTTTCATTTAGAAACAGAGAAAATTATAATCAGTCGTAGAATATTCCAGTGTCATGCTTAAGCCTTCTTTAGTTCAAAATCTCTTTTATTGTTTATGACTTATTTGATTGTTTTTCAAGAAAATGTTTAAACAAATCAATAATTCTCCCACTATTTCTAAAGATAATTTTGGGGAATTTTATGTGCATATCCTTCATAGAACAGTCTTACTGAAAAAGTAACACTTAAAAATGAAAGTAGCCTACAGGATGACTGTATCTTTTACGACTCTAAAATGTTTATCAATAATAGTTTGATTAAATATTAAAAATATTATATTCAGAAACAGATTGAAAAAAAAGTAATTATAATATTAGTTTTGATTATATATATGTATAAAGTATTTTTCTTACTATTTTAAAATAGGCTTCTTTTTAGCATGATGCCCTTTTTTAAAAAATATCCTTTTTAACCACAAAAAGATGCATACATTACCAGAAGACTTATAAAATCCAGCTCTATCCTAAAAAGTCTGTTGAAATGTCAAAGTTTAATTTTTCTAATAATTTCCAAAATTATTTGAAATTTACCAGACAGTTTATTAAAAGTTATTTGTCATGGCAAAGAACTCTTTTTTCTGTTTAGCTTTCAGAACCAACATAATGTATTACTTCAGAGGATGATATGTATGAAGTCTAGTCTTGTACAGTCTCAGGTCGACCATTCCTGAAATGCATAGTTAATTGAAGCCCAACCACCAAATAACACCAGTATCCTATATCTAGTATTCAAATCCATATAAAAGTAACTTCTTTATTAAGATTTGAACCTTAGAACAATCAACTTTGAAATCAGCTGATTTGCAATGATGAGTTCACCACTAGACCAAACCAGTGGGTACATGGCAAAGAATTTTTATTAATTAGTAATGAGTAAAATTGATTGTTATTTAAGTATTATAATTTAAAATTTAAAATTTTGATTTATAAAAATTTTTTGGTCAAGCACCATTGTTACTGATCTTTGCAAAATAATGGGGATACATCTGAGTATGAAGAAAATAGAGGTTGGAGAACCAATAAGTTACTCCAGGAGAGAACAATTTGTTTAAGGGGGTATTAATTATGTTTACTCACATGTTTGTCTTGTCTTGTCTCATATGTTTAGCAGTCTGTCCAGTTTTGTGTGTGTGTGTTTGTATATGCGCGCGCAAAAATAAAACAGAAAAAAATGTTTTTTGCACTAAAATGTTTCAGCTATAACTCACTTATTTAAAATGAAATTCTAAGAAATGCATTCTGTACAAAATAAAATATATAATAATGAATTAATAATAAAATGAGTTTATTTCATTTGGAATATAGATAGGAATAGCAGTTAACAAAATGTATGAAAGAGATTTTATAAAAAAAATTGATACCACCAAGATACATATCTCGGTAACACCGAGATATATATAAAGTACACTAGCAATTCCAACAATATAGACATATATACAACTATGTAATTCCATAAAGATTATAAATTGGTCTAAAGGACTGGAATGCAAAAACCAAATCCGTCCATAAATAAAACAAGAAAATCTATAACTGCCACTAACTAAATAATGACCGAACCAATAACAAAAAAGACACAGCAGCAAGGGACATTGTCTAGGTTCTGTGATTAGTAGGGAGATAATAATAAACTCCTGCTACCCTTGTGTTCTGTTCCGTAAAGATTATAAGAATAAATTTAAATTCGATTTAACATAATAATTCCTGCACTGCACCATATTTAACATGCAACCACGCATCTTTTAAATTAATCTGATGAGGAAAAAACTAATTTGTACAAAATATGTTTATAGAACCTGAATTTCACTTAAATTTAATTATTTAAAAACAAATTATGAAACTTCAAACCAAAAATAGAGCTATACAATATGGGTGGTTAAATTATTGTAGAAAAAAAACAAGTATAATGAACCTGAGTAATGGATTCCTACCAATTAAGAAGAAAGTAGTAGAAAATATAATAATGGGAGGAATCCAGAAAGAGACCCTTTTAGAAACCTTTAGAAAAGAAACCCTTTTATTAAAGGTAACAGGTCTGTTTAACAATCATCTATTGTATTACTGACCACTGACACACCTCAACAGATGTTCCATGAGAAGAGTTACTGGACCAGGGTAGGAATTTCATTGGAATATGTATGGGCAGATGATCATTCTCATGCTTCAGTTTGGGTTTGGTCCAGCAGGTAAAGAGGATAGAAGTATAAATAATCTGGCAAAGATCAGGTGACGATCAGTCTAAGCAAGATGTTATGTTGTCAGTCTGCGAGATGAAGTTCTGTGAGATGTGAGTCTGCGAGAGAGTGCTACAATAGAGGAGTTATTATGTGAGTTTGCAGCGAGAGTATTCAGCGAGGAGGTCAGTGGAGGAGCAAATTTCTAGTGAATTAAGTTCAATGCAATTAAGGTGTCATCAGAAGTAATTCCAGTACACAAAAACAAGAAATGATTCAGTGAGTTACTGTTAGACTATAAGTGAAAGAGATAATGTACTAAATTTCATTCATAAATTAAGGTAGTTTTATTTGTGAACAGCAAAGGTATTTTCAGTGAAACAACTTTATACTTGTCTTATCTATTGTATGATTGTTGTCAATACAAGACTAGTTAAAAGTGTTAAGACTAGCGGTCATGCTAATGTCTTTTGACAATGGAACTGAATTATATTTAACTACCTGTAAAGAAATACTGATTACTTTAAACTCTGTTTTGTATATAATCACTATTATAATCATTTTACTATTCTTTAATTTGTTTACACAGTGATAGAGACTCACAGTTCACATTGAATTAATGAATTCATTAAAATTTGTGCTTCAACCGGTAATCTCCACTACTACATACATATTTTTTTCGAGATTTTTCAAGATGAATTATATCTAAAAACCTTCTCAGTTGTGCCAAGAAACATGGGTAAAAATTTGGTTGATCGAGTATCTTTTTGTTTATCCCAAAGAAACAAAAATCCTCTTACTCTTTATATAATAGTTTAAAGATACCAACATTTCTTTTTTTAAAATATCTGATGTGCACACCACATGACTTCCTTGCACACACATATACATTTTTTTTTTTTAAATTGAAAACTACTCATACATAAAATTTTATTTCATTAATAACTTCTGACATTTTTTCATAGTTCTTTTTTACTGTTATTTGAATTATTATATATCGTTATTTTTTTTTTTTTTACATTCACAGGTAAAAAATGATTAATAAATTAATATATTTAAATTTAAAAAAAAGGAGATGAAGGCTGATTCCGGACGATATGCCATCCCCTTATAAGATTCAAATATATCATTAATTAAAATTTCATTTGGCTATAACACTAGAACCAATGAAATTAAGTACCACTTATAATATATAGCTTAAAAGCTCTCAATGAGGGGTTATTACTACAGTTAAGAAAAAGTTC
Organism: Lycorma delicatula; assembly: GCF_047948215.1. Classification (NCBI taxonomy): domain Eukaryota; kingdom Metazoa; phylum Arthropoda; class Insecta; order Hemiptera; family Fulgoridae; genus Lycorma; species Lycorma delicatula. Next base: position 357,033,183 of record NC_134455.1, on the reverse strand, counting down.
AAAATCCAGATTTTTTTGGATTTTCAGCTTTTTTGGACACTTTTGGTTTGGTCGATTGCAATCTAAAGGGGAGGTGCACAATTAGATGTTACAACAGTTCTAAATCCAAAATTTCATACATCCTACCGTTAATCGTTTTTGAGTTATAAGAGATATATTCGTGTATAGGTGCGTACAGACATCACCCCAAAACTGGTCAAAATGGATTCATGGATTATCAGAATGGATATTTCCGTTTAAATATGAAAACCGAAATTTTTCGCCATCACAATACTTCCTTTACTTCGTACAAGGAATTAAAAAACAGATTGTTAAAATAAATATCAGAATATATTGTATAATTATTATAAAAATAGTATTATTTTATGTTTAATGTATTTTACCTTAACATTATTTTAAGTTATTAAAACGTTAAAAAGTTAAGTAATTAATATGGGCTTTAATATAATAATTTTTTTATTATATTTATAATTTATCTTGTATTGACATGATTATTATTTAATGTATTATTGTGTTTTAATCAGAATTAAGATTTATTAATTTAGAAATGAACTAATGTTCGTTACAAATCTTTTAGAATATAAACTATTAATATTGAAAACAGAAAACACTGTAGCTGAGAAGATTCCATTTCTAAGCTCTTAAAACCTTCGTGTAAATTATGTTGACAATTTATTTTTCTGGCTACAGGATGACGCCTCCTACACCGAAACAAAATGACAAAAAAGCAATTTAATGATAAAAATTAGATTTCAAGGAAATTAAATTTGTGGGAGAACTGAGATTTGTGAAATGTTTTGTAGATTGTCTTTAGAGAATAGTTTATTTTATCTAAAAAATTCCTTTCTTTATATCATCATTTGGTTTTTACGATGAATCTCCCTACTCTATTCAACTTAATGCCAATTTCTTAGCATAAAAATAAATTCTTAGCGCTAAATCCTAAGTTATCTGTGACGCATTCCTTTCTTTATTGTTTTTACCCTTTAAATTTCCTGAATTCACTAGCTCTATAATACCTCACCATTCTTATAATTTCGTTTTTCATTTTTATTTCTACTATTGCATCCTTCTGTAGTATCATATTTCAAACGATTCAATTCCACAAACTAAATGTACAAGCCTTTATCAGTTGTACAACTTTGTTGATGTTTGTTAGGAAATCATTCCATGGAGATGAATAGATAATCTTCACTAATGCAGATATACAACATAGTTATGCAAAAGATTATTCGATTTTCTTTGATTATTTTTTTTATCCTAAAGTGACTTTAAGAATATAAAACAAAACATTTTACTATTTGTGTGCCATAAAACCCTACATTTAAAAAAAAATATTTTTAAGAGTTATTATTTTATTCTTAAATCTATATGATTGATTTCAGTAAACTTTTGATAAATTTTTTATTTTACCATCATTTTTAATTTTAGTAATAAGCAGCAAAATTCTGCAACTTCTGATATTTTTTGGATTGCCTCAAAACTAATGTACAGTTCATCAGGATTCAAAGAAAATATATTTGTATATAAAATCAAGTTTACACCCCTTTAATATATCCCCCTTCTATATTTCACGTTCGCCAATAGTCTGGAAGCTTTTGGATTCCTTTCACAAGAGATCTTTGTTGATGTGTTTAATTTCCTGGGTCATGACAGCCAATAACTCTTTCAAACTGCTAAAAAGAATTCCTAAGAGTGGTTCTTTCAGCTTTGGAAAGATCGAAGTCCGGCGGACTTAAATCAGAACTGTATGGTGGAAAATGTAAACCAAAACTTTATGGTGGATAGCGAAGAGTTTCCTAAGCATAGTCAACGATCGACGAAAAGTTCAACGACAAACCTCAAAATATGCGGGTACGCATTGTCATGCAAAATTGACGCATCACTGCCGATCATTTCTGGACGCAGTTTTCGAACTTTCAGTCGCAAAAACTTCCGAGTGAAGTTTCTATAGTAAGTAATAATTACACTAACACCGTCTGGTACACTGTCAGTATCAATAATACCATCTTCATCGTAAGCGATAATCATATTTGCTTCACCGTTGACTGCATGGCACGATATTTCTTTGTCTTGAGGAGTGTTGACTCTTCCAAACACTGTTTGAAAGATCGGGTTCAAAATCACGTAATCATGTTTCATCGATAGCAATTGATAGATTCAAGAACTGCTTGCCTTTCTTTTTAATAACAGTTCTCGTGTAATTTAGAGACACGTTGCTTTTCAGTCACTGCTTATTCAATCGGATGTGGTACCCATTTTCTGTGATCTTTTTTTTAACCAAATGTTCCATTAAAATTCGATGTATTTCGATTTCTCTCATTGTCATGCGACGGTCTTTGTCCATCACGGTAACAATAATAGTGATGTTTGTTTTGTCTATAGCAGTCGGTCAGCCAAACCGTGGCTAATCTGCTGTGTTCCTTCTGTCCTTCTTAAACTTTTATCCCGATGTTGTATGGTGGTGCGATCCACCATACAAGTATCATCCCCACACAATTGCCGTAACGATTGATAAATTATTCGCAGAGTATGTCTCATTAATTTTTTTATTTTTATGCTCGAATTTTGTCATTTGACCCGAGTTCATTTTTGCCTCGGACTGTATTATACAGTTACGCACTTAATAAACCCGAACAACTTATATGGTCAGCTTTGTTACACTACAGGCTACACACTGCCAATTGAGGAGAGCCATTCCGTATCTTCGCTTTTGCTGGCATGCGATCACTGTACTGATTACTTTTGAAACAATCTTTATTCGGAAAGTAACGCAAGTAAATGGAAGGATATTTTATCCCTCCGCTTATTGTAGACCCTAAACATCTTTCGCCGACCTCCACGGCTGAGTAGATAGCGTGTCGGTATTTCTTGCGGAGGTCGGGGATTCGAATCCCGGTCAGGCATCTTCATACGCTACCAATTTTCACCGGGTTAATGACCAACGATGTTGAATCCCGCTCTTTCATAACAAAACCTGAACATTTTTTCGTTGTTGCTGGGTCTTACTATTTAACTGACAGATATTTAATATTATAGGCAGTTGTATAGTTTATTTAAATTACATTTACTCCTTCCCACACTGGAAGGAGTATGGGATTGCGTTCCAATCCTTTTTTTTTAGATATTGAGGTTGATAAAATATTAATTTTCACACGTACTACGAGATTATTACTTGAGAAATTAGCAAAGTTTTTTCGTCCTTCTCCCGGTTTTGTGAAAGCCTTTCGATCTAGCAGGTGTGTGCCTAATAGGGTTCTAGTTTATAGTGGGTGAAATGCAGTGCAGGTGAGGAAGCGATTGATAGATTATACAAGCTGGTGTGTAATATTTATGAAAAAGGGGAATTTCCGTCAGACTTCAAAAAAAGTGTTATATTCATGATACCAAAGAAAGCAGGGGCAGATAAATGTGAAGAATACAGAACAATTAGTTTAACTAGTCATGCATCAAAAATCTTAACTAGAATTCTATACAGAAGAATTGAGAGGAGAGTGGAAGAAGTCTTAGGAGAAGACCAATTTGGTTTCAGGAAACGTATAAGGACAAGGGAATCAATTTTAGGCCTCAGATTAATTGTAGAAGGAAGATTAAAGAAAAACAAACCAACATACTTGGCGTCACTGCAAATAAGAATGTTTCTATATTTAAGGTTAATGATATTTAGAGACTTATTTATAGTGAGTAGTTCAGCGGTGAACACACTCGTAATACCGGGTAGGCCGAACATATAAGTTTTTTCATTGACAACAAAAGCACAACCAACGGTATCGACTTGTTTCGATCCATCAGTGTATTTCACCACGTCTGGGTTCGTCTTGGTGAGAATATACTGAAACATTTGCCGGAAAACAGTATAGGTGGTGTTGATTGTTTATCGTATGTTGTAAGGTTACTGTTAACTCTTAAACAGTTAGTGGAATTCATAATTGATCTTCTGTAATCTCCATCTAGTCTGTTGTACTCTAATATAAACCTGAAAATTAATAAGACAAATATTCAATTTTTCAGTAATATTTATTCTTTGGGCTGTTCAGATTAGTTAACATTTATTGTTAATAAATATATTTATTGATAAATCAGTTTTTTGTTAATAATGGAACCTATATGTTTGATTTACCTGGTATTACGAGTATCTTTACTGCTGAACTGTACGCTATAAATAAGGCTTTGAATATCATAAACCCTAACTACCATCATATCCTTATTTTTAGCGACGCGTGTAGTGCTATCCAAGCCTAAAACAATTTTTGTTCCAGGCATCCTATCATCACCGAAATCTTCAATGCAATCGTCGAGTTGAACCATCGCAACACAGAAGTCAGTTTCTGCTGGATTTCTAGCCACATGGGGATTCCGGGTAATGAAAGTGAAGATTCCACTGCTAATGACGCATCTAGTCAACAATCCTTCACCACCCGTGATACCACATCCGACTTTATAACTGTGTAAAACTCACTCTTCGCGTAAAGTGGCAAGATGACTGGATAGCGACGGTAGATAACAAACTCCGTCACATTAAAGGTTCTGTTTCTTTTTTTTTGGGGGGGGAGGTTTTGAGGACAAAGAACGCTTTGGCGTTATCATCGCCCGGAAGGTTCTGTGTATGGAGTTCTCATACAGGAAAATTTGTCGTAAGGAAGTGGTCCTCTGCTAATTGCGGATAAGAAATACGAGAGCTACTCACGGTATCTGATGTCAGCAGTAAACGCACCAGCATTCATGTGATGCAACTGTCACTTGACTGTGCGCCGCATTCTTGTGGAATGTATACGTTATGCGGCCTTGCGTCATAAATTTAAATTGCCCAGAAATTTTCTTCAAATTCTGGACAATAATGAAGTAATTTTGGACCAGGTTTTCTTGTTTTTCCGGGATTCTAATAAACTTTTTAATAGTGTTTTTAGATTTTTTACAATAGTTGTACGAGGGTAAGTCAATTATTATCCGCAATTTAGTTATATTTTTGTTTATATTGGTAGTACTGTCGTGTTGCGTACATGACGCATGTGTGGTTTAATTGCTGCTATGTCTGTGCAAGTTTGATGCTGCTAGGTTAGTTCCATTATCAGTGCCTTCTCGTTAACCATGGCTGCTCCGCTTTCTGTTTGTACCAAAGAAGAGCAACGTTCAGTGATCCGTTTTTTTGTGGTCGGAAGGTGTATCAGAAGCCGAATTTATCAAAGACTTTCGGTACAGTACGGGAACAGTGTGTTGCCGCAACGGAGTGTTTACGAATGGATTGAAAAATTCAAAAATGGTCGCACAAGTGTTACGCATGACGAAGGAGTCGGACGACAGTTTACCGCCACAAATGAGAAAAACATTGAGCGTGCACGTGACATGGTTTTCTTAGACAGACGAGTAGATGAAGTGGCACATCAAAAATTAGTCACGTTTCTGCCTAAGAAATCATCCAAAACAGACTTGGGTTTCATAAAGTCCGGGCAAGATGGGTCCCAAAACAATTCACACAGTTGCATAAACAAACGCGATTGGACATCTGCCAAAAACATTTGGATCGCTATGGTAACGAACGGGACATCTTCTTAGACAGAATCATCACTGGTGACGAAACATGGAACCATCATTACGACCCGGTGAGTAAACGGCAAAGTATGGAATGAACATCCAAATTCGCCCTGCAAAAAACGTTCAAGACCCAACCATCCGCAGAAAAATTGATGCTTACGGTTTTTTTGGGACTCACAAGGCCAAGTACTATATGAGGAAAGGGGCACGACAATAAACAGTGCGCGTTATAGTGAGATGCTTACTGCCAAGCTGAAGCTTGCAATTCGAAGCAAACGCCGAGGATTGCTATCTAAAGGTGCTTTCGAAAGGAGACTATGTTGAAAAATGATGTAAATGTAAGTTTCCTATTTGTATTGCAATAGAATTTATAACTATATTGCGGATAATAATTGACTTACCCTCGTATATTTTGTGTCTTAATATTTTAGTTTAAGTTTTTTGTTATGTTTTGTTTTTTTATATTATTTTATTTTTCGTTTGCCGTGAAGCCACTTTACAAGAATGTTGACAGTGTGACAGCTGCTCAACGGAAATTCCAACGTCATGGTCGCGTTCCATCATGTCACGCCTCAAGATACGAGTTGAGAATTTCAAAGAGATTGGTTCAGTTCTAAAAATGAAACCACTAGGAGGTCAACGAATTCCAGAAAACATTGAAGCAGTTCGGGTCTCAATTGGAAGGAACCCACGACGATCGACAAGAAAACATGTAGCAGCATTGAACCTAAACCGAACAACCGTCCGCCGAATACTCCACAATGATTTGAAGTTCCAACCTAAAAAAATTCAAGTTGTATAGGAATTGAAATCATGACTTCATGAATTCCCATGTAAGTATTTCAAAGTGCCATGCAAAATCTCAGCATTCGCTTCTAGGAATGTTTGCGTTCCAATGGCCACATCCAGTTTGACATACAATTTGACATTGTTTTTTAGAAATTGAAATTTTTTGTATTGGGACACTTTATGGCATGTAATTTATTTAATGTTTTCAACAATAAAACTTATGAATTCATTTTTTTTTTTTTTACTTTTGTGAGAGTTACTCCAAAATTTTGCGTTTCCTTGTGCCACATGGTAATGAAGCTAAATAATATGATCCAGACTTATTTAAAAACATTATTATTAATATCCTGGGCTATTTTATAGAAAATTTAAAAAATAAAACGATCAAAGTAAAATAATTTATAAGCAAATTTTTCTTTTTAGCTTTTATGTACCTAATATGGTTACGTTTTAGCTTCCTTTGTAACAAGTGGTTATAATTGTATGCTATATTTCATTATGAATAATTATTATTAAACGAGACAACCGTTTAAAAAAAAAAAAAATACTATTTTTATTAAAAAATAAATTAAAAATATAATTAACATATAACTGTTTCATGGATTGAAGTTTTATAAATTTAGTAGAATCACGTGATAAAGTAACTTTAATAATTCGTTCATTTGGTCAGCTGGTAGTATTTTAATTACAATGCTGTTTTTATTTGAGTCAAGTGTTAAATTCATCTGACCTCGTACTTTAATTTTATAATGATGATTTTGAGTTATTTTTTTATACTGTACCTATTTCTCAGCAATCCATAAAGACTATGATAATAATAATGATGGCGTTGCCCATACAGCGGCGTATTTATTGATTTGCGGAATTGCACAGCCCATGTTATCGGTGAGGGATCATGACTCCCCCTTATAACTTCCATAGTGGCACGGTCTGAGTTCTGTAACAATAACTTGATTTAATTTATTCGCAAATCGGTTATAAATAAAATTGTTAATGAGCGCGCATAGATGCGTTTCTGATGCATTTTTATTGAGAAACAGAGACGAACACATTCAAATAGAATGAATGTGGCTGTACGAGTACTAATAGGAACGACTATCAACAAATAAAATATAACAGATAACGTGGTATTTATGTTTTATGATAAAAACTATATTTAACTTAATTAACAACACGCTAGCTAAGTACTTATGGATATTTCCGTTGAAATCTGAAAAACGAAATTTTTCACGATTACTACACTTCGTTTACTTCGTACAAGAAAGTAAAAAGTTCATTCGGCAATGATACAGAAACAAGTGTTAATATTTTAATATTCAGCTTTATTTGTAAGCTGAATTTTTATCGGGATAATAAATACTTCACATATAAATAAGCAATGGATGCAACTTTACCAAACTCTGTAATACTCCTGCTTTTTATAAAACAATAAAAATAAATAAGATTTTTTTATTTATACTTTTACATAATAATCTCCAGCAATCGACTGTCAACCGCCCAGTAATTACCGTCTGATACTGCAAACCATTATAATTTAGATCGACGTACTTCCTTATAAAACACTCTTGTAAATTTTTTGTTTGATATAAATTGATAATTTTTTAATAATAAATTAATTATAATTTGTCGTCAAATAAATGAAAGCAACTAACCACTTAAAAATCTATTTATAAAGAAAATTATTTAACATAATTTAATATTAGTAAAATAATCTAAAAATGAAGGTGCAATACATTATACGGTCTATTAATCATGAAAACTATATCTCAAAAAAAACTTCTTTATTGTCAATTAACACCTATAAGAAATATTTTGTATGATTTTTCTCTGTATTACACTTATATAAAAACCGAAGATATTTTACTTGCCATCGATGCATTTATCTGCTTCTATATAAATTGGTTTGCTTGGCATTTCTCCCGCCACCACCCCATTCAGTCGCCCTAAAGGATACAATCAAATGTCTGTGCCACAAATGGCTACCGAGTCCCGAACAGTTTAGCGACCAGTATCTTAAATAGGTCCTAGAGTTAACCTAACAGCGTGAGCAGACTAAGCGCGGTGTCATACACCACTGGCTTACGTGTCCCACCCTCTCGCTAAAATGGGTAGGCACACCCCGTCAACTGCTAAAAATATATATAACATACATAAATTAAAATTTATTTTGTCAAAACAGCAATTCGCTGCCACGCCTAGGTCGCTGAGTGCTAGCAAGTACCTGTCCACCATATTAAAGCGCTTGGAGCCTTAATTGGCTAGTGGTCAGTTTTATATTGTTAGCTTATTATATTATATTTATATGTATTAGCTTCCCAAAGCAGTGCGGTAGGAATCTTTTCACTTAGGTAAACTACTGACGTCAGATGAACAAAGCAACCACATCAAGGAACTCCCAAACGGTCCGACAATGCGGGTCTCGCCACATTGACTTGCCGCTTGTGAGTGGCTAATTTTCCCCTTGACCTCTAAGTTCCAGGGTGGATCGGCCTCTGGCTCCCCCAAAGTGCAGGGCAGTCAAACATCAGGTGTTCATATGACTGGACCTCCCCGCAGACGTACAGCTCATCACTGCCAGGCGGAACCGAAACAGATATTGATTTCAATTAACATGGTTGGTGAGCACCTGGGAATCCATTGCCCTTAAAAACGAGCTCGAGGCATACCATCCCCCCAGATCATGTATAAATTTATACAAGGATCTTCCCTTAGTCGTAGTCTGCCATTCCAGCTACCATGCCTCCATCGCGAGGCTCTGCAGCCTCTTCCACAGGCGGGGGATGGGCAACTGAACGAAATTTAGATCCGGTGCATTGTGATCACCGTTCCGCTCTGGTACTGGCCCGGTTCGAAACCGCATATCAAATACCTCAATCTCCCAACCTCTTCGCAATTTCCACATAGCTGCCCGCCCGAACTTTCACCACTAAATCGATTGGAAGAGCCTTTTCCAATGGGATGGTAGCCTCGTAGGAGGTTGTTTTAAAAACACCAGTGCATACAATTAAATCTCTGCGCTGGGCACTCCTTAAATTTTGAAGAAGTTCTCTATTCATATTCAATCTATGCGCCCAAACATACACCGCGTAAAGGGTCGTGCTTTATAGTCGTGCTTTAATACACCTCGGTATACCATGTACATTTGACGGTCCGACAACCCATAGTCTTTCCGAGCAATCCGCCTAAATTTTTGCATCACTGAGACGGCGTCCGCAGCTACTTGCTTAATATGGTTGCTAAACAGCAACTTCTCATCAAACAAAACACCTAGGTACTTATGAACTCTAACTCTACTGATTTCACAGCCTTTATCTGCTTTTATGTAGAAAATAATAACAAAATTTAATAGAGCAGATAACCATATTTTTATATCACCTATACCAGTGACTCCAAAACTGTGCGCCGCGGCGCCCCGGGGAACCCCGGTGTACAGGAGTGCCGCGAAATATTGTAAAAGCTTCATAATTAATTTAACCAAGACACTTATAATTGATAATTTAGTGTTAATAAAGTAAAAAAATAATGAAGATACACGAGTTTTATTTATTCTTATCTCTTACTTACGAGTAGTCATACTTTTACTTAGGGTAGGGCGCCATGGAAAAAATTTAATTAAAAAAGGACGCCGTGACTCGGAAACGTTTGGGAACCACTGACCTATATACTGTTTTCAGTTAGCTTATAGAGTGAAAAATAAACAAACGTTGCGTTTGTGTGAGTGAGTTGTCATGATTACGCTGAGTCACGTCCCTTGCATCAGTGCCGATTCACAACGCGGCCATATCTATATACAATACTGTAATCATTTCTCACATATTAGTCACCGTCATCATATATTCAAATGTTTATATAATGTTATGTGTTCTCAGTTCTACTTAAACCCTTGATCTTTTCACATGATCACACTTTAGTTCTCGAGTTCAATTTTTGTGTTTCTATTATTTATTTACTCTAATGTGATTTAGAGTTAATATAATAAAACTTCTTAAGTTTTCTGGAGTGTAGTGTATTCCTGGATTTGTGTCTGTACAACTTGAGTTATAGCATTATTTTGATAACATATCTGATTCCAATTCATTTGATAGTAGTGCACGATTATTGATATCCCCTCCGAAAAAAGGCCGCAAAAAATTCCTAAGTCATGCGGAAAAACACATCATTTAAATGCTTACAAAAGCGAATTCGTTTTTTATAATCAAAGTAATCCAACGGCGTTGATTTTGGATGTCGTTAATAAAACTGCTGACATAACTGAAAGTTGTGCTGCTTCAGTTTATAATGTTATTTTGCGAGTATGACTCTATTAATGAACTACGGTCTAAGAAAGAAAAACCCTGCAGATCAATTTAAAAAAAAGTTGATTTCGTTAAAAACGCGATCCATAAAAAAATTCACGAATTTCATTTACTGAGAAATGGTTTGGCGATGTGTGTTACCTTCTCTGGAAGATAGTTCAGTTATTGTCTTAGACCACCCCCCTTTTTATTCAGGTAAAAAGGAAAAAATTTCACCCTTGTCTTGGAAAAAGAATGATATCAAAATGTGGCTTAGTTCAAAAGGAGTGATTTTTGAAGAGGATGTACTCAAGTTCTGATTATTGCAAAGTGTTATTGCGTATTAAAAGTTATTTTAATATGTATAAAATTGATTAGTTAGCAAGATCTAGTGAAAACCGTGATTCGATTGATTGCCTCCTTTTCACTGTGAACTCAATAAACTGAGTTAGTTAATTTGAGGAAAAATCAAAAGTTACGTTTCCATCAGAAAATACTGCTTTTAAAATATCTGATGTTAAAAATTTACGCTTAAAATCCATCGATTAAATAGGTCAGCATTAATGAAAAAAATTTATAAAACATGTAACGGATATTGTTGAACCCAACTATTGGGATATGGTCAATATAATAGAAAACAAAATTGAGCCTCCCGTTGTATTTTGGAATACTGACAGCACTACGGATTTCTTGTAATCAGATGACGAAAACCGAATTGAATTTCTTATTTGTTTATTATCATAGATTTTTAATCTAAAAAATTGGGTGGGGCTGTGTAAGGCGTACAGCCGTTGGATTAACGTGAAATTTTACAGACCTTAAATGAAATTCCTTCAAGCTAAGACCGACCAACTTATTTGTAGAGTTAAATGGGACCGCCAACGTCGTATTTTTAAAAAAAAAAACTGAAAGTCTCCAATGGAAAATTTTAGTTCCTTCATTTGGCCAACTCTACAGATAAATTGGTCGATCACAAACGCTGGCAAGATAGACCAAACGGATTGTTTTCAAATACCGTTTTGAAGCGTTTGTCCGCTGCACGCCAATGGTCCTGCATCACACCAATTCGACTGATTTTGATATCCATCAGCCCGGGGACGTCTTCGACAGATGTATGGGTGTTATCTTCACTCGTTATGTCCATTAGTTCGTGTACAGCAGCGGTAGAGGTGCTCACGCCGTCGCCGTCGTTCACTAAACGCGCCGCGCCGGCTTTGCGACGCTCCCGAAACAGTTTCACTCGCTCGGTACCGGACATTGGGGTACTTATGTGTAGTCCGTAACCTTCCCTTTCCAAATATATGCAAAATTTATATTTCCGGCTGGCTTTTGCGCAGGCTGAGGCTGACATATTGAATTTTTATAACTTTTTACGCGTTTACTTTAATTTTTTACACATAAATATTGTCAAAAATACACTTATTATTACTTAAATCGATCTATTTCGATAAACTGTAAACATAAACACATTAATCACCGCACTATCACATCTAAGGCGTGAGCTACACTGAATGGAAATGAGCGATAGCACCAGTTTTGGCCGATCTGCGCTGTGCCCCCTCCCCCCAACTCACTCACCAGTAACGCAAACCAAAATCGTATCGGTGAGCTGACCATGTAAGTTATAAAATGACACCGCATCGACATCTCTGAGGCTAATAGTTAGGGAGTTATTAAGGTAGGATGGTATAGACCTTTTCTTTAAGCTACAAATTTCTGTTCTGGTACCCGTATGTTTCGGTGTGATTTTAAAAACGTTTCACATCAAAAAAATTAGTGAACTTTTACTGTTTGTGGATAAGTGACAATTTCATAACTCTTAAAAACTCAAATAAAATGTCTTAATTTTAAATTAAAAAATATATATATATATATATTTTGTAATATATAATAGTGCGTGGTTACTAAATATTAAAGTTGCGTATGTTGCATATATATATATATATATATATATATATATATATATAAATATATGCGTTTGGTGCGTACAGTTGCATGTCTTTTATATGCATCAGGATTTACAGGAGATACTTATGAATCGGCCGCCTAAACATCTGTACGCGCTCTCTGCTTACTTGAAATCTATAAGCTGAATTAGGTATACGGCATATTAGACACAAGCCTGAGAAACAAGTAAACAACGTTATCTGTGTATATTCGACCTATACCGTAATGTACTATATATAGGTGCCCTGACGCAAGACGCAAGTCACACACGAAACTGGCTTAAATAACCCCGATAATTTCGGAAATTACAAAAGGCATATTAACTCCGTTTATCATGGAGACTTTTTGTTGTAGTACTAGTAGTAGTAATAAACCCACTGGATTGGTCTAGTGGTAAACTTGTCATCGCAAATCAGCTGATTTCGAAGTCGAGAGTTCTAAGGTTAAAATTTTATTAAAGGCAGTTACTTTTAGACGGATTTAAATGCTAGATCGTGGATACCGGTGTTCTTTGGTATGTTTTTTTTTCATTTACCATGCGCAGTGATGGAACTACAGCAGTCTCCGCCCATCATGCCGGTCGGAAAGAACAAAGATGTTGGTATCGCTCCTCGGAGCTATGAAAGCCCTGAAGGGCCAAAGCACAACGCCCCCCCAACCTGGATATACGGGAGTTTAACCCACTAAACCAAAAACTACGCCTTATCCTCATTGTCCAGGAACCGGATTCACCAAAAGGCAAGCGCAGTTCCCAGACAGGTATGAATCCTTAGCAGGGATGCATCGGACAGTGTGTTCCTCCCTTCCCATCCGCTTCAATGCCACCAAAAGGTGACGGCTCCACGGAGGGGTGTCACGTACGGGGGATCTGCTGTCCCGGGAGCGTCATTACCGCCTCCTTCCGTGCTTTACGGATAGACGACGGTGTTCTTTGGTGGTTGAGTTTCAATTAACCACACATCTCAGGAATGGTCGAACTGAGACCGAACAAGACTACACTTCATTTATTATCATACAAATCATCTTTATTCAACCTCTGAAGTAATATCTTATGATGGTTCCCGAGGCTAAATAGAAATATAAAGAAGTAGTAGTTCAATTTTACATCATTATTTTCAAAGAAGTTTTTATTTTTTTCTCTCATTTTTTAAGTTTTAAAAGAAAGATTGTAACAAATAGTAAAAAACAAAAATTTGATTAACTATAGGTCACTTTTTGAGAGGAGATTTTGATATTATCATTCAATATAACTTACAGAGTTGACATATTCTCAAAATAATAAAAATAACTATTATATTTTAATTTTTTATGAAAATTTAAAAATTGCATCCCTTTTTTTTTAGATGAGAATTAAAAGTAATACTGATAAGATAAAAAGAGGCAATAAATACGACAATTATTGATTACGAAAACTATGCAAATCATAAAAAGTTATTTAACGTTGAGTGCAATAAATAATAAACATTGATAAAAGTTTAATTTAAAATCAATGTCGCAGTATCATCTTCCGTTCGTCAATTAAAAAATAATAAAAGTACTACAATCATACCGTTTGAATAAAGATAAATTTCCTATTTTTAAATTAACTTATTAAATTTTTTTCATTTTTTACATTAATGTCTACTAAATAATCGAAAATTAGAAACAAATTTTTTAATATTGTATATTAATTTAGATGAATAATAATATTAGATTTATTAGAAATGAAACAGCGAAATACCTTTTTACCTCGTACGACTAAGTATATTAATAAGTTTCACACCTACAATACAAGTACCGTATTGTATTTCGTTATTAAAAACTAACCAAATTAAATATCAACTGAAATATTTTTGAAGCTCACTAGAAATGCTAATATGTTTATTTATATAGTAAAATGTTAGCTATTATGTATTTTTTAAAGACAATTAACATGTTAATTTTTGTCTACATCAAAAATTAACTTAAATGTCAGGAAAAGATTGTTGAAAGTATATGCTTGAAAAGTATATGCTTGCCTTTATATGGAAGTGAAACTTGGACGATTGGAGTACCTGAGAAGAAAAGATTAGAAGCTTTTGAAATGTGGTGCTATAGGAGAATTTTAAAAATCAGATGGGTGGATAAAGTGAAAAATGAGGTGTTTGACAAAAATAGTTTTATTATAGAACTTATTAAAGTGCCGTCGATGCTTCAGTTATCTCGTTCTTTTTTCATCTCACTTCAGGTGTGTGTGTGTGTATGTGTGTGTGTATGCATATCAACAAACGTGCGAGACTTAAGATCTGATTTAGTGAATTATTAACACGTTCGTCATTTTTCTGTTTCATTAACACAAGGGAGTCAAGTTAATTACATAAAATGTTATTAAATTTCAAAGTAAATTTAAAATGCATTCCAGAATCTAGAGGCCCAATTGATTACATCAACATAAAAAAGAATGTATATTTAGGAGAGAATAATCGACAATCAAATTTATTTTACCCGCTTCATAAAGCGGTTACACCTTCCTTTTTATATAAACGATAGATTTTTAAAAATCAATCACAGGTAGCTTTTTAGGATAACGAAACAGAAATGATGCGTAGAATTTTACTATTGGAAATATTACTTTAAAAATTATCTTGTACTAAGTAAAAACTAAATGTTATACCTTAGGCTACAGTGAAAAAGTGTTAATGACGGAAAAAAGCCCGTATAAGAGTGTTCAAAAAGTAACGCAACCTTATGTTTCCTTCTTTTGTTGCTGGTTTAATTGAGAAAAATTGAGGAAAAATGTGTAACACAATGCAACAGATAATATTTTCTCCAATACATTAGATGTGACAATTATGGCCTGACCCAGAATGCCGTCACAGAAAAATATGTTGTGAATACACCAAACAAGACCTCCATCAAGCGGCTCTACGACAAGTTCTAAGAGACAGGGAATGTGGCAAATACAACCAAAAGTGCTAACACCAGAAAAGTTGATCGACGTGCAAGCTGCATATTCTGTTCATCCCAAGATGTTTGTGTGAAGGCTATCTAGCCGGTCTGGTCCTTCCGTTGGTAGTGACCATCGCGCAAGTGTTTAAAGATGCATCCGTACAAAATTCGTTTTGTTCACGAGTTGTTACCCTGGAAAATGTGTAGCTTTCTGTTCATATCATCGTTAACGCCACATGAGGAAGAACTCGATGATTGGTTTCGGTCTGATGAGTCATGATTCAACCTTGATGGATAAATGAATGCATAGAATCACGCATTTAATGTACGGAAGACCTCTACATCAACTGCACGGACAAAAACAGTGTGTTTGGTGTACTACGACTCATAACAGCCAACAACACTACTACTTTCTTGGATGAGTGTTTTCATGGACAAAGTGATTTCAAAGGGATTGTGGCCCCCTCGGTCTCCTGATTTATTCCCTCCAGATTTTTTCTTGTTGGGATAGATATCTTAAGGATGTTACTAACAAAACTTATCCTCACACTATTTCCGAATTGCAAAGCGAAATCAAAGCATGTGTAACTGCAATTCCTCAATAAACGTTACAACATGTGTTTAAGCGCACGCAACGTCGTATTCAATAGACTATTTGACTGGTTTCTGAAAACCATCTCAGATTATTTAGTGGTGTTTTTTTGCCCACAAAAAGTGGTTACTTTTAATTCTTTTATGAACTTCTTCAAAGAATAGCAAATAAAAATGCACTATTTAAATAAGCCGCCAAAACACTATGTTGAGTAATACGGCGTCGAACTGGCTTCAGTGACGTCACACGTCAATAAATAAACATCACAAGTTGAGTTAGCATTCTGCTGTTTGTTATTTTTCACTGTGATTTACCTAAGAAAATGAGTTACAAATTGTATGTAGTGCCAGTCTGCATAAATATGTCAATAAAGACACCGGAAAAACTATTTGCGTGTGTTCAAAAAATGCCAAAATGCGCAAAAAGTGGTTACAACTTGCTCGCAGAAATCCTGATGATATAGTGGATAATTCAACTGTTTTCTTCTGTGAAGACCACTTCGATGTAATTAAATATATTATTATTGAGTATTTCATTGTAAAGACATAATATTTAGGTCATGGATGGTCTATTTTACTAATCTGTTTGAGGTTAGAATTCAATGTTCTCTTACCTAAGGAGAGTCCAGAGTCAGGCCCGACTGGTCATTTAGGTGCACTACCGCTCTTAGCTTTACCCAAGATCATGTTATTTTATATGTAAAATATGTTAATATGGAGAATATGTAAAATGAGCGGGATATTTTCTAATCTCAAGAATTTTTTTTTATAGTCGCATCAACAATTAAAGTCTTCAGGCAGATTTCCGCTGTCTGCTTTCACGAAATTGCTCTCCATGATCGGACAGAATAAAAAATGTTATATGGAATCATATAACTTTACAGCATCACTCGATATTATAATAGTCAATATCGCAAGACATCAAGAAACGCAAAATAACGGCACAATCAACGACAGACATATTTACTGACGTGTGACGTCATCATAGATTCAGCCATTTCAGACCGTTTACAATCACATGGTGCCAGCTAAAAAAAAAATTACGATTTTTCGGGGTTTTTTGGATAAATAATCCATTTTTTTTTTTTTTTATCAGTTTAATGAAAATTGCTTTAAACACATAATCTATGCGGATAGCAATAATTATGACATTATTTTTCGCACTGTAAAATAGCCTATTAAATGAATCGAATAATGGAAACCACTTTCAACACTATTGTAACATACTCATTTTCCCATAAGATTGCGTCACTTTTTGAACATTCTTTATTTCAAAAACTATTTTTCAGTTACTTGTTAATCTTTGTAATCACGTTAATTTAAGAGTTTTTTCCTAATACATCTGTGACAGGTTTAGATGGTCCCTACCAAATTTCATGATTATTAAAATTACCATACCAAATTTTGTATGGTCTTACTTTTATATTAGGATTTGAAACTATTTTTTATGAAAATCGAAGATGAAGGTATCCTCCTTAATCTATAGCTGGGTTAAAATATAACAGGGAAAGTTTTGCAAACCAGAATCCTAGTTTTTTTTATGACCATTTCCCATAGATGAACGGTGTGGGAAATTAGTACATTATGCTTATTAAATAAGAAAGTAAATAAATCTTTATATTCATATACTATAGGATTTTTTTTAAATTAACCATTAGTTTAGATTTTATATCCAACCGAATTTTTTATACGAATATATGTGATTTTAAAGAGGATTCCTTCTTAACATGATGAAAAGGTCAATTTTTCCATAAAACAACAATAAAAAAGTGCAAATAAAATTAATTGGTGAAGTCATAAAGATGATTAAAGTATAAAAAAAAATAGCTCTCATATCTCTATTATCTCATAGAAAGTTAACGAGGTTAACTTTAATTACAAAATAATGTAAGTGTGTATATACTGATAAGTGGGTAACAATTGAGACAACAGCGCTACCGTTGTTAATCAGTTTGATTTATATACACTCTGGTTCAATAACTTATCTGTTATCAACGTTGTATTCTTTTTTCTAAAATAAAATGTAATAAAATTAAAATTTATTCATTCATTGAAAACTTTTTTATAGAGTAAAACCTTTATAGTAGTAAATAACTGTAGTATTTAATTGTTTAGGTTATATTTAAATATTTGTCACTCAAATTTACTCACTATATCATATACTGGGTGATATTTAAGTATGGAAACAGCTTTATACCGCATATCTGAGAGATATTTGGAGGCAGAAAGGAATGGGATTCTACATAGTTAAAAAAAAAATCTGCATTATGGTGGGTGAGTCTTTAATTTTTGTCCGCCATCTTGAATCCACCATATTGAATCACTTAATTTTTACTTCCTTGTACGAAGTAAAGGAAGAGTATTGTTATCGCGAAAAATTTCGGTTTTCAGATTTCAACGGAAATATCAATTTTGACCATCCCTGAATCCATTTTGACTAGTTTTGGCGTGACGTCTCTACGTATGTATCTCGCATAAGTAAAAAACGATTAGCCGTAGAATGTTGAAATATTTTATTTAGGATTGTTATAATATCTAGTTGTGCACCTCCTCTTTTGATTGCAATCGACTGTACCAGAAAAAACTGAATTTTGAACATTTTCTTAACTGCAGTAATAAACCCTCATTGAGAGCTTTTCAACGATATATCATAAGTAGTACTTATTTTCATTGATTACAGAGTTATAGCCAAATAAAATTTTAATTAACGAAATATTTGGTCTTACAAGGGGAAGGCATATCGGTTCGAATCGGACTTCATCTCCTTTTTTTAACTTTTTTTTTAATTTAAATATATTGATTTATTAATAGTTATTTACCTCTGAGTGTAAAAGAACATTTACAATAAATAATATAATTCACTAATAACAATTAAAAAAAATATATGAAAAAAATATCAGAAGTTATTAATGAAATTAAAATTTATGTACTTTTCATTTAAAAAAATGTGCATATGTAATTTAATAAACGTACAAGAGGTCATGTGTTGTACACATCAGATTTTTTTAAGTAGAAAGATGGACATAACACATGTAATTTATATTTTAAATTTTACAAGAAAAATAATGGTGAAACCCGTTTTTCTGTTAATTTCTTCGTTGTCGAGTTATAAGCATTCAAAATTGCAATGACGGAAAAATTGTGTTAACAATAAAACAAGGTAAATCGCGTTTTATGTACAATTTCATTGCACTTAACATTCGTAATACATACAATAACAATTTTTTAAAAAGTGCTATAACATTGATAATAATAAACAATTACTAATTATTAGCAACAACAAATTAAATGGCTGTTTTAACTGATATTATGTTTTCGATCATAAATTGCTGATGAAATAAATTTTGAAAGCATACCACTCTACAATAATGCTTCCCCTTAACAGCTGGGTAGTGTGCTAACCTTAAGTAATATTCGTTTATAACTTGTATCATGTTTGGAAGTACACGAACAGATTCGTCAATTATTTTCAATTCGTCAATATCTGAAAGGTTTATTTTGTAAACATTTCGTTTCAGGTACCCCCAAAAAAAGTAATCCAGATCTGGGCCTACCAGATCCCCACATCCGACGATTTTGAAATTGTTCATTTAAAATTTCCCGTGCTCTTAGATAATAATGAGGTGGTGCCCCTTTCTTTTCCTGTTTAGCCTCCGGTAACTACCGTTTAGATAATACTTCAGAGGATGAATGAGGATGATATGTATGAGTGTAAATGAAGTGTAGTCTTGTACATTCTCAGTTCGACCATTCCTGAGATGTGTGGTTAATTGAAACCCCAACCACCAAAGAACACCGGTATCCACGATCGTATTCAAATCCGTGTAAAAATAACTGGCTTTACTAGGACTTGAACGCTGGAACTCTCGCTTTCCAAATCAGCTGATTTGGGAAGACGCGTTCACCACTAGACCAACCCGGTGGGTCGAGGTGGTGCTCCGCCTTGCTAAAACCATACGTTATTGTTTATTAATTCTTGTCCAACATTTTCCAGGATATTTCGTAAAATCCTATCGGCTAACAAATTGCAATAAACATCTCCTGTAAGATTATCATCTAAAATAAAAGGCCCTACAGTATAATGACCGACGATTCCCGCCCAAACGTTCACTTTTTGAGTGTGTTGTGTATGAGCTTCCAATATCCATCTGGGATGATTATCGCTCCGATATCGACAGTTTTGCTTATTCACATGGAGATTTAACATAAAACTCGCTTCATCAGTAAATATTACTGAATTAAAAAAATTTGTGTCTACGTCTAATTTTTGCGTTATAATATCACAATACTCAACTCAACGGTTAAATTCATCCGAAAATTCTTTTGTTTTAAGAATTTTTTGAACTCAAAAATAACTGATGTACATAACTGAAAATAACATAAGTTGGACAACAGCTTTCCGAATCGATGAATGAGGGTCGTCAACAAAGGTCAGCAATACATCTAATCACTTTACATCAGATGTGACAGTTCTTGCTCTACCAGTGCGAGGACGATTCTTTATAGTAGTTACCAACCTTGACAAGCGAGTGTAGGTTAAGTTTGGTTAGATTATATTTATAATTTCTCTACAAATACCTTTAAATACCCACTGAATTGGAAAAAAGAATTGAAAAAAGTGGCTGAAAAAGTACCCGCACACCTGACGCGCTCAGATTGAGCGCATTCTAACCATTCAAATTCACATTTGATTTGAAAATCAAATGGGAATTTCAAAAATGGTGCCCAAAAGTTTCCGATTTCGACCGTTAGATACCGAATTCTATTTGCGTCGATCGTCGATGCTAATAAAATAAAAAAGGCGCTTGAAAGGCTCTTGCATAATAAGCAATCACTTGTATGCTAATGTGCAAGTTGATTTCAAAATGAACAGTGACGAAATGGCAGTGTTTCGAAATTTAGGGGCTCTGCACCTCTACATTACACTGTTGTATAATGATCTGCACTGGCCGGACATCCTATTTTTTTAATATTTTTTGCAGTCGTGTTTTTTGACTTTTAACAGATTTAAAACTTATAATGTAAGGAATCTTATCCAAAGTTTTGCTGCGCATTTCACTGCCACCTGTCACCTTTAGTGTGTATGACGAAGTTCGCCCGGGACTTTTATAATCTATTCTACTCGTGAAAATAATGGAAAATTCATATAAATCCATGTTCTAAAATGCTTCGTTTGCGAATTACAGCTAGTGAAATATTTCGTCCGGATTTCAGCTACCCCGGTGAAACGAAGTCGTACTTAAATTTTTAGGATGTTAATTGAGAGGCAGAATTAGTGATTTCTTTTTGATTTTGACCTGCGAAATAGAATAAAATAATTCCCAAAATCGTATCTCCAGTACTTTTTGAGAAATCTGGGGTAAAATTCAATAAATTTTGGTAAAAACCCTGTTTTTTATGTTTGACATATAATAACTTTGTTAATTGGGTAGGGTAATAAACACATAAAATTTTTAAACAAAACTTGTAACGAATATAATTTTAAACAATAAATATTTTAAACAATGGTGTAATATAAGTTGAATAAAACTTGGTTGAATATAATTTAACCAGTAATTTAATTATTGGTTTAATTTAACAAATAATCTTATTATTTTTTATTTATAATAAAACTATGGTTGAATATAAGTTGAAAAAAATATATAAAAATTCGAATTTTATTTAGAAACAGTGCGCTACCCAAAGTGCATTATATAAGTGCATTACATATATATATACATCTTTATATATATATTTCTTCTGTCCGTGTGTATGTGACTGAACTCCTTCTAAACGGCTGAACTGATTTTGATGAAATTTTGTGTGTGCGATTAAGTCGGTTCGAGAATGGTTTAGATTCACAATTTGATCCGTTAAAAAAAGGTTTTTTTAATTTATTTATGTGTTGTTGTTGATCTTGGGATGGTTAAAGTTCACAATTGGATCCGGTATACAGCGCTGCGATCGCGTTTTAGAATTTCTTCTTTTTTTTTAATTTTTGGCATATCAGTCAGACCCGGTAGTTGGTACTGCGATCGGATTCTAGAACATTTTTTTTTATTTTGTTGCTTTTTCGCATATCAGTTACTTGCGTTGTAGCTTAGTGTTGTTATTACATTAAAATTCTTATGTACTTCAACTGCGCGCTTATGGAGAATATTATATTATATTATTATTTATTGAAATAAACATTTTAAAATGTAATTAAAAAATATACATTGTGCAAATTTGTAAGGTGCAGTATTGAAGTGAGTATTTTACATGATTTTTCAAGAGTTTTAATGGTGTATACACGTGAATTCAATAACAATCAACTTAACCTACAAATTTAAATTGTCAGTTCTCATTTGATTCTATGCAACTTATGAATTATTGAACGGCTCTCTGAAAATAAAAATGTAAGTTTGTAAAATAAATTATAGCATTTATAAAATTAAAATGTAAGTTACTTATAATAATTATAGTTTAAAGTATATTTAAAAAATTGAAGTTATAATTTTTGTAGCTGATTAATTTTATAAAAAAATTTCTAAAATTGTTTTTAATTTACAATTAAATTTAACTGACAGTATAGTATAAAGATCCTTTGACCGAAAGTATATTTCCAGATGTACAAGCTAATTACACTAATCATGCATGGCTACGTGAGCGAGCTATTTTGGCCGCAAAAAATATAGATGTCGACGAAATTAATTTTAAAATACAACAGTCATTGCTTGGCAATGAAATATCAATCAAATCGATCGACACTGTTGTCGATCCTGAGGAAGTTGTCAATTAACCTGTTGAATTCTTGAATTCACTGGATTTACCTGGAATGCCACCACATAACTTGCGATTGAAGATCGGTTCACCGATCATTTTTCTTCGAAATTTGAATGCACCAAAGCTATGTAATGGCACGCGATTGGTCATAAAAAAGATTACGGGCAATGTTCTTGAAGCTACCATTTTAAACGGCAAGTGTCAAGGTGAAGTTGTTCTACCACGAATTCCAATGATCCCTTCAGACTCACCCATTGCATTCAAAAGTTTGCAATTTCCAATTCGCTTGGCATTCGCAATCACTATAAATAAGTCACAAGGCCAAACAATATCAATTTGTGGGTTGGATCTAGAAAATCCGTGCTTTTCGCATGGCCAATTATATGTTGCGTGTTCAAGGGTTGGCAAACCATCAAGTTTGTTCGTTTATACCCTTTAGGGATTAACTAAAAATATTGTCCATCAAACTGCATTAAGATTAAAAAAAAAACCAAATTTTATTCCTGCTAATATTAAGATTAAAAATATATTTAAATATTTATTGTTTGTACATTAAAAAAATATACCTGTCATAAAAATGATTAGAGTTTTTTTCTTTCTTGCTATTATTTAAAACAGTTTTAAGTTTATACTCAACACATTTAAGTTTGTAGTATACAGATACACTCATACGCAATTGATAGGTCTTTTTCTTTTCTGTTTAGCCTCCGGTAACTACCGTTTAGATAATTCTTCAGAGGATGAATGAGGATGATATGTATGAGTGTAAATGAAGTGTAGTCTTGTACATTCTCAGTTCCACCATTCCTGAGATGTGTGGTTAATTGAAACCCAACCACCAAAGAACACCGGTATCCACGATCTAGTATTCAAATCCGTGTAAAAATAACTGGCTTTACTAGGACTTGAACTCTGGAACTCTCGACTTCCAAATCAGCTGAATTGGGAAGACGCGTTCACCACTAGACCAACCCGGTCGGTTACAATTGATAGGTCGAGTTGTGATAACTGTACGCATGGTGGCGTCAGGTATTTTAAAAATATTTTTTTTTTACATATTTTTTCATCAAAACGATCCTAACAATTTATAGTTTATTTGAAAAATTTTTTAATTTTTGGATTTACAACGTTTGAACAGGACAACATCTGTCGGGTCTGCTAGTATATATATATATATATATATACATATATATATATATATATATGTTTATATAAACTTTTTCCATTATTTTCACGAGTAGACTAGGTTATGAAAATCCCAGAAGAATTTACTGGTACACTCTGTATACAAGGTAATTTGTAAATTATCTTATTAAGATAACTTGTAATTTATATAAACTAAGTTTTAATAACTTTATTATATTGTAATACTCAGAGGTTATACCCAGTCTACGCAAAATTACACGCGTGTGTTATTATGTAATACGAGGTATGTTATATTAAGTTATTTGTTTTTTAACTTCTATATGATAACTTTTTTTCTTTATATTTAAAAGAAATATTTTTTCTTTAATTTACGATTTTTTTTTGTAATTATTCTTTGTAATTATTTTTATATATGGGAAAAATAAATTTACTCATTCATTCAATTGTTGAAATTAATAAATTTTTGAACAAGTGATAAATATTAGAAATTAAAAAACACAGTTACAAAAAAAAAATTCTCTTTAATACAGGATAATTACTAATATAGGTTAATTAAAAGCTTGCAGGTGACAATTTTGTATATATTGTAATTCTTTTTTCAATTTCTTTTAATCTATTTAAACATATTTATATATATACAGCCTACGACACCCACGGTAACATAAGGATTCCCACGCGGTGTCACACATCTAAATCTATTCAACCGTCTACTAAGGTGGAACAGACATTCATACACCCTAAATAAATACATTACACTCCTTTTTGGGCAGTCGTGTAATGATTTTGTGTTATACTAGCCAGTACCCGTTTGAATTTTGAAAATCGGTAGTTTGGTTGCGGAGATATAACATTTCTGAAGAACCGTGATCTGTTAGATCGAGAGTGTACCTGATCCATGCAAAAGTTAATTTTCAACCTATTAATAAATACCATGTCTGAATTTTGAAAATTGGACGATTTTTTTGCAGACATATGATAAGAGCACGCCATTGCACCTCCCAAAAAAGCGCTGCAGGGGCACTCCGTTTGTTTCTAATTGATGGTGATGATTGGTCTAGCCTCGCACGAGGTACTCGTATAACCTCGTCACTCTAGCCTCACGTGCAGCCCATTATTATTAAACAGCGATTTTTTATTTTTATTTTATTTTATTTAACGTAAATGTTTAGGTTAATTACAGTAATTTATTTTTACGTAAATTTTTACAGTCCATTAATTCAATTCATTAAAGTTTGTGGTTCAACCGGAAAATCTCCACTACCATATATATGTGTGTGTGTGTCCTATAAGACTCCCGGTAACGAATGATTCCTACACGAGGTCATAGATCTAAATCGGGTAAGTCGTTGAGCTGCTACGATACACACATACGAGTACATACACGCTAAATACATTACACTTCTTTTTGGGAAGTCTTGTAAAAATAAGAACCATCCCACTTAAATAGATATGATGAAAAATGGCAAATTAAATATTGTTTTAAAAATAACAAATAAAAATATTAAATCATTATTACCAACGAGGTACTGAGAAATATAAAATATATTTTAACCCTATTTTTTGCATTTATATGTAAGTTTTTCTCTTTGATTTACAGCAAAACCTAGCTGAATCATACAACAGATTTTTTATAACTTTCAGCTTAAATTAAGGAGGTATTGCATTCGATTTTAAAAGTTCCATAAAATGAAATCAATTTGACTACTTCAACAAAAAAAATCAATAACCAATACAGTGTGGTTGATTAAAAAAGACAATAAAACAGTACTGAAAACATTCATTCATCTTCGATTCAGAATACAATCCATTTCGAAATATGAAAACAATATATCCTGCACTGGAGCGAATTTTTATCTTTTTTTTCTACAGATAATCGAACTAAATACATATCCAAATTTTCCATCGAGACAATGATTTGCAGACCTAAAATTACACCTGTTTTTAACCGCAAAAGCAACTTACCTGTTTGAAAAATAGATAAATAAAATTTTCTTAATCAAATTAGCACTGCTTAATAAATATATTTAAATCGTTTATTTAAGAAAATAGTCGTGAAATTAGGTATCCCGTTTTTCCTGATGGTTTAAAACATTTATTGCTGTGTTTTTTCTTAATGGTTTACCAAAACTTTATTAATAAATTATTCCTACTTGATTTACGAAAGAAGAAATCTTAAGTTTAAAATTTTATAACTTAGTAACTAAAGGTAAAAAATCTATATATTAAATTAAGACTACTTTGTTTCACCTTTTTTTAAGAGATCGTTTAAGCAGCAAGAAAAAAAGGAAAACGTGTTTTTTCGCCCCCTTTGGTAAATGCAATCCTCGACGTCTAAAACTTCGATATAAAAAAAAATCTGTTACATATGTAGAAACATATATTAAAATACTTAACGCTAAAAGTCCTTAAAGATAATCTGATGAAAATTCAAGTCATTTTGGTAATTATTTCTAAGACAGAGAGCTTTAATAATTATCTCCATTTTTAGTACTCAAAACAAAATAATCTTTTTCGGTAATATTCAGTTAACAACTTACGAAATTAGAATTTTATTTATTTAAAAACTAGAAAAGATATTTTAAAACACTGTAAAATGTTGTAAAAATTTTAGTATTTTTGTAAATATATTTTTCATATTACTGAAAAATAAAAATAAAAATGTTACATTTATTACAGCGGTTACTGAAGTTTTACTATTGAGATATTTACTATTTGTGTAGGTATTAGAACTGTAATTTTTATAAAATTCATTATAAGATAACTCTTTATTGTAATCTTATTTCTTGTGTAGGAATTACTCTTTGACTGCAATGAGTCATTGTTAAAATAAGCAAAATATTAGTGTATTTTTTACATATTAACATTGTTATTATGACTATAAATAGTATACATTTTTATAAATAATATATATTTAGTATTAGATAGAAAAAAAACTGAATTAAATATAATTTTATTCTTCCTACTAGCTGCAAAAGCACGCCCTCCGCAACTAGGCCCTCCGGGCGGGTGGCGTTTCAGAATGGGAGTATTAGGTGTCCAAAATTGATTACCTCTTGTGTAAAAATATTTTTATTTTTTTGATTGAAAATTGATATAACGAAAGTTATGCAGAACAACCGCCAACTTTCTCTTCCGAACTGGAAGAAAATTACATCGACGTCACGTTGGTGACGGGCGACTTGCTGCGAAATACAAGTAGTTGGACTGTCTGGCCCGAGATCAGTGTGAGCGATCATAGGGTTATAACCTATGAGATTAATTGTGATCTCAATGGTGTATACGGAGGCGGTTAAGAGCTCCAGATTCGGGTCGCTATAATCTAAGGGGTCTGGATCAGTACAGGATGCGGCGCGAGTGCGCAGCTGCCTTGCAGAGGTTGGAATGGCGCATGGATCACAGGGAGGAAGTGGAATTGATGGCTGAGCAATTCGGCTGGGCCATCAAGACTGGTTGTGATAGGGTCCTAGGCGGCCTGGGCCAATAGAGGGACTCTTAAGCGGTGGCCAATCTACTGATTAGAAAGTACCTGGAGCCGTCATGACCGCTGCTTCCAGGGAGTTGTCTGTTAGACGAAGATTTATAATTTTTGTAAAAAAATAAATAAATAAAACATACGGATGAACTTGACCTGACGAATGACGTCAGGAAAAATATAAACTTAATAAGCAACCTGTTCTGGTTAAAATTTTACTAAAGAAACGTTTTTGGGCAATTCAGATATGTTTTCTGTAAATAGAATTTAGATTTATCCAATAAGTTACTTATGTTTTTAATTTTAAAAAGTTCTCCTCGAAATAAAAGTTTTAAGAACTAGCAAACATCCTTTATTCCCGTACACTTCAAATTAGATACTGGCTTAACATTACTAGAGTAATAATAAAATCTGTAAGAAATAAATTGGGTTAAAGTGTAGTAACATTAATTATGAATACATTACTAAATATTTACATGAAGTTCAATTAAACTACTAAACAAAATATAAGTGTGAAAAAAAAATTGCAAAATAAACGTTCATAACAATATAATAAATCGTATTACAGCTCACACCAGCTCCCCCACTAGTGGAGCAAAACACATCTCACGCTTAACACAGCGTCCGCTTGATGCGCTAGTTTCCAAATATCATTGTCCCAGATCTTAGCAACACGTCTTTCGTTTGGTATTGTGGCTAGGTTGTTTCTTCCCGTGGTTCTGCCAAATTATTTCTTTTTTTAACCAGCTGTGATTGTATTTAGTTTTGTAAACAACGATTTATATATTTTGATAATGGAAGAAATGTTGAGGTATAATTTTATGATATGTTATAATAATCAAATTGTTACCAATGTTACAGGTTATGTTACTAAGCTTTAATAATACTTTAAGGTTATCTTTTGTTCGGTACCGTTTTCTGTTATTTGCAGCCGATAATCTGTTATTCACACAGAAAAAATTGTATTTCTAACCCATTTTCTTTCTTCCTAAATTTATAAGAACTTTACCATTCTGTTGACTTTTTTTTTAAAGTTAATTTACCCTCGCCTGCCGGTGTTTGATTTCAGTACTTTTTTAAATGGTTACCGCTGATATAATAATACATTATTAAATAGTACAAGTTCACCTTACCAGTAATTAAGTTTGAACTTCTCAAGATCTTCGGTCCTTAGACAATGGTCTAACAATTGAAAGATCTTGAGAAGTTTACAAACACGTAACCTAAAATCAAACTGGATTTTTAACTGAATGTGTTTATTTTTTATCTTTATAAGGTAGTAATTTTTGTGCCTTTCGCATATGTATTTTCTTGTGACAGTGTGCCCTGGTTTGTGGTTTGATCTTCTTTGGAGCATGCAGTATTTAAATTTTAACAATTTTTATTTTAAAAAACTTATATAGTCATAACATTTTAATTTTTATACATCTTGCATTTAGGTACCTTTAAAATAAGTGTTTTGAATTAGTTTATTGGTTTACCGTAATCGTCAACAAATTAATAGTGCAAAATCAACATTATCACAATAAATTGTGACATGTTAAAATTATTTATTTACAGTCTCAAATAAGATATTAGTTTTTAAGTTGTCGATAGTTAGATTTTGATCATTTTTATGTCCTTGAAAGGTGTACAGCTTCAAAATGTAATTTCATTTGCTATTATTTTTTCATTTTCTAAAAATGAAAAATAAATATATCTTTTAACGGTTTTTTTCTTAGTTTACATAAAATAGAATTTAAAAAAAAACTTTCATTCCAGAGTTGATGTATAAATGTAAATTGCTTAGAATCAATTTAACATTTGTTTCACTAATGTTCTCTTTTACATTAATAGAGAACACGCAACATAATTTTTTAGTTATATCATATCTAGTCCCATCACTGTTTTACATTGTCGTAATAATAATTTAACGAGTGTATAAAGGTACAATAATTTTGTTAGAGAATAGGGTTTTTTTATTTTAATGCATGACAAAGTTAAGACTATAGAGCTGTTTTCTTAATTTCAATGTTCTTATTTCAACGTTAATTCTTTTATTATAACAATTATTAAATATCTGATATTTATTTAGTAGAATTTAATATGCTGATTGACTGTTTGAATGATATATTAGTGAATTCACATGACTGCATGAATTTCCTCACTTGGAAGTATGTCTGAATACAATCATCATTAATCATGATTAAATATGCCATTACATTTCTTTCTAAAACCAAATTAATACACTTAATTAGATTTCTTTACTATCTTTTAACACCACCTCTTTCAACTTGGTTACCTTTCTGCCTTTCTCATTACTTATTTGAACTTAATTGCATAAATAGTTGATAAAGGTGAGACATTTTGCAATGAAAAATTCTGGTAGCACAATCCTTAACATGATTTTAATTTCTTTAAAAAATAAATATATATATGTATATATTTTAACATTAATAGGATATTCTTAACATTTTTATCTTTTTGTTGTATCACACTTTTTTTTTTTATTTGCTTTTCCAATTGAAAATAAAAACCAATCTTAATATTTATATATTATGCAAACTGAAAACAATAGCTTCAACTACATCTGTAGCTATTTTGTGTTAGAAAATAATTAATAATTGCAATAGAATGTTTATGTACAGCTTAGTTACTTAATTTATCAAATATTTACATTGGTTTTATTTCTTTTTTGCTGTAAATTATGACTTGTGATTAGATAAGCTGTTGATATAGGTTATCATTATTTTTTTAAGCCTAGTAGCATTTAATGGAAAATTGAGGTATTAACTCATATATAAAATTTATTTTACATTTCATTAGGGCCAAACATTATTTTTTTTTTTTTTTACTTTTTAATAAATATTACATTGAGAAAGTAATAAAACTGAAAGTCAGCTACTGTACTTTGACCAAACATGTTCTATTTACTATCAGATTTTTTTTTTTAATACTGTTATCTATTTCTTTAAAACTGTTTATTATAATGCTTGTATTAAATGTATTAATATATTTTGTATAATACACTAATTAATTGATTTATTTATCTTTTTTTTTTTTTTTAATTTGAATCAAATATTACTGAACTTTTCATTTATTCAGGGGTTTCCAGATAAATATAAGAAGTATGGTCATTAAAAATCTGAATGACCTTCATCCCCGATCTGTTAGATTTTTAATGACCTTCATCCCCGAATTCATGTAGAAGAATAACAGTTTGAAGTTACTGGTAACATCTTCAGTATTCTGACATGAAATCTTTTAATAAATACACTTTGTTCTCAGCTTGATAAGGTTTTATGTTTTGCAAAAATTAATATTTACATATGCCATTTTTTTTTTTTTTTTCATTTAAAAAGAAAAATATTTTGCATCAGAATTACTGGTATCATGGCTGAATCTAAATGTATTTGTCCAAAATAAATAATTGTTTTTTTTCATAAGATAACCAGTATCTTATAGGAGGATAGCACTATAAAATAAAGAGAATACTTTATCCATTTAGAAAATAAAATATGCAACATTAGTCATATTTTATGACTAATGTTTAATGATTATGATTATCAAGTAGCTGTTTTCCGTAGTCATAATGAATCTATTTATTTGGTTAATTTTATTATGTAACAATCTTTGTGCATCCATATGAATTTTCGTACAGCCAATTGGTAGCTTATCTTGTATATTCGACTACCATTTTTTTTAATTAGCACTTAACACAATCATCCTGATTTGCAGATTACAGTTCAAATATTAAGTACAGAATAATCCAAAAAACAGTCTCCAAAGATCATTATTCAGAAATGTCAGGCACAATCCTTTTATACTAGCAAAACATTGTAGGGTGATTTATTGATGTTTTTCAATATTAATTGTAGAGATGCATTTAATTAAACATACTTTTTCTACTTATATTTGTGTATCAGAATGTGTAATGATAGAAAATGTGTCATAATATTTAATTACCTCTACTGGATTAGTTGAATGGTATATTCATTATTGCAAATTAGTAGTTTAACAACTGTTTTTTTATGTCGAAGATTCTGAGGTTTGACTGATTAGATAGTGGATACCAGTGTACATTCATTAATAATGTGAATGTGATATTATTTACCACTTTTTTTTTTTTAGGGAAGCAATGGTTCTAGGTTTGGGCAATCCCTTGCTTGATATAAGTTCAAATGTTGATGAAACATTTCTTGAAACTTATAATATGAAACCAAATGATGCTATCCTTGCAACAGAAAAACATACCTCACTTTATACTGAATTGGTCAAGAATTATAAAGTCGACTATACTGCAGGTGGAGCTACACAGAACACTTTGCGAGTTGCACAGGTAAGTTATATTGCATAAACTTTAAATTTTTTAAGTCTAAAAATTTAAAAAGCTTTTTAAAGAAAAACTTTTATTAATTTTGCGAAGGAATCTCATACATTTTTGTGATAGTCACTAAAAAATATTTATTTTGAAATAGATATAAAAAATTTTCTCAATTGCAAATTTGAGAAAAAGTGCTCAAATGCATTTATCATTGATTTCATGATCTCCAAGAGCCAGTCTGTGAGAACATTTGCATAGCAGCTGAATTAAACTGTATGTATAAATATCATTCATGTTCCTAACTATGCAATATATCTCTTTAACACACTTTCATTAATAATTTTAAACTTGCATAACTGTATATACACACACATATAAATTGCAGTGTTTATGTTATTAGTTTTAGCTTAAATAAATTATCATATTATTTCTTTTTTATATATAAGCATGAATAAATGTTACAAATTAGAAATCGACCATAACATTTTTATTCTTTGAATAAAAAAAAGAAAACAATTTCCAACCTTTTTTATAGGTTTATAGTAATTTTTAAAAAATAGACAGTTATTGAAATTTTCTTTTTTTAAAGAAAATTTGTAATGTTATTTTGATATTACAATATTTTTTTTTTTTGCCTCTACCCCAAGAAGTGGAGGAACACCATTTATGGGCGCTGAAGCAGTGTTGGGCTCGCTAACAGGTTCTACAAGATGATACTACGTGCATACTTATTCCTGCGTACTACTGACTGAACCTCCACCCCTGGCTACCCCGTTCTTGGTACTGGTCCATTTCATCAGGAAGGGGTAATATGCCCACATACACACACAATCAAACGCCACACAGAAAATTTCACACACATGAACAAGATTACATAAGGTAAAAGCCCACCACACATGCAACACAACAGCAACCAGAAACTGCACACGTCGCATCACATCCATCCCCTTAACAACAACCACATTTGTCAAAACTTACTTCAGCATACAACAGCAACATACCAGTTGCACACCCCACACACACACACACACACATTCCTCAACAACACACACTCATAAACAGTTACTGACATACAACATACTTATCACATACCACTTGCCAAAGGCCACCATCAGACGCATAAGAGGAGTGCCCATGACCTCATCACACCCATGTGACCCCCACATGTACCAGGGACCCTCTAGACATTCAGCTGAGAGCCTGTCCTCCCAAACACCCTCTGGCGACCCCTTCATCACCTGCTCCTGCCAGGACTCCTCCCAGGCATACAGCTCCTACATTACCTTCCTGGCCAACATTGGTACGGCTGTCCAGTTACTTGCATACTCAAGCATGATCCGTTGCACTTCTTCAGGTGAAAACATATCCCTTCTGCTTATTGCATGCAATGCTTCACTACTATGATCCTCAAATCTGGGACAGCTGAAAAAAATGTGGTATGCTGTCTCATCCACACTCTCACAGACCGGGCAACATAGGGAGTAGTCAAGTCCAAACCTATAAAGTCATTCTCTAAACCCTCCCATAACCCACCAGAAACTATGCAAGACAGTAATCCAGCAAGCTATAGGTACGCCTGCACCAACCCTCTAGGACCCTAATCATGTGGTACATCTATCCACCCCTGTCATCCCACTGCCTCTGCCATTCCCTTCTCAAATTTTCCATGGAACTGGCCAATCTTACAACCATGACTCCTGGTGGTAATGGAATCCAGATTACACTGTTGCAGGTAAGG